>NC_053431.1:21178830-21518521 GCF_007990345.1 Gossypium hirsutum | reverse complement strand
TCAGGTACCAATGATAATCTTGGGTCAGTATACAGCCATAGGATCGATGGTGTGACTGACAATTAATGGATATAGATGATCAGAGAGGAGGAAGAGAGTGCGCTGCTCCCGACAAGGACAGTGCGGCAGACTCTCAACTAAGCTAGTAATCCGAATGATGAAGCTAGACAAGCATTCTATAGCGTGATGAATGATGGTTAACAATACATTCGAACTAATATGGCTGTCCACAACCTCCATTCCCGACAAATACTACCCCCGCACCTACATACCACCGGTAACGACCAAATAAGTCAAATAAGCCCCCAGTTGACAGAACCGAAAACATGGGGCTACTGAATTTAAGGCTATGGATAGCGATGATGCCGAGCAAGCTGAATTTTGGCTGGACAACACTATCCGGGTACTCGATGAGCTATCTTGTACACCCGATGAATGCCTAAAGTGTGCTATCTCCTTGCTACGTGATTCTGCCTACTATTGGTGGAGTACTCTGACTTCTATTGTGCCCCGAGAGCAAGTAACTGGGAGTTTTCCAAACTGAGTTCGGAAAAAGTATATCAGTCAGAGATTGTTGATCAAAAACGGAAGAAATTTCTTGAGCTTAAGCAAGGCTCCATGTCGGTTACTGATTACGAGCGAAAATTTGTTAGACTTAGCAAATACGCTCGGGAATGTGTTTCGTCCGAAGCTATTATGTGTAAACGCTTCGAGGATGGGCTGAATGAAGATATAAAAATGTTTGTTGGCGTTCTTGAAATACGAGAGTTCGTGGTACTTGTTGAACGAGCTTGTAAAGCCGAAGAGCTTAGAGAAGAAAAGCACAGAGTTGATGAGGGAACTGGAGAGTTTCGTAAAAGATCCTCGGGAAGGTCTCTTCAACAGACATCGAAGAGATTTCGAGATGATGCGGGCCAGTTTAGAGGCACTTCGGGCCTTTTTAGACGAGATCGTGATCGACCCCCTGTGGGTACACGAGGCACTTCGGTCGCCAGTGTTGGGAATGAACGTCGAGACAGGACAAATGCCGATATTGCGGTAAATGGCATTCGGGGAGTTGTAGATTTCCTGACCGCTCCTGTTACAAATGCGGATCAGTTGACCACTTCATTAAGGATTGCCCGAGGTTGTCGGACAGAATGCAAATCAGAGTGGGAGACCGGGTGCTACCACTGCTCGAGGTAGACCATCTGGAAATATGGGCAATGCTAGTGGTGGTCAGGGAGGATCTAGAGATGATATAACCAGATCCGAAGCCCGTGCGCCTACTAGAGCTTATGCTATACGTGCCCGCGAGGATGCTTCTTCGCCTGATGTTATTACCGGTACATTCACTCTATTGGTACTAATGTAATTGCTTTGATTGACCCCGGTTCTACTCATTCTTACATATGTGAAACCTTAGCATCCAGTAAGACTTTACCTATTGAGTCTACTGAGTTCGTAATTCGGGTGTCAAATCCCTTGGGTCGTTACGTGCTTGTCGACAAAGTGTGTAAGAAATGTCCCCTGGAAATTCGAGGTTCCTGTTTCCGGCGGACTTGATGCTTTTGCCGTTTGATGAATTTGATGTTATCCTTGGTTTGGATTGGTTGACCGCGCATGATGCGGTTGTGAATTGCAAGAGCAAGACTATTGATTGAGGTGCGCAAATAACGAAGTAATCCAAATTGAGTCTGCGGACTTGGAGGGGATGCCAGCTATAATATCAGCAATGTTGGCACAGAAATATGTAAGAAAAGGGTGCGAAGCATACCTTGCGTATGTACTTGGTGACAAAGAATTAGAAAAGAAACCCGAATCTGTGCCGGTGGTTTGTGAATACCCGGATGTTTTTCCGGAAGAATTACCGGGTTTACCACCTGTTCGGGAGGTAGAGTTTGGTATTGAGCTTGTACCTGGGACTACGCCGATTTCGATAGCTCCGTATCGTATGGCACCAACCGAGTTAAAGGAGTTGAAAGCTCAGTTGCAAGAACTGACGGATAGAGGTTTCGCTCGACCAAGTTTCTCACCTTGGGGTGCACCAGTATTGTTCGTGAAAAAGAAGGACGGAACCATGAGGTTGTGCATTGACTATCGTCAGCTGAATAAAGTGACGATAAAGAACAAATATCCGTTGCCGCGCATCGATGATTTGTTCGACCAACTGAAGGGAGCCTCAGTGTTCTCAAAATAGATTTGAGATCGGGCTATTATCAGTTGCGAATTCGAGATTCAGATATTCCCAAAACTGCCTTCAAAACGAGATATGGTCACTACGAATTCTTAGTGATGCCGTTTGGGCTCACTAATGCCCTGCAGTATTTATGGATTTGATGAATCGGATCTTCAGACCGTATTTGGATCAGTTCGTAGTGGTGTTCATTGATGACATTTTGGTCTATTCAAGAGACGAGACCGAACATGCTGAGCATCTGAGGCTAGTGCAGCAAATTTTGCGGGATAAGCAGTTATATGCTAAGTTCAGTAAGTGTGAGTTCTGGTTAAGAGAGGTTAGCTTCTTGGGTCATGTGGTATTCGCGTCGGGTATTCGAGTTGACCCGAACAAAATTTCAGCCATACTTGACTGGAAACCTCCGAGAAATGTTACTGAAGTTCGGAGCTTTTTGGGGCTCGCCAGTTATTATCGACGATTTGTGAAAGGTTTCTCGATGATAGCCACACCAATGATGAAGCTACTTCAAAAGGATGTTAAGTTCGAGTGGACGGAGAAATGTCAGAAAAGTTTCGACCAACTGAAAACTCATTTGACTGAAGCTCCAATTTTGGTGCAACCCGAATCAGGTAAAGAGTTTGTCATTTATAGTGACGCATCCCTACTTGGGTTGGGTTGCGTATTGATGCAAGAAGGTCGAGTCGTGGCCTATGCGTCGAGACAATTGAAGCCACACGAGAGGAATTATCCGACCCATGATCTCGAACTAGTTGCCATCGTGTTTGCTTTAAAAATATGGCGACATTATCTGTTTGGTGAGAAGTGCCATGTATTTTCGGACCACAAAAGTCTCAAATATTTGATGACTCAACGAGACTTGAATCTGCGACAAAGACGTTGGCTTGAGTTGTTGAAAGATTACGAGCTTGTCATTGATTACCACCCGGGAAAGGCTAACGTGGTTGCGGACGCCTTAAGCCGGAAGTCATTGTTTGCTTTACGAGCGATGAACGTGCATTTGTCTGTTCTACCAGACAGTGTGTTAGTAGCTGAATTAAAAGCTAAACCATTATTGACTCACCAAATTCGTGAAGCTCAGAAAGTCGATGATGAATTGGTTGCAAAATGGGCTAAGTGTTTTCCGAACAAGGAATCGGAGTTTCAAATTGATGATGATGATTGTTTGAGGTTCAGAAATCGTTTGTGTGTTCCAAGGAATTCGGAACTTATTTCGATGATTCTGAACGAAGCCAATTGTAGCCGAATGTCAATTCACCCGGGAGTACGAAAATGTACAACGATTTGAAACGTCAATTTTGGTGGCATGGTATGAAACGGACATCTCCGACTTTGTTTCGAGATGTTTAATATGTCAACAAGTGAAAGCGGAACATCAAGTGCCTTCAGGATTACTCCAGCCGATCATGATACCCGAGTGGAAATGGGATCGAGTCACAATGGACTTTGTGTCCGGACTGCCCTTGTCAGCAAGTAAGAAGGATGCGATATAGGTTATTGTTGATAGACTGACTAAGTCGGCTCATTTCATCCCCGTACGTACGGATTTTTCATTGGAGAAACTAGCCGAATTGTACGTTTATCAAATTGTGAGATTACACGGGGTACCTGTTTCTATCGTGTCGGATAGAGATCCGAGATTCACCTCACGATTTTGGAAGAAATTGCAAGAAGCTCTGGGTACCAAGCTGCATTTTAGCACTGCTTTTCACCCCCAAACCGATGGTCAATCCGAGCGGATAATTCAGATACTTGAGGATATGTTGAGATGTTGCATCCTCGAGTTCAGTAGTTCATGGGAACGGTATTTACCTTTGATTGAATTCGCTTACAACAATAGTTTTCAATCAAGTATTAAGATGGCACCTTACGAGGCTTTGTACTGTCGTAAATGCCGTACACCATTGTTTTGGACCGAGCTCGGTGAAAGTAAAATTTTCGGAGTTGATTTGATTAAAGATGCTGAACAGAAAGTAAAGGTAATCCGTGAAAGTCTAAAGGTAGCCACGGATCGTCAGAAGTCGTACGCAGATTTGAAACGAAAAGACATCGAGTATCAGGTGGGAGACAAAGTGTTCCTTAAGGTTTCACCTTGGAAAAAGATACTCAGGTTCGGCCGTAAGGGCAAGTTGAGCCCAAGATTCATTGGGCCGTACGAAATCTCCGAACGAGTTGGTCCGGTTGCGTATAGATTGATTTTGCCCCCGGAGCTTGAAAAGATTCATGACGTCTTTCATGTTTCGATGCTTCGACGCTATCGATCTGATCCATCGCACATAATTAGCCCATCAGAGGTTGAAATTCAAGTCGACATGAGCTATGAAGAAGAACCGATGCGTATCCTAGCTCGTGAAGTGAAGGAGTTGCGAAACAAAAGAGTTCCGCTAGTAAAGGTGTTATGGCTCAAACACGGGATCGAGGAAGCTACTTGGGAGACCGAGAGCTCGATGAAAGAACGATACCCAAACCTATTTACTGGTAAGATTTTCGGGGACGAAAATTTCTTAAGTGGGGGAGAGTTGTGACAGCCCAAAGTTGACCCTAGTTGGGAAGTGGTTTCGGGACCGCTAAACCGAGTCACCAAAATGTTTGAATGTGATACTTATTGTCTAGAATATGTAATTATGAATGTGTGAAAATTTCAAGCTTCAATTTGGTTGATTTCATGTGAATTTAGTTAATAGGACTTATGTGAGAAAATTCAAAAATGTGATAGGTCAATGTGTGAGGACCTATTAGTGCATGTGGACAAAGGGGGGACTTGCATGTCAAATTCCCCCTACTAGTAGTGGCCGGCCATGCTGGGCATGATGAACAATTGTGCAATTTATTTTATGGACATTATGGCATGAGTATGGCACAAATAAGATATGTTAATTTGTGTCATAAAATGTTGGATAAAACAAATAAAATAATAAAAAGGAGTATGGTGAATACAAAAAAAAATGTGTGTGTAGTTGTTTGTCCCCCCCCATTGCCGTGAGCTAAAGAAAAGAAAGGAGAGAATTTTGTTCATCTTTTTCTCATCTTCATGCTTGCCGAAACTAGAAAGAAAAACAAAGAAAAATTTTCTCATCCTTTGGTTCATCCTTGGCCAAAAATTTTAAGGAGGAAAGAAGAAGAAAGGTGAAGAGATTCGGCCATGCATGTAGCTAGGCTAAGGTATGTTTGATGATGTTCCATGAGATGCATGCATGTTTTAGTTGTTAGCTTGAGTTCTACTTGGCCCATGGTCTAAATCTTGCTATGTGAGGGAATTGGCACTTGACCATGGATGCATCATTCTTGGTTGGTGTTTGATGTTGTGGTGATGAGGCATGAGGATGAGTTAAGATTCGGCCTAGGTGGAGGTTGTGTTAATGCCATTGCATGCAAAATATGAAGCTTGTTAATGATGCATGTGATGATGGCTTGATGATTCTTGAACCTCCTTTTTAGCATTTTTGTGTGAGCACATATGTGCATTGGTTGCTAAATGGAGAAGAATCGGCTAGCAAGATGTGTGCTAAGGCCGAATGTAACTTTGCATGTTGATGAGCAATGCATGTGTTAAATCGATGAAAAGGGGGAGGATGCTTTACTAGTGTGTGTATATGTGTGTATTAAGTGTTGAGATCGACCCCAAAAATAGACATGCATATTCGGCCAAGGGGAAAGAAATTAGCTAATATGTTGTGTTGATGCATGATTTTTGCATGTATGAGACTTTAATGTCTAATGTATAAATATGGGCTAAGTGCCTTGTGTTCATCTTTTGATGCCTAAATGATGAAATCAATTTATTTGTTTGATTAAGCTCAAGAGCAAAGGGGAAATAAATCCGATAAAGGGAAGGAAAAAGTGGTTGAATAGCTAGCGGAATCGTTTGACAACACCCGAGGTAAGTTCTTGAGTAAGAGAGCTTAAATTACGTTGTGATTAAATCATGCTCTATGTGTTGCTATTGAGCCGAATGTGCAAGGACGATATGTGCCTTGTGTTTGAGTTTCGCAAATGAAAATGAAATATGAATGTGCCATGAATTATTGTTAGATGTGCATGATTAATTGAATGCTGTCCGGGCTAAGTCCCGAAGGCTTTGTGCTAAGTGAATATATCCGGACTAAGATCCGAAGGCATTTGTGCGAGATACAAATTCCGGGTTAAGCCCCGAAGGCCTTTGTGCGAGATATTAAATCCGGGTTAAGTCCCGAAGGCATTCGTGCGAGTTATTAAATCCGGGTTATGTCCCGAAGGCATTGTGTGAGTTACTAAAACCGGGCTATGTCCCGAAGGCATTTGAACGAGGAGCTATATCCGGTTAAATCCCGAAGGTACGTGATTTGGTAATGAATGAGCTTGCTGTAAAATTCCAGCGAATACTCGAAAAACATCCCAATACGGGGATATGTTACGTATGTGTTGAATTTAATCGAGCCCTTACAAATAAATGTTCGCTCAGTTGATAAACGAGCTACCGGCCTTCGGCTAAGTTAGTCTATTGTGTATGTACATAAGGGTTGTTAATGTTGTGAAGCAAGTTTGATATCGATAAATTGCGTATTATGAAATATTCCATTTAGCTAAATGTGTGTTATTCTTTGTTTATGCTGGAATTCCTTGCTCAAAACTTACTAAGCATAAATTGCTTACTCGTTACACTGCTCCTCTGTTTTATAGATTTTTGGTTCTCCAGCTATCGGACTCGGGATCTTGAAGTCGAAGTCGCCCACACTATCAAAGGCTCTTTTGGGTACTATTTTGGTTGAATCTTGATATGGCATGTATAGGACTACCCGTTGTTGTTTTTTTTTCGAGTACTTTATGAAATGTATAAGTGTACAGCCATGCGAAAATGGCTTGTAGAAGTGGAGTATGGCATTAGACCATTCGTGTTTATGAATGTATAGATGGTTTCATGATGTAACTATAGTTGGAATGGAAGTGTTGAGCAAATGATCAGCCACTGGAATGGCTAAGTATGATCATATGTGGGCTTATGTATGACAAGGCCCTAGTTGGTCCATGAAACCCCAAAATAGGTAAGGTTTACTTTGAAAACAGAGGCTGATAGCAGCAGTGGTGTGGATTGGAAAAATCACAAGAATTCGTAGGAGTGGAATTAAATAGTGAATAAATTATGTAATCGAACCTTGATGAATCTACTTTCATATGAAAGTAACGAAACAATCATATGAACAATACAGTAAGAGATATTCGGGTTCTTGTGGAACAGGGCCAGAACAGTTTCTGGATTCCCTGTTCCGCCTTTGGAAATTCACTATAAATTGACCAGAGATAATTAGGGGTCATACCATATATGTATGGATTCCTCTCTGAGTCTAGTTTCCATAGAAACAAACGGCATCAGTATTGAAGCTCTGTGCAGAGAGATATCCAAGTCGTAATGGGAAAAGGTCAGTGTAGTCGACCCCTGTAACATGGGAGACTTTGACTAATAAACTGTACTAATTGGCCCGACCAAAAATTCTAGAAAAAAATACATTGGTGGGGACATGAGTTTAGTTTCAGGGAAAAATCACCAAACTGATTTTCGAGTTGTGAAACTCAAGATATGATTTTTGAAGCGACTAGTACTCAGACTGGGCAGTGTCTGGAAAATTTTTTTTCAAAGTTTGTTAACATCTCGTGTCCGACTCCGGTGTCGGTCTCGGGTTCGGGGTGTTACAATTCTTGCAAACCTTATCAACTAGCACATATTGGCCTAAGCGGTAGTACTCTGTCTAGCACTCTGAAATTTTTCTTCTTTAACTTTGTCCGGACAGTCTCTGATGAAATGCTCGTGAGAACCACACCTGAAACAAGCTCGCTCGTTTCCCCAACACTCACCAAAATATTGCCTGCCACATTGCTGACATTCGGGCTTTCTAGACCGCACATTACCCACACTTGCCATTGAAGTAGCTTGAGTTTTAGATCCCGAATATGCCTTACCACAATCTCTGTGTGAATCCCCAACTGAAACTGCCATTCGAGGGTTTGTCTCTTTGGACCTCTTTGATTGAGATTGAAATGACCTGCTTATCGGCCTCTTTCTAGCATCTCGGGCCTCAATAGCAGCTTTTCTTCTTTCTTTGTTCAATTCTTCGGCTTTAAGAGCTCGTTCAACCAATACTACAAATTCTTTCAGCTCCAGAATTCCCACAAGCACTTTAATGTCCTCATTAAGCCCATCCTCAAATCTTTTACACATAATAGCCTCGGTAGACACACATTCCTGGGCATACTTGCTAAGTCTTACAAATTCGCGTTCATACTCTGCCACAGACATCTTTCCCTGCTTCAATTGAAGGAACTCCTTTCGTTTTTGATCAATAAATCGCTGACTTATGTATTTCTTTCTGAATTCTTCCTGGAAGAAATCCCAAGTAACCCTTTCTTTTGGAACCACTGCTACCAAAGTCTTCCACCAATGGTAGGCCGAATCTCTCAAAAGTGATACAGGACACTTTAAACACTCCTTGGGTGTACATGAGAGCTCATCAAATACACGGGTAGAATTTTCAGGCCAGAACTCTGCTTTCTCAGGATCATCATCGATCTTTGCTCTAAACTCTTCGGCCCTTTGTTTTCGAATCTTGTCGATCGGAGGCTTGTTCATTCTTACCAAATCTATGCCTTGGGCAGCTACAGGAACTGTCTAAGGTATGAGAGGGGGTGGAGGAGGTTGAGCATTTGGGTTTGCTTGAATAAACTCAGAATACCAATTGTTTATCATTTTGAGAAAGGCATCCCGAGCCTCATCTCCCTGTCTCAATGTCTCAGGTCTACTTTCTCCAGGCGCGGTCCCTTGTGCGGGAGCCGGCACATTACTAGCAGCATCATCAGCCGCAGCTCCGTCGGGATCCATTACTATATTAAAACAAAACACAGTTTAGAATAATCAGGAGTCACCACACTATCATAGTATATTTATGGCATGTATAGCTAGACTTTTACACACACTATATTAGTCTGAGAACCGACTAAACCATGGCTCTAATACCTCTAAATGTAACACCCCTTACCCGCAATCAACACCGAGACAGGGTACGAGGTATTACCAGAACATAACACATACCATTAAATAAAACCGAGACAAAAATATGGCATCCAATTAGATCATGAATCGTTATAACATATGCCTTTAACAATATTAGCCAACTTCAATGGCTTTGTACAAAATAATTGGTCAAATACTATAACCAATATTTTAAACCTAGGCAATTATGACACGTAACAAAATAACTAAGCCTACTATACATGCCATAATTCAGAAT
Source organism: Gossypium hirsutum (assembly GCF_007990345.1). Taxonomy (NCBI): domain Eukaryota; kingdom Viridiplantae; phylum Streptophyta; class Magnoliopsida; order Malvales; family Malvaceae; genus Gossypium; species Gossypium hirsutum. Next base: position 21,509,086 of record NC_053431.1, on the reverse strand, counting down.
GTTTAGTTCAAATACCAAAAGTATTGATAGTGCGGGCAAATCTTCAACGATCTCTAACTCCTGTGCTAGCTGGATGACACTATAAGACAAAAGAGAGAAAAGAAAGTAAGCTTATAGCTTAGTAAGTAAGTATATAAATAATAAATAAGGAATCTAATATGTTTACAAAATAACTCAATTATATCTATTTTTAATTTCACTATTTACTACAATTTGATCAAACTGTCCCTCCTGCGTCATGTTCACTGAATAAATCATAACCTGAGTTACGAAACTCAAAATTCAAATCCGTAAAATCTTCCTCAAACTAGACTCATATTACTTCTTACTACAGTTTTTCTAGAATTTTTTGTCCAACCAATTAGTACCGTTTATTAGTTAAAGTTTCCCCTATTATACAGCTAGACTGATCTAACCTCTGTTCACTACGAATTAATTTTCTCCCTATACCAAAGTCAAATAGCCATGAAATTTGTGTCATTTAAAACTAGAATAAATAAGGAATCTAGAAATATAAACTATATTTCTTAATTACCTTTTTAAAATTTTTAATGATTTTTCAAATTCAAAACAGGGGATCACGTAGTCATTCTGAACAAGTCTCACAAAAATATAAATATCTAAAAATATAGGACTCTTTTACTTGCTCTGTTTCTTTTACATGAAAATAGACTCATTAGGCTTTAATTTAATATCTCATTCAACCTTTAGTTAAATTCATACTATTTTTGGTGATTTTTCAAATTCACATCTCTGTGACTATCCAAACAGTTTTATTATCAATTTTGATCTTTCACACTTTGGTTGCATTCTTTGCTTATCCTTAACAAATTTTCCAACTTCCAGTCAATATCGAGCTTATTAATCATACGTTACATATGTGTATTCTTACACTTATCATTACAAGGTCATACATAATTTCATTTAGTCAAATTTCCCGTTGAACACTTCAGATCGAGTCTCCGATAGTTGGTGGTTTCAGCGCGTAGTTCCACCCATCACATAGTTCGGCTCTCTTGTACACATGGTGAACATGAACACTTAGTACCACCCATGTGACCTAGCCATTTTATCTCGTAGCTCTTTTGTCTACATGGTGTCCTTTACCTAGAATCACACATGCGACCTAGCTACATTTATCCCGTAGCTCTCTTGTCTACATGGTATACATCCCGTATCACACATGTGACCTAGCTACCACATAGTATCTTGTAGCTCTCTTGTACACATGATGTGCACTTGGCACCATACACTTGACCTAGCTACTTACCATCTATATCTTTCAATTCTGAAGGTTCAACCAGGAAGTATTTCACTTTCTAATACTTATTTTCATTCTTCCAATAGTCGATTATGATTCAAAATCAGCTACAATATATAAAATATGCTGAAATATAAAAAAACGTAAATAAAGATAATGTATTATTTACATACAAACTTACCTCGGTGCAAAATATGGAAATTTTTCTATTTAGTCCAAAATCTTTTCCTTCCCCTGTTCGAGGTCGATTCCACGCCTTTCTTGATCTATAACAACACATTTTTCCCTTAGGCCCAAAAATTTAATTTCAGCCCTTATTCTTATGTTTTATGACATGCTGAACATTTTTCTCTTCTATGACAACATCAAATTCTCACTCTAACATGTACTTATGAACATTAGGTTTTTTTACCAATTATGCCATTTTGCTCGTTTTCGCTAAAAATCGCTTAGAAAAGATCGTTCTCCTAACTTCAAACATTCATATTCTACCATCAAACATCAAAATACATGCATATCATTCATGGGTAAATTTTTAAACATAAACCCTAACTCGAAATCATGGTAGAAATAGGTAGACCGAGCTATGAGGATTTCAAAAATGTAAAGAACATTAAAAACGGGGCTTGAATGCACTTACTATAGAGCTTGAAAGCTTGGGAAAAACCCTAGCTATGGTGTTTATGAGAGTTTCGGCCAAGCTTGGTGAAGATGATACCAATTTTGGCTTTGTTTTCCCATTTTATTGTTTTATTTACCAAATGACTAAATTCCCCTTCATTAAAAACTATGGTGTTTTATCTTCCTTTAGGTATTTTTGTCCAAACTAGTATAATGGTCTAATTACTATTTAAGGACCTCTACTTAAAACCCCCATTTCAATCAAGTACTTTATGAACTAGAACGCACATTTTCACCTATTTCAATTTAGTCCTAAACATCAAATTAATCACTCATTCATAAATTTTTCAACCATAGATTCGTGGTTTCGAAACCACTATTCTGTTTTGGCCCTAAATCGGGCTGTTACACCTCGAAAGTCAATCACATAACTTCTTAACATGTCCTCCAGTATCTAAATCACCCTCTCCGACTGACCATCTGTTTGAGGATGAAATGCAGTACTAAAGTCGAACCTTGTACCCAAATCCTAGTGTAACTTCTTCCAAAACCGAGACATGAAGCGAGGATCTCTATCAGATATTATGGAAACTGGTACCCCATGCAGTCTCACTATTTCAGACAGATACAACTTAGCCAGCTTCTGTAACCAGTAATCAGTACGAATAGGTATGAAATGGGCAGACTTGGTCAATCGATCCACGATGACCCATATTGAATCTTTCCTAAAAGGCATTAATGGTAGCCCACTAACAAAGTCCGTAGTCACTCTCTCCCGCTTCCACAGCGAAATCTTAACTGGTTGAAGCAACCCTGAAGGTAACTGGTGTTCAGCCTTAACCTGCTGGCAAGTAAGGCATTTACCCACGAAGTCGGTAACTTCACGTTTAAGACCTGGCCACCAATATAACTCACGAAGGTCTTGGTACATCTTATTCCTGCCAGGATGCATAGAATAGGGACTATTATACACCTCTTGCAGTATAGACTGCCTCAAATCAACATCTTTCGATACATAGACTCTCCCCCTGAAACAGAGAACCTCTTCACTATTTAGTCCAAAATCTAAAGTTTCCCCACTCTCTAACTGTCGGAACCGAAGATCTAGTGACTCATCTTCCAATTGCTTACCCTTAATCTGTTCAATCCATCTTGGTTTAACTTGAAGCTTGGCCAACAGACTACCATCATCAAACAAACTATGACGAGCAAACATCGCCCTCAAATTTGTCATAGCCCTACGACTTAGTGCGTCAGCCATTACATTAGCCTTACCAAGATGGTATTCAACCGACTAGTCATAATCCTCAAGTAGCTCAATCCATCTACGCTGCCTAAGGTTTAGCTCCTTCTGAGTGAGGAGATACTTGATGCTTTTGTGATCCGTGTAAATGATACACTTCTCACAGTACAAGTAATGCCTCCAAAGTTTTAGTGTGAATACCACCGTGGCCAATTCCATGTCATGTTTCGGATAGTTGGTGTAACACCCCGAAACCGTGGCCGACACCGGGGTCGAATACGAGGTGTTATCGGGCTTAATTCATCATTTATACAGCTCAAACAATTTATTTTAAAACTCCCAGACAAGCTGTCAATCTGCGTTATAGTCACTTAAAAATTCGTATCTTAAGTTCCGAAACTCGAAATCAAATTTAGTAAATTTTTCCTGAAACTAGACTCATATATATATCTAATACAATTTTTGTAGAATTTTTGGTTGGTCCAATTATTACAGTTTATTTGTTAAAGTGTCCCCTGTTTCAGGGTTCGACTACTCTGACCTCTGAGCATTACGACTTAGATATCTCCCTACACAGGGCTTCAATGCCTATGTCGCTTGTCTCTAATGAAACTAGACTCAAATATGAATCTGAACATATAAAGGATGACTTCTAATTATCTCTACAAATTTTATGGTGAATTTCCAAAGTCAGAATAGGGGATCTAGAAATCGCTCTGGTCCTGTTTCACAAAAATTTAAACATCTCATAAAATATAGCTCATATGGTCGTTTCGTTTCTTCCATATGAAAACAGACTCATCCAGCTTCTATTACATAATTTATTCATTATTTAATTCCATTTCTAATATTTTTAGTGATTTTTCAATTTCACATCACTACTGCTGTCTGCATCTATTATTAGAGTAATTTAACATACATATCACCAAGTATGATCATGACTAGCCATACCAAACACTAATCATTACCAAGCATTTCCTTACTACTCAATAACCATATCATGAGTGTAACACTGGAAATGATTAGCCATGACAAACGGCATAATAATCATAAGACCAAATCCAACTTAACATTTATGCCATTTTCGCATGGCTAAAAGCATACATATCAAAGTTCAAACAAAACATAATAGCCTATACATGCCGAAATGTTCTCTTAGACCAACTAAGAAGAAGATACCAAAAAGTTGCAAGCTGGTGTGATGACTTCGACGATGGTCCCGAGCACACAAAAATGGATCAAAGGAACCTAAATAAGTGACAAATAAACACACCAAATGAGTATATAACTCAGTAAGTCATAAGCATTACACTGCCGTCCATTTATAAAGTATCATAAAAGAAAACAAATAATGCAAGATTAGGTACTCCATCCATACCGACTATGCTATAATTTCACGCACATTTATCATTACATGCTCTCAACTAGCCAAGCCTCCATTGACATCTCGTATGATATTCGATATGATATTTGATGCATTTCCACACATCATTTTATTTTCGTTTAGATTATACTAATAATAGCATTTCATCTATTCCACAATAATCTTATGTTCCTAACTTCAAATATAATCACCGCATGGGTTCAAGACTTACCAAGCTCAGTTCCAAATATAAACATAACGTCTATTCCTCATGAACTCAAAGTATCTACTCATTCCGCTGTCCATAATCTACTCGATAAAGTAGCACACTTAACGTTAATAATTATTCGAAAATATATAGTAAGTCCGCAAACTTAGTGCTTAATAATCAAACTCGCACACTTAGTGCTATACAATTAAACTCGCACACTTAGTGCCAATCTCATTATCGTAAATGTTTATACCCGCACACTTAGTGCCGAAATCAACAACTCAATACATCTCACTTCTTTTTACACTCGATAATTTTGTCACTACATGCATTTATATATCATTCCATTCGGCATAAGTACATAGGTATAATGATTATTTAAATCAATACAAAATATAGGCTTAATAACTTACCTTGTTTTGGGTAAAACGGTTCCAACTCGGCTACTCGATGTTCTTTCCTTTGCCTTTGCTTGATTCTCCTCCTTTAACTTCTTGAGCTTAATCAATAAATTAACTAGTTTAACCGTCTTGCTAAATATTTATATCAAAATATTAATGATTTCATATCATAGGAGATACATGACTAATTCTTATCTTCCTACCATATGTTTTTGAGCTATTCGGCTAATAACCATATGCTATCACCCTACTATCAATAATCCAATCACACATGCATATATATATATAATTTGCACATTCGGCAACCACCCTTGCTAATTACTCATTTTTAGTCGATTATATATATAATCCAAAAGTAATATCACGAATGGGCATACATTTATATATATATATAGCCGAATGTGCAAAACTTAGACTCAACATCACCTATGCTCTTAATTTGATGGCCGAATATGCATATATATATATGATATCAACTATACTATCATCTTTAATTCATCTAAACACAAAATTTCATCTCATGAACACTTGACCGAATTTTTCCTAATCTAGCATGGCTTCACATCTATTTGTAACAACCTATAAATCCACATATACCACATTTCTACATAAATTTTCTTTCACTTTTCCACTACTTCCATTCACAACATCAAAAGCACCATACTCTTAGCATTTACCTCTTCCTAACCATATGCCATCTAAGTACCCCTTTAGGTAGAAAATTAACATATGGGTTGTAATAAGACATTGGCTACTAACTAGATTTTCACAAGAATTTAGTAAAAGTAACATAAATCCTACCTTAATCAACCCCTTTTGAGTTGGTCGAATGTCTAGAGCATTTCTTCCTTCCTCCTCCTAACTCGCGGCAATTGCAAAAAAGAAAGAAGATGAATACTCCCTCTTCCTTCCTTATTTTATTCATCTTTTCTTTTTAATTCCTTTCTTTAATTTATTTTAATTGTTAACTAATAAAAGAATTGCATTGAAATTCAACCTAGTGGATGGGGCATCATGGCTTGGCCGGCCACTACTTGGGTTTTTGGGCAATTTGACATGCAAACCCAAGTTTCCTCACTTTGTTATTATTTGATCCTTACATATTCCCCTATCATATTTTCTTAAGTTCTCAACTAAGTCAATCACATGAAATTCACATTCATAAGTCTAAATTAAAACATCAAATTTTCACACATGCACTAATACACATAGAGGATATGCAACCAAATTTTAAATAAATTTTGGGAGTCGGTCTTGTGGCCCCGAAACCACATTCCGACTAGGGTCGAATTAGGACTGTCACAACTCTTCCTCACTCAAAAATTTTCGTCCCCGAAAATCTTACCAGTGAATAAATTTGGATAACGTTCTTTCACCAAATCCTCGAGCTCCCAAGTAGCTTCTTCGACCCCATGTTTATGCCACAGTACCTTCACTAATGGGATTTTCTTATTTCGCAATTCTTTTACTTCACGTGTTAGAATGCGAACTGGTTCTTCCTCGTAACTCAAATCAGATTGAATCTCGATCTCAGATGGAGTAATTATGTGTGATGGATCAGACCTATATCGTCGAAGCATTGAGACATGAAAAACGTTATGAATCTTTTCAAGTTCGGAGGGTAAAATCAATCTATATGCAACTGGACCAACTCGTTCGGATATTTCATACGGCCCAATGAACCTCGGACTCAATTTGCCCTTACGGCCAAATCTGAGTATCTTCTTCCAAGGCGAAACTTTTAGAAACACTTTATCTCCCACCTGATACTCAATGTCTTTTCGTTTCAAATCCGCGTACGACTTCTGACGATCTGAAGCTGCCTTCAGACTTTCACGAATTATTTTTACTTTCTGCTCAGCATATTTAATCAAATCAACTCTGAAAATTTTACTCTCACTGAGCTCAGTCCAAAACAACGGTGTACGGCATTTACGACCATACAAAGCCTCGTAAGGTGCCATCTTAATGCTTGATTGAAAACTATTGTTGTAAGTGAATTCAATCAAAGGTAAATACCGTTCCCATGAGCCACTAAACTCAAGGATGCAACATCTCAACATATCCTCTAGTATCTGAATTACCCGTTTGGATTGACTATCGGTTTGGGGATGAAATGCGGTGCTAAAATTCATCTTGGTACCCAATGCTCCTTGTAATTTCTTCCAAAATCGCGATGTAAATCTTGGGTCTCTATCCGACACGATAGAAATAGGTACCCCATGCAATTGGACAACTTGGGAGACATATAATTCTGCCAATTTATCGAGCAAAAAATCTGTACGGACAGGGATGAAATGAGCAGTCTTTGTCAATCTATCAACGATAACCCAGACCGAGTCTTTCTTATTCTGTGTCAATGGTAAACCAGATACAAAATCCATTGTTACCCGATCCCATTTCCATTCGGGTATCATGATTGGCTGAAGTAATCCCGAAGGCACTTGACGTTCTGCTTTCACTTGTTGACATATCAAACACTTCGACACAAAGTCAGAAATGTCTCGTTTCATACCAGGCCACCAAAACTGACGTTTCAAATCATTGTACATTTTCGTGCTACCCGGGTGGATAGACATTCGGCTATTATGTGCCTCATTCAAAATCATCGAAATAAGTTTCGAATTTCTTGGAACACATAATCGGCTCTTGAACGTCAAGCAATCATTGTCGTCAATCCGAAACTCTGATTCCTCATTCGAAGCACACTCAGCTCGTTTAGCAACCAATGCATCGTCGACTTTCTGGGATTCAAATATTTGACGAATCCATAATGGTTTGGCCTTTAATTCAGCTACTAGCACATTATCGGGTGAGACGGACAGGTGAACATTCATCGCTCTCAAAGCAAATAGCGCTTTACGACTTAAAGCATCGGCAACCACGTTAGCCTTGCCCGGGTGATAATCAATGATAAGTTCATAATCTTTCAACAATTCAAGCCAGCGTCTTTGTCGCAGATTCAGATCTCTTTGAGTCATCAAATATTTAAGACTTTTGTGGTCTGAGTAAATATGACACCTTCCTCCAAACAAGTAATGTCGCCATATTTTCAAGGCGAACACTATGGCCGCTAATTCAAGATCATGGGTCGGATAGTTTCTCTCATGCGGCTTTAATTGTCTCGACGCGTAAGCCACAACTCGACCTTCCTGCATCAACACACACCCTAGCCCAAGCAAGGATGCATCACTATAAATGACAAACTCTTTACCGGACTCCGGCTGTGCTAGCACTGGAGCTTCAGTTAAACAGGTTTTTAGTCGATCGAAACTTTCCTGACAGCTTTCTGACCATTCAAACTCAACATCTTTTTGAAGTAGTTTTGTCAACGGTGCAGCTATCATCGAAAAACCTTTTACAAACCGTCGGTAGTATCCGGCAAGTCCCAAAAAGCTCCTAACTTCAGTAACATTCCTCGAAGGTTTCCAATCGAGTATGGCCGAAATTTTGTTCGGATCAACTCTAATTCTCGATGCGGATACGACGTGCCCCAAAAAGCTAACCTCTCTCAACCAAAATTCGCATTTACTGAATTTCGCGTATAATTGCTTGTCTCGTAAAATCTGTAATACTAATCTCAAATGCTCGGCATGTTCAGCTTCATCTTGGGAATAAATTAAAATATCATCAATAAACACAACCACAAACCGATCCAAGTATTGTCTGAAAATTCGATTCATTAAATCCATGAATATCGCAGGGGCATTAGTAAGCCCAAATGGCATCACTAAGAATTCGTAGTGACCATATCTCGTTCTAAAAGCAGTTTTGGGTATGTCTGAGTCTCTAACTCTCAACTGATAATAACCCGACCTCAAATCTATCTTTGAAAACACTGAGGCTCCCTTCAATTGATCAAACAAATCATCAATACGCAGTAACGGATATTTATTCTTTATTGTTACTTTATTCAACTGACGATAGTCGATGCACAACCTCATGGTTCCATCCTTCCTTTTCACAAACAATACTGGTGCACCCCATGGTGAAAAACTCGGTCGAGAAAAACCTCTATCCGTCAATTCTTGCAACTAAATTTTCAATTCCTTTAATTCCGTTAATGCCATACGATACGGGGTTATCGAGATTGGCGTGGTACCAGGTACAAGTTCGATGCCAAATTCTACCTCTCGAACAGGTGGTAACCCCGGTAACTCCTCAGGAAAAACATCTGAATACTCACAAACCACTGGTACCGATTCGAGTTTCCTTTCCGTCTCTTTGCTATCAAATACATACGCAAGATATGTTTCACACCCCTTCCTCACATATCTCTGAGCAATCATCGAGGATATTATTGTTGGCTCTCCCCTTAAATCAGTAGACTCAACTCGAACTATCTCATTATTTGCCCCCCTTAAATCAATGGTTTTTCTTTTGCAACTCACCACTACGTCATATACGGTCAACCAGTCCATACCAAGAATAACATCAAATTCATCAAATGGTGAAAGCATCAAATCGGTCGGAAAACAGGATTCTCGGATTATTAGAGGGCATCTCTTACACACTTTGTCAACAAGCGCATATTGACCCAAAGGATTTGACACTCGAATTACGAACTCAGTAGACTCAATAGGCAGAGTCTTACTGGATGCTAAAGTCTCACATACATAAGATTGAGTAGAGCCAGGGTCGATTAATGCAATTACCTTAGTATCAAAAAGAGTGAAAGTACCAGTGATAACATCAGGGGAGGATGCTTCCTCTCGTGCACGGATGGCATATGCTCTAGCAGGAGTACGGGTCTCAGATCGAACAGCCGTATCAAAAGTCCCTCTCTGACTACCACCCCTACCTCCTGAAATCCTCGGTGGTCTACCCCTAGCCGTTGTTCCACTAGGTCTTGCACCTTGCATCTTATTTTTCTCATCAAATTCCGTGCAATCTCTAATGAAGTGATCCTTCGAACCGCATCTGTAACAGGCCCTGTTAGTGAACTTACCCCAACATTCACCTATGTGTCGTCTTCCACATTGTGGACATTCAGGTTTTTCTTGGCGATGGTTACCCACACTAGCAACCGAAGTAGCTCGGGAGTCCGTTAATGGTTGTGTCCTAATAGAAATTCCCGTAGTCGTCTTTGGTTTGTGAGTGTCCTCCCTGAACTTCTTTATAGCCGAGAACGGAGTTTTACTCGTTGATCTTTTACGAAAGTCTCTAGCTTCAGGTTCTTCCTTCTTTTTCTCCTTTCCAAGTTCTTTCGCCTTGCAAGCTTGTTCAACTAGTGTTACAAATTCTTTTATCTCTAAAATACCCACTAGTAGCTTTAAATCTTCATTCAATCCTTCCTCAAATCTTTTGCACATAGCGATTTCATCGGCTACACACTCCCGTGCATATCGACTGAGTCTTACGAACTCACGTTCGTATTCAGATACTGTCATGCGGCCTTGCTTAAGTTCCAAGAATTCCTTACGCTTTTGATCGATGAACCGTTGGCTAATATATTTTTTTTGAAACTTCGTTTGAAAGAAATCCCAAGTAACTCGTTCCTTCGGGACTATGGTAATCAAGGTCCTCCACCAATAGTAGGCTGAGTCTCGCAACAAAGATATAGCACACTTTAAACACTCATCAAGTGTGCAGGACAATTCATCAAAAAGTCGGATGGTGTTATCAAGCCAGAACTCGGCCCTTTCAGCATCATCAGTAACTATGGCTCTGAATTCCTCGGCCCCGCGCTTCCTAATCAAGTCTACAGGTGGTTTACTCGGCCTTACAGGATCAGTAGTTGATGGGATTATAGGCTCCTGGGGCGGATTATTTAAATTCGGGAATGGTTGGGCAGCAGGATTAGTGCGGGCATATTGTGCGACCCACTCGTTCATCATAGTAAAGAAGGCTTGTTTTGCCCCTTCATCTTGATTATTCGCAGATGACTGAGGTTCAACAGGCGGTGTCCCTTGCGCAAGAGCAGCCGCTACACTTTCAACGTCATCCGCTAAGGTTCTCTCTAAACTGGGATCCATTAACTAATCAAAACAAAAATTTTAGCCGTCAGAAGTCATCACACTATTAAACACTAACATTAAGGCATGTATAGCTAGACTCATACGCGCTATGGTAGTCCTAGAACCGACTAAACCATAGCTCTGATACCAATAAAAATGTAACACCCAGAAACCGTGGCCGACACCGGGGTCGAATACGAGGTGTTATCGGGCTTAATTCATCATTTATACAGCTCAAACAATTTATTTTAAAACTCCCAGACAAGCTGTCAATCTGCGTTATAGTCACTTAAAAATTCGTATCTTGAGTTTCGAAACTCGAAATCAAATTTCGTAAATTTTTCCTGAAACTAGACTCATATATATATCTAATACAATTTTTGTAGAATTTTTGGTTGGTCCAATTATTACAGTTTATTTGTTAAAGTGTCCCCTGTTTCAGGGTTCGACTACTCTGACCTCTGAGCATTACGACTTAGATATCTCCCTACACAGGGCTTCAATGCCTATGTCGCTTGTCTCTAATGAAACTAGACTCAAATATGAATCTGAACATATAAAGGATGACTTCTAATTATCTCTACAAATTTTATGGTGAATTTCCAAAGTCAGAATAGGGGATCCAGAAATCGCTCTGGTCCTGTTTCACAAAAATTTAAACATCTCATAAAATATAGCTCATATGGTCGTTTCGTTTCTTCCATATGAAAATAGACTCATCCAGCTTCTATTACATAATTTATTCATTATTTAATTCCATTTTTAATATTTTTAGTGATTTTTCAATTTCACATCACTACTGCTGTCTGCATCTATTATTAGAGTAATTTAACATACATATCACCAAGTATGATCATGACTAGCCACACCAAAGACTAATCATTACCAAGCATTTCCTTACTACTCAATAACCATATCATGAGTGTAACACTGGAAATGATTAGCCATGACAAACGGCATAATAATCAAATAGACTTTAACTATTACTTATAACTAAGTATCATAAGACCAAATCCAACTTAACATTTATGCCATTTTCGCATGGCTAAAAGTATACATATCAAAGTTCAAACAAAACATAATAGCCTATACATGCCGAAATGTTCTCTTAGACCAACTAAGAAGAAGATACCAAAAAGTTGCAAGCTGGTGTGATGACTTCGACGATGGTCCCGAGCACACAAAAATGGATCAAAGGAACCTAAATAAGTGACAAATAAACACACCAAATGAGTATATAACTCAGTAAGTCATAAGCATTACACTGCCGTCCATTTATAAAGTATCATAAAAGAAAACAAATAATGCAAGATTAGGTACTCCATCCATACCGACTATGCTATAATTTCACGCACATTTATCATTACATGCTCTCAACTAGCCAAGCCTCCATTGACATCTCGTATGATATTCGATATGATATTTGATGCATTTCCACACATCATTTTATTTTCGTTTAGATTATACTAATAATAGCATTTCATCTATTCCACAATAATCTTATGTTCCTAACTTCAAATATAATCACCACATGGGTTCAAGACTTACCAAGCTCAGTTCCAAATATAAACATAACGTCTATTCCTCATGAACTCAAAGTATCTACTCATTCCGCTGTCCATAATCTACTCGATAAAGTAGCACACTTAACGTTAATAATTATTCGAAAATATATAGTAAGTCCGCAAACTTAGTGCTTAATAATCAAACTCGCACACTTAGTGCTATACAATTAAACTCGCACACTTAGTGCCAATCTCATTATCGTAAATGTTTATACCCGCACACTTGGTGCCGAAATCAACAACTCAATACATCTCACTTCTTTTTACACTCGATAATTTTGTCACTACATGCATTTATATATCATTCCATTCGGCATAAGTACATAGGTATTATGATTATTTAAATCAATACAAAATATAGGCTTAATAACTTACCTTGTTTTGGGTAAAACGGTTCCAACTCGGCTACTCGATGTTCTTTCCTTTGCCTTTGCTTGATTCTCCTCCTTTAACTTCTTGAGCTTAATCAATAAATTAACTAGTTTAACCGTCTTGCTAAATATTTATATCAAAATATTAATGATTTCATATCATAGGAGATACATGACTAATTCTTATCTTCCTACCATATGTTTTTGAGCTATTCGGCTAATAACCATATGCTATCACCCTACTATCAATAATCCAATCACACATGCATATATATATATAATTTGCACATTCGGCAACCACCCTTGCTAATTACTCATTTTTAGTCGATTATATATATAATCCAAAAGTAATATCACGAATGGGCATACATTTATATATATATATAGCCGAATGTGCAAAACTTAGACTCAACATCACCTATGCTCTTAATTTGATGGCCGAATATGCATATATATATATATGATATCAACTATACTATCATCTTTAATTCATCTAAACACAAAATTTCATCTCATGAACACTTGACCGAATTTTTCCTAATCTAGCATGGCTTCACATCTATTTGTAACAACCTATAAATCCACATATACCACATTTCTACATAAATTTTCTTTCACTTTTCCACTACTTCCATTCACAACATCAAAAGCACCATACTCTTAGCATTTACCTCTTCCTAACCATATGCCATCTAAGTACCCCTTTAGGTAGAAAATTAACATATGGGTTGTAATAAGACATTGGCTACTAACTAGATTTTCACAAGAATTTAGTAAAAGTAACATAAATCCTACCTTAATCAACCCCTTTTGAGTTGGTCGAATGTCTAGAGCATTTCTTCCTTCCTCCTCCTAACTCGCGGCAATTGCAAAAAAAGAAAGAAGATGAATACTCCCTCTTCCTTCCTTATTTTATTCATCTTTTCTTTTTAATTCCTTTCTTTAATTTATTTTAATTGTTAACTAATAAAAGAATTGCATTGAAATTCAACCTAGTGGATGGGGCATCATGGCTTGGCCGGCCACTACTTGGGTTTTTGGGCAATTTGACATGCAAACCCAAGTTTCCTCACTTTGTTATTATTTGATCCTTACATATTCCCCTATCATATTTTCTTAAGTTCTCAACTAAGTCAATCACATGAAATTCACATTCATAAGTCTAAATTAAAACATCAAATTTTCACACATGCACTAATACACAGAGAGGATATGCAACCAAATTTTAAATAAATTTTGGGACTCGGTCTTGTGGCCCCGAAACCACATTCTGACTAGGGTCGAATTAGGACTGTCACAGTTGGCCTCATGCATCTTAAGCTGACTAGATGCATAAGCCACCACCTTACCTTATTGCATCAACACACAACCCAAACCAACGTGTGATGCATTGTTGTAGGCAGTAAACTCTTTCCCAGACTCCGGCTGAATCAGGACAGGGGCCTCAGTCAGATCCTTCTTAAGCCTCTCAAAACTTTCTTGCTACTTACCAGTCCAGTTAAACCATACCCCGTTACGCAACAATTAAGGGAGAGGTGCAGCAATCAACAAAAACTTTTCCACAAAACTTCTATAATACCCTGCCAGACCTAGAAAACTTCGAATCTCAGATACTGACTTAGGCTGTTTCCAATCCAGAATAGCTTCAATTTTTCAAGGATCAACCCTAATCCCCTCAATAGATACCACATGGCCTAGAAATGTTATCTCTCGCAACCAAATTCACACTTGCTGAACTTAGCATACAATTGTTTCTCCCTCAAAATCTGCAAAACAACTTGAAGATGTGCATCATGTTCATCTTCAATTCTCGAATACACCAGAATATCATCTATAAACACCACTACAAATTGATCCAGGTAAGGTTGGAACACTCGGTTCATCAGATTCGTAAAAGCCGCTGGTGTATTCAATTGTCCAAACGGCATCAGTAGGAACTCGTAATGACCATAACGAGTCCTAAATGCTATCTTGTAAACATCAGTCTCCTTGACCCTCAGTTGATGATACCCTGATCAGATACCAATCTTAGATAAGACCGAAGCTCTATAGAACTGGTCAAATATATCATCTATCCTCGGTAGGGGGTACTTATTCTTAATGGTCAATTTATTCAGTTGTCGATAATTGATGCACATACGCATGGTTCCATCCTTCTTTTTTACAAATCAGACCGCTGCTCCCCACAGAGACACACTAGGGCGGATGAACCCTCAATCTAGTAACTCTTGAATTTGAGCTTTAAGCTCCACAAGCTCCTTCGGTGCCATTCTATAAGGGGCGATGGACACCGGAGCTGTACTAGGCAGGAGCTCAATCCCAAACTCAGCATCACGGTTTGGAGGTAACCCAGGTAGCTCATTAGGGAAGACATCTGGAAAGTCCTTAACTGGTCTAATATCTTAAATAGAAAAAACCTTAGAACCAGAAGCACTGATGTAGGCTAGATACGTCTCACACCCCTTACGAACCAACTTCTCATCTCTAAATGCAGAAATCACATTTGAAAGATAATTATGGAGCTCCCAAATCACAACTGCCTCATCACCATCTGCCATTTTCAATATCACTCATTCCACAGAACAATCCAAATTCACTTGGTGCTTAACCAGCCAGTCCATGCCCAGTATTAAGTCAAATTCTACAAAAGGGAGTTCCATTAAATCCGCCAAAAAGATCATTCCTTGAACCTCTAGAGGTACATCTTTAAACAATTTATTTACTCTCACCGACTGCCCTAATGGACTCAACACAGTAACCTCACTCGTAGTGTTTTCAACCATTATACCCAAAGTTTCAGATACAATGCATGCTATATAGGAATGCGTAGACTCATATTATTATTGGATGTGTGGTACACCCTAAACAGGATTGGTGCTAGAGACTCGGTGTACCACACATCCCGTAAAATATTTCCAAACATTTTAAATTATTTGAAACAGTTCTTTTTCAAAATTTTAAGTTTTAAGGAAACCCATATCCACAGTCGACTTTTGTAACTTGACTCTGATACCACTAAATGTAACACCCCAAACTCGGCCTAGACATTATGACTGAGTCTGCGATGTCACATTGAAGTGTGTTGTGAAAAGAATTGCTCTGTTGAAAAATTCGTACTATAGTAAAACCTCGTAATGATCTTTTACAAAACCTTAGGGTAACATGTTCGTTGTTAAAAACTCAAGTGGGTTTAGCAAAAAAGTTAAATCATTTTAAGTTGTTATTGCACTTTAAAAACAATGTTTGCTTGCGGAAGCTTTTAAAGTATGTTGCAATGGCGTGGTGTTTTGAAAACATTTATTCTTAAGAAAAACCGCAACCTACTTCTAACAGATATGATCCAAGTTAAATAAAACCCAAATCAAAAGTAAAACTTTAAAAGGATTTATTACATAACAATTACCCAAATTAAATGACTTAAAGATTAAATGTTTAAAATAGAAGCAAGGGCAGTTGTGTGGCCCCTATGGAGCCCCTCGCAGCACCGTTCTACCTGCACAGGAGAGAAGAAGAGTGAGTCTATGAAAACTCAGTGTGTAATCCCTTTATAATATTCAGTCAACAGTAGGCAAATACAGTTTGGGCCTAAGCCCGTTTCAGTGACAGTCCAGTATCAGTTAGGGCCATAGCCCATTACAGTATCAGTATTAGTGTGGGCCTTATCCCATTATAGTATCAATAACAGAAATGCAATCAGAAGTCCTACCCATTCATCCTCTACACTCCACTCCGTCTAGCCCTACACTCCATGTGAGGATAAAATCGACCCACCCATCCATACACTCCAAAATAAAGCACTTGTTGTGGCACTGAACAGTTTTTACAGCAGGGCTGCCAATACAATACACTTCCTCCAAATATATCAAACCCACCCCCATGCAACATGTCATGTCATAATATCATATGTGTATACAAAAATGTCATGCTCGAATACAGTCAACATATCATAGGGGTATATCAGTCATTTTACCTCTTAGGGGTATAACAGTCATTTCATCAGTATGGGGTCTAAGTGTACTTACTGCCCCAATAATAGGTCCACAGTCGTATAGGTTGATCCGTGCAACCTTAACGGCCAAGTAGTGATAATGGGCCCAAAGCCCACAACACAGCCCATGTAGACCCACACGCCCATGTGGCCCACAAAGGCCAAATAAGTTGCCTTGGCTGTGTACCCTACACGGCGAAGATCGATGAAGATCACTAATACTATCCATCAACCCATGTCAGTACAATATGGTAAATCAATTATGGTTGTAATGGCATGTATAAGATATGTTGGCCATATTGGCATGTAATTGTAAATGATGTTTGTAATCTAGCCATTGGAATGGCTAGTAATGGTTGGTTCTAATATACTTGTAATGTCAAACTATGGTAGCTACATATATATTAAGTAATTGATCAAATTATGTCTAACTTGAGGACTTAATTAAGGTAAGATTAGACATATGTATGCATGGAATGATATGCCATGTTGAATGATGGAATTTGCTTGATTTGAATTCTTAGAATGGTTGGATTGCACTTAGTATGTTTTGGTGCAGGAAAATGGTGAACTTGAGTGACAAATGAGGCTTGGAAATGGCTTTATTTTGTCCACACCGGTAGACACACGGGCATGTGCCTAGGCCGTCTGTGACACATGACTGAGTACATGGGCGTGTAGTTAGGCCGTGTGTCCCCTACGCCTTAGTTTTGAGAAACAGAATGCTCAGAATTGATCACACGGGCAGAGACACTGGCGTGTGTCTCAGCCGTGTGTGGTACACGACCTAAAACACAAGCATGTGTCTTGTCCATGTGAGACCTGCACCTTACTTTGAATTGAATTAATTAACCACAAGGCCTAGCACAAAGGCGTGTGGCATGGCAGTGTGCACAAGTTAGAGAGTTACACAGGGTCGAACACAGCCTCCAGTACAGGCGTATGGGCCCTGCACTTTGGAAAATTTTTGAGATCTCGTAAAAAGTTCTTAGAGGTTCCGATTAAGTCCCAACTCGGTTCTAATGCTCGTATTAGACCTCGAAGGTCCATTTAAGGGAAGCTACAAATGATTTCAAATTTGAATAGTGACTTGCATAATTTATCTGTAAATGTTTCTAAAAGTTTCGGTAATGCTTTGTAACCTTATTCTGACGACGGATACGGGTTTAGGGTGTTACATATTTTTTTATTTGTTCTATTTAATTCACAAGTTTTAGTTAATTTGCTTCTCTCTTGTGCTTGTGGGAGGTGTTGTGTGACTCGAATTGGTAACAGTGTCCTATCATTTGAGCCAAAATCGAAATGTATCATTACACACGCAAGGAAGGCACAACACTCAAAAGACACCCAACCTCCACAAAGAGACTAGCCTATAGAAGATCCACGATTAGAGATTCAACCACCACCACAACCACCCATGGAGCAACGTACCTTGCGCAAATACGCAATGTAACACCCCGTACCCGAGACCGTTGCCGGAGTCGGACACGAGGGGTTAACAGACTTAATTCACTTAT
Organism: Gossypium hirsutum; assembly: GCF_007990345.1. Lineage (NCBI taxonomy): Eukaryota > Viridiplantae > Streptophyta > Magnoliopsida > Malvales > Malvaceae > Gossypium > Gossypium hirsutum. The sequence continues at coordinate 21,490,588 of NC_053431.1, read as the reverse complement.
TTTCACAGTCCATTTTAAAAATTTCCAGACAAGCTGACTAACTGCGTCACTGTCACCTTAAAAATCATATCTTGAGTTCTAAAACTCGAAAATCAGTTTCGTAAATTTTCCCCGAAACTAGACTAATATATCCATCTACAAATTTTTTTTCTAGAATTTTTGGTCGGGTCAATTAGTACAGTTTATTAGTTAAAGTCTCCCCTGTCACAAGGTTCGACTGCTCTGACCTTCATGCATTACGACTTATATATCTCCCTGTACAGGGCTTCAATACTTATACCGTTTGTTTCTAATGAAACTAGACTCAAAAATGAATCTATACATATATGGCATGACCTCTAATTATCTCTGCTTAATTTATAATGAATTTCCAAAGTCAGATCAGGGGATCCAGAAATCGCTCTGGCCCTGTCCCACGCAAACTTAAATATCTCTTAAAATACGACTCATATGACCATGTCGTTTCTTCCATATGAAAGTAGATTCATCAAGGTTCGATTAAATAATTTATTAACTATTTAATTCCATTCCTACTATTTTTAGTGATTTTTCAAATTCACACCACTGCTGCTGTCAGCATCTGCCTTTAAGGTAGACTTTACCTATTACATAGTTTCCATGATTCAACCAACCCTTTAGCATATATAGCACAAAGTATGATCGTGATTAACCATTCAAATAGCCAATCATTGCCAAGAATATCCACACCTCTCAATGACCATATACGTACAAAATGATTATAACATTATGCTCAAAATATATATAAGCCATTTTCGCATGGCTATCCAAATTCGTACAATACCGAAAGGTACATGACCAACATCAAAAGGGTAGTCCTATACATGCCATTTCAAAGTTCAACCAAAAGTGTACCAAAAGGGGCTTTGATAGTGTGGACAACTTCGACTTCAACAATCCCGAGTCCGATAGCTGACGAACCAAAATCTATAAAACAGAAAATCAAAGAAACAGAGTAAGCATTTAATGCTTAGTAAGTTTTGAGCCATGAAATTAGACACAACTAAAGTATAACATTCGTATGGCTAAACGGATAATTTCATATGCACAAATTCTCAATATCATACTTACTTCACATTACCGACCCTTATATTCATACACAAAAGATCAATTTAGCCAAAGGCCGGTAGCTCATTTATCGACTGAGCGAATACTATTGGTAAGGAATCAACCAATTCAATGTATATACGAAACATACCTCACCGCTGGGATTTTACGAGCGTATTAATTGAAATTATTACAGCAAGATCGCTCATTCACAAATCAAGTACCTTCGGAATTCAACCAGATATAGCTACTCGCTCGAATGCCTTCGGAACATAGCCCGGTTATAGGAACTCGCACAAATGCCTTCGGGACTTAGCCCGGATATAGTAACTCGCACGAATGCCTTCGGGACTTAGCCCGGATATAATAACTCGCACAATTGCCTTCGGGCTTAGCCCGGAATTAGTCACTAGCACAAATGCCTCCGGGACTTAGCCCGGTTATCATCCGAATATTTATGCACATATCAAAAAATCATGACACATCTCGATTTCAATTTCATAACTAGAATTCAAACACAAGTCACTTATCAAGCATTATCATTTCGGCTCAATAGCTACATACAAGAGTATGATTTTGATTTACTTAAAACATGATCTAATCAAATCATAATCTAAGCTCCATTACTCAAAGACTTACCTCGGATGTTGTCGAACGATTTCGACGGCTATTCGATCACTTTTTCCTTCCCTTTATCGGATTTAGTTCCCCTTTGCTCTTGAGCTTAATATTAACAAATAAATTGATTTAATCATTTGAACATCAAAAAGAGAAACTCAAGGTTCTTAACCCATATATACATTAGACATTAGAGTCACATATATATGAAATCATGAATCAAACTCAACATATTAGCCCACACTCTCTTTTAGCCGATTATCTAAGCCAAGATAAAAGCATCAATATGCTTGCCTCTAACCGAATACATGCAACACCAATCCATCTCATGTGGCCGAATATGCATGTCTACGTTGAGGCTAATTATATACTTAATACCACATATAAATGGCATACATTTTACTAACTAATGCATTACATATTATAACTCAATACGCACCCAGCATTTACTCCATAACTGAAACACCATCATATATAAATATATACCTTGAGATAATATATATGTCATACCAATACATCATGTGCAAATATATATATGTGCAAGAGCCGAATCATAAAGTTGATTATAACCACCTCATATATTTTCATCATATACCCGAATGCACAAGTACATTATAGTAGCTTCCAACTCAATTCATGTTACAAATTTATACTTCACAAGAATAAATCATTAACCAAATATAAGCATACCAAAATAAACTCTTTCTATGTTCGAATATAACCTAATATCATTTAATACCAAATCATGTATAACACCTCAACCAAATATAATAACCAAATTCACATGTATATTTTATTTTTAGATGAACCATAGCCGAATCATTTTAACCATGAGTAACATAACAAGCATAAATCATACTTATGGATCTAAGGTAGAACCAAGAAAGGAACTCATAGATATCAAGATGTAAGCAAACTACCATTGTTCATCTAGATTTAGCATGAAACACAACCATCACCCTTATTAATCTCCATAGCCGAAAACCTTACTTATTCCAAAATCACAATTTCAACATGGGTTACCAACAATAACTTGATATCTCACTCAATATCAACTAGGATTTCAAGAACTAGTATCAACTTCCTTACCTTAATATTGACCTAAGGTGACCGATTGCTTCACTCCTTTCTTCCTCCTTTCAATTTGGCCAAGAAGAACCAAAGAACACAACTTGTTTTCATCACCGAATGCTCTCTCTTTTTTTTTTGTTTTCTTTCTTCAATTCACGGCAAAGGGGGGGGGAAACATGGATGAGACAATTTTTTTTCATCACTCCTCCCTTTGCATTACTTTAATACTAACCCCCTTTTTTTATTCTTTCTAACGTAACACACTAACACAACATGTTTCCACCCATAGCATGGCCGGCCACTAGCTCAATTTTTTGGGTAATTTGACATGCAAACCCATCATTTTTATAATATGCATTATTAGGCCACTTTACATTTGCCTAGCACATTTCTAAATTTTCTCACATAAGTCCTATTTACTAAAATTCACCTAGAATTAACAAAATTCAAATATAAAATTTTCACACACGCATATATACATAAAATAAGCATCAAACATGACAGCTAATTATTTTTATGACTCGGTTTTGTGGTCCCGAAACCACTTCCCGACTAGGGTCACATTAGGGCTGTCACACGTAATCCCAATCTTGATGTTATTTGAGGTAGTATTATTCACTCAATGATTAATTCTAACAACTTAAAAATTAAACCGTCAATGATTCAAATGATACAAGCGACCCTTTAATTTCGAGGGTCAATGAATAAGGATCTAAACCAACATCTTAAGAGATTTTTAACCATTTGTGGTACCTTTAAATATAATGGGTATCAATGACGCTATTTGTTTTCAGTTATCCCCTTTCTCTCTTATTGATGATGCATTTATGTGGTTAGATTAAGAACTGATAGATCCCTTCAACACTTGGGATGAACTGGCAAGCAAGTTCTTGACAAGATATTTTCCCTTGAGCAAAATAATTAAACTTCGTAAGGATATTATGAATTTTCAGCAATTGGAAGGGGAGTCGCTATACGAGGCTTAGGAGCACTTTAAACTTATGCTACATAAATACCAATACCATGGATTGCAAGATTAGTTGCAACTTCAAGTTTTTTATAATGAGCTAGATAGAAATTTGAGCTCAAGTCTTGATGGAGCACCTGCGGGGCATTTATGTCAAAGATATATGTCCAGGCTTGCCAACTCATTGAGGACATGACAATTAATTCTTATATATGATTGACTGAGAGGTTCACATATAGAGCCAAACAATTGACTGTGAATGCGGTTAGTAGTGAGGACAAGTATCAAAAAGTCCTTGAAAGGCTTAACCAATTAGAGATGAGTTTGGCCAAGGCACAATTCCAAAAATCAACCCTTTCTAACCAACTCTAATTCAGGACATGTAGGTGAAGGTGCTATGTGTGGCAATGCTAATGAAAGCAACCAAATGGAGGCTAACTATGTAGGGAATAGAGGATATAATCCATACATCCACACTTATAACCAAGGGCAGCACGACCATCTAAACTTTAGGTAGGAGGGAACCAAAGAAGTCTCTTCAATCAAGAAGCCCAAAACCTTTATCCTCTTAGACCCAATGCACCTTACCAACCTCTATTATCATTTAGGTTACCCCAAGAGCAAGAAAGAAAACCAGTTTATAATAGTGATCCTCCATTGCAAATTAGGGTAAGCGAGGTAGAGGAAGATTTGCATGTGGTGCAAGTCAATGTGTATCAAATTCGTGGTCAACTAGACCAAGTTTTGTAATTGTTGAAAAATAATTTAGCTTTTAGCATACCTAGTAATACCGAGCCAAACCCGAAAAGGGAATAGAAAGAACTTGCTAAGGAAATTACTTTTAGATCTTGGGCAATGATTAAGAAATCTATCCGACCGATTAGTGGAGAGAAAGAAGTGAGTGAGAAGGATGACAGAACCTGCACTTTGAGTGTTGAAGTTGGGGTGGAAGAGAAAAAAAGACCTGCGAGTTAGCCCATATTAACTAAACTGAGGATAGAATCATTCCAATACTAGAACAAAGCTTGGAACCCAAACCTTTTCTGAGTAGACTAGAAGAGAAAAGAAAGTGAGACAAAGAGGAGTTTCTAGACTTCCTCAAGATGTTTAAGGCTTTGAATGTCAACATCCCATTTCTTGAGGTCCTATAGAAAGTGTCGAAATATGCAAAATTCCTTAGGGAAGTGATGTCTAGGAGAAAGAATATTGGGAGAGAAGAGCGATTTGTTCTTAATGCTGAGTGTAGTGCTATTGTGTCTAGGAAAACCCTACCAAAATTTAATGACCCAAGTAGTTTCACCATCCTAAATTTTGGAAAGGCGCTTTGTGATCTTGGAGAGAGTATGGACTTAATGCCCTTGTCGATCTGCCGTAGGTTAAGTCTAGGTGACCTTAGGGAAACTTTGGTAACCCTCCAACTACCCAATAAGTTCCTAGTTCACTTCAATGCTCGGGTTTATGCAAGTGTACACAGTCGTTGTTAAGTAATAAGTAAGTATTGAGTTAATAAGTAATAAGTAAGTATTTGTGCTAAGCCAATTAATTTGTAAAATTATATTAACAATTTGATAAATAAAAAATAATAATTGAGACGTGATGAGAAATCAAGTATATGTAACTAAATGCAATGATCCCTAATGCAATTTATCCTAAGTATGCAAACTATATGAATGAAATAGATTTTAGCAGAATTAACACAATAAGCAACAATTATAACATAAATATGCTAGGACAATTACTTTAATTAAAATCAAATTATTATCAACATGCTTATTAATATTCGAAAAAACATTCTATGGCAACACGATCTTTCATGAGTTTGGAAAACACGTTAGGTCCTTTCGGAATCCTTTACTTAGTAAATACGCATTTTACTGATCCTTATTTACTAAGGGTTTCTTAGTATTCTTGTGAGGTAAAAGGGACGTGTTAGGTTTGAAACAATTTAATCACACAAATCTAAAAACTATGCTGATAACAGAGCCTAGTTAGGGTTGTTATACAACCTGCAATTTAATCGGGTTAGGATCTAAATTGAGCATGCACATTTCAATTATGTGTCCATTAGCTGTCATCTGATTAGGATCACTCAGCTAATTCAGGTGCATGTATGAACAAAATACAGACTTGATTTTAATTGAAAACATGATCGACTGAGGCAAAAATATTATAAACATGAATCAAATAAATATTATTCAATCAAAACAATCATCCTAGCTTAAATAAAATTAAGCTATCATTGTTGTAAACAAGAACAGTAAACACATAGCAATCATTCTTTAAAGAAAAGAAAGATTAAACCTAAATCAAAGTGGTTGTCACTCAAATCTCTGGTCGACGAGGGCTCCTTCGTTCCTTCGCTGATGGCTCTCCAAGGTGGCCGACCAAGGGCTCTTTAAGAGGCTAACATGCTAAAAATCTTTATGCAAAGATGATGATAGGCATGAGGGCTAAGAGAGTTGAGAGAGGAGAGAATGATGAATGAGTGAGGGATGATGAGTGAATGAGGGATGATTAGAAAAATGGGAAATGGGGTTTTATTTATAGGTGAGGCAAGGGAGCTAGTTTGCTAAAGATAAGAGATGTTAACCTCTTCAAATCTTCTCAAATAGTGGCAGGCCATGCTTAGTGGCTTTTGACTTGATTTTTGCCTGATTATTAAGCAATTTCGGTAGCCACACAACTCAGGACTGAGACTCAGTCAAGTGCAAATCTTTGGGCAAATCTCTAATTTCTTTAACTCTTCAAGGACCTTGTGCAATTAAATCAAAGAGTGGTTTATGGACAGCCATGTGAAGCCAAATTTTAGGTTGACTTGGTCTCCAATTTGGACGATTTTGTAATCCAAAAAAGCTATCAGACCTGTCCAAAATAAATCAATTAGTTAGAGGACCAAAGAATTAAATTTAACCAACTTAATTAAATTAATTTAAACCCAATTTATTAATGAAACATATTAAAATAAATTATTAAATATAACTTTATATTTTATTATTTAATTTAATCATGCATGGCCCACTTTATAGCTTGAAAATATAATATGCTCAAATTAATATAAAAGAAGCCATTTTAATAATTTCTATGTCCCAATTTCATATTTTCATATATTTCATTAATTTATTAAGCAATTACTTGGTTTTAACAAAAAATTTAAGTAAAAAGGTGACAAATTATATAGGAAAAATCCTATATATTTTTCAGTTTACACACCCCCAAACTTAAATCATTGCTCGTCCTGAGTAATGTTCATGCACAACAAAAGGTCTTGCTAAAGCAAAAATTGCTAATTTGTGCAAGCAGCATCAATCATTATCCCATAATCATGCATTAATAACTTCATGCTCATCGTTCTTCTTCATTAACAAGTAATTCATATGCAAACATTTTGAAAATTTTATAATAAGTTTGAAGATATGCCAACATGAATCATAGTATTTATATATGTCACAGCCATAGATAATATTCTTCATTCAACATAATTTCTCCTCAATCAATAAAACAATCATAAGGCTTAGTTATGATCTTTATATGTTGAACTTAGAACTCCCTCTCCACTAATGTAGGAGACCTAATCATCAAATTAATAGGTCTTTTATAAGGTTGTAATGGGGTCGGTTAAAGGTAGGGATTTTAAGAGATGAGACATTTCATTTTCAAAATCTTAACCTTTAATTTTGTCTTGGATTTCTCAAAATTCAACCTTTCTATTTAAGGGATCTTTTGAAATGCCCCCAAACTTATTTTGAACTCATGGTCATACATTTTTTCTTTGTGGAAACTTAGCAAACTTTTCTTCGCTCTTTTTTTTTTAGCATGAGCACATACATCCTTGTGAAAATTTCCTCAAATGAGCTCATACATGAAAATTTCCTCAAACATTGCTTACCAAGACAACTTTAGTTAAGATAGGTGCACAAAATTAGGATAACTTCAAAAGATGGAGATATGGCTTGTAATGTAGGTTCATTGCAATAAACAGGCCTTTTAAGCTCAAAATTATAGTTTCAAGGGTCTAATATCATAAGGTGGGTTTGAAAAGGTTCAAACGATCCAAAGAAATAGTGCCTCTATCATTTTAGATTTTTATGTCTCCTAGGATTTTGCCTCAAGAAAGTTACTAAGTCAATTCTAAAGATATAAACCTTCATGCCTGTCTAATCTCAAAAGAAACTAAGTTTTCATGGCAAATATTACCTAAGACTTAAGATCATATAACCATTCCATTCTTCATGATAACATACAATCACTCAGATAAAATCATCATTCATGCTCGTTTGAAAGTTATCTCATTAACAAAGAATTTCTCTAAATATTCATTTATTAGAACATACTCATGGAAGAAATGATTGAAACATACTTGAAAATTTTAAAACTTTTAAGCAATTATTTGCCTTACCCCCCTTTAAAATGAAGCAATGTCCTCACTGCAAGAACAAAGTAATGAATGAAAACTAAACACCAGGTAGGGTTGAAAAGAAAGAGAGGTGAGTCATTAAGACTACTTAAATATCAAGTCTTTCCTCATAATTCAATCCTAGACATGTTCATTCCCATTACCATATCACTTAGTCTTTTTCTTTTTAAAGAAGCATTTATTCATGCTTGCTATGTTTTATTATGCAGAAATTAAACCCTAATTACTAAAGAAACAAATTCCTAAAGACCTAAAATAAATAAATAAAAAGACAAGAATCTCCCCTTTTTATTCTTCTGACTTATTCCCTTGTCTTCTTTAGCTCCTTCTCCACTTGTATAATCAGCATCTTCTATCCATGTCTTAAATATTTCATCTGGGAACTCAGGAACAAAAGTGTTAGAGATATTCTTAAAAGTATTTCGAATCGAATCATCTCTAATTTTTGCATATTTCCAGTAAGTTTGTTGTTGATTGTGCTCGAACTTGCACATATCCATCAATATTGACAACTCTAATTTCCTTGAAGTACTTGCAAAAGTTGGCATGGGAGTTGTATACTCAGGTCCAACACTTAGCTTGACTGGTTCTTCTTCTGTCTCAACCCTTGGTTCAGGGTTTTCAGATCCTTCAACTGGTTTAAGACTATTTGGTTCCTTACCAGATTCTTCTTCTTCAGTGGTTGTAACTGATTTAGTTTTAGTTTCATTTGTTGACTCCTCAATATCTAGCTCAGTTGGTTCTTCTTGCTCACCTTGATTTAGCTTATGCACCTTCTCTACTAACCTTTCAAGATCATGACTTGTAATGCAGTCTTGGACATATTGCCCCTTCAATTTCGCTTGTGTTTTAACACGGGCCCTTAAGCAAAGTGAAGTGATTAATGATGAGAAATAAGCACTTCCTGTCTTCTTTTTAGTACAGTCATAAATCTCCTTGAGAATAATTTTACCAACATTAATGGACTTTTCTGTCAAGATTGCATATAACAAGAGCATTCATTCCATCGAGATGGTGGAACTATGTGAGATAGGCATAAAACTGTGGCGAACAAAATAAAACCATACCTTTGCTACTAGTTTTAGGTATTCCCTTTGGCAAGAATGGCTTCCATACTTTCTTATAATCCATTGGGATCCCGGATTTGTCACAACATTAAGTACTTACTGAAGAAAATCCCAATTTATGCTGTTCATCATTGGGTAGTACTCATCTTCTTCAACATCAGGTAAGTTAAATAAATCATTGATGGACTTAGAAGTAAGAGGTACCTTTTTCTTCCGAATGATGACCTTAGTCGCATCTTGTGTGGTCAAACTTACATAGAACTCTCGAACTAGTTCATCATCGAGAAGTGAACGAGCATCACAAAATTGTTCACACTTCAGAGCATTGATTGTCTTTCTAATTGGCACAGGGACAACCATCAAATCATTACTCTTCAAGTTAAAACCTTTTTCTAGCATCATAGGTTGATGCTTGAAAATTAAATCAAATCTCTCTTTCACTTCTTTATTGATCACAGTTGGGTTTTCAAGAGTAGTCTTCGATGATCTAGTTCTTTTGCGAGACATGGTATTTTCTCGAAAATTTGGCAAAGTTCTGCTTACAGGGGAAAATGAGAAATCAGAAAGGTAGGTAGAACTTGTTACGGTAACAACCTTTCCACGGCATGAACGGTGCAACGGTGGTGTGCGACAGCAATGGCAGCATGTGGTGTTGACGACAGCAATGTGCGGTAGCGACAACGACTTGCGACAGCAGTGACGACACTTCGGCAGTCTCTTTGTTGCGGCACTAGATGATTTCGGCACAAGGGGAAGAGAAACTAGGATTTCTTTCGAGATTTGAGGTTGACAGCACAAGGGAAAAGTTTAAGGATTTTGGGGTTTAAGCAAATAGCTTTGAGGGATATGAAAAATAGTAGAATGAAGAGGAGTTTATATAGGGAAAAATTAGGGCAACATATAGCAAAAACTTAGCTACATTAAGATTACTTGGGTGGCAAGCAATGGAAGTGGTTGCAATAGGTGTGGAGTTTTCCCTCTTTTCGCTGTCTTGGGCCTCAAATTCAGACTGCATCTTACTAAAAAAATTGATTAGTACTTGGGCCAAATTTGATCCCCTTTATTAACATAAAAATTTAAAAAGTAAACAAAAAAAATGAAACTAAAAAAAAATCTTAATTAGAAAATTTCTTCTCAATAAATTATATTAAATTAATTCCCAGGAAAGGTTGGAGGGGTCATAATGGTCCTGCTTAAGTTCCAATCTCCTTAGACATAATTAATTAAATGTACTAAATTAAGAAAATAAATCCTAATTATTTACAAAACAAGTTTACGAAAAATCAAGGGTCTGTTAATTTGAACAGGGATTCAACTCGCTCAACGTCACCATCACAATAATGTTTGAGACGTTGACCATTGAATTTAAATGTACCTCCATAATTTTCGTATAATTCAATAGCTCCATAAGGATACTTTCGATAGATGGTATAAGGTCCTTTCCATCGGGATTTCAGCTTCCCAGGAAATAACTTCAACCTTGAAGTAAACAACAAAACCTTCTGACCTTCTTTAAATTCATGAGGTCGTATATGACTATCATGCCATCTTTTTTTATCTTTCTTTATACATTTTGTCATTTTCATAAGAAAACAACCTCAGCTCTTCCAACTCATCCAATTGTAACATTCTTCTGTCACCGGCTTGCTTAAGATCAAAATTCAACTTCTTCAAAGCCCAGTGAGCTCCATCCTCCAACTCTAATGCTAAATGACATGCCTTCCCAAAAACCAACCGATAAGGGGTCATTCCTAACGGTGTCTTAAATGTTGTTCGATAGGCCTACATCATCATTCATGGTTCACTCTTTCAACTTGACCAATGGACTGGGGGTGATAAGTAGTAGCAATCTTGTGCTTCACATCATATTTTTCAAGCAACCACTTAAGCCATTTGTTCACAAAATGATAACCTTCATCACTAATAATAGCTCTTGGTGTCCCAAATCGTGTAAACACATGCTTATGTAAGAATCGCATGACTACCTTAGCATCATTTGTAGGGTATGCTTCAGCTTCAACCCACTTGGATACATTGTCCATAGCAGCTAAGATGTATTTGTTTCCAAACGAAGAAGGAAACTGGCCTAAAAAGTCAATGCCCCATATGTCAAATAATTCAATCTCCAAAATATTTGTTAAGGGCATTTCATTCCTCCTTGATATGTTTCCGCTCCTTTGGAATCTATCACAGTTCTTCACATAGGCATAAGCATCTTTAAATAGTGTAGATCAAAAGAAACCTGCTTGCAAAACCTTAGCTATAGTACGTGCACCACCAAAGTGTCCCCCATTTGGAGATGAATGGCAATGATATAAGATCTTAGGAATCTCACTTTTAGCTATACACTTTTGGATTATATTATCTGCACACTGTTTAAACAAGAACGGGACTTCCTAGAAATAATGCCGACATTATGAAGGAATTGCTTCCTTTGTTGGTATGTCATTTCTTAAGGAATTATTCCACATGCAAGATAATTGGTAAAATCAGCAAACCAAGGTGTTTCATGAATTCAACTTACCTCAAATAGGTGTTCATCTGGGAAATTCTCGTTGATAGGCACATGTGATGAGTTACCTCATTTTGCTCCAACCTCGATAGATGATCAGCTACTTGATTTTCAACACCTTTTCTGTCTTGGATCTCAAGATCAAATTCTTGGAGTAAAAGTATTCAACGAATTAGCCTCAGTTTTGCATCTTTCTTCGTGAGCAAGTATTTAATGGCCACATGGTTAGTAAATACTGTAACTTTGGTACCTATAAGATATGAGTGAAATTTTTCAAAAGCAAAGACTATAGTAAATAGTTCCTTTTCAGTTACTGTACAATTGAGTTGGGCTCCCATCAAGGTTCTACTTACATAGTAAATGGGGTGGAACACTTTATTTTTTCTTTAAACCATCCCAACTCCAACAGCATAATCACTTGCATCGCATATCAACTCAAAAGGTGTGCTCGAATCGGGTGTAATGATTATGGGGGCTGAGATTAACCATTTTTTCAGCTCTTTAAAAGCTTCTAAACATGCTTGGTTAAAATTAAACATTGTATCTTTCTCTAACAACAAACACAACGATTTAGAAATTTTTGAAAAATCTTTGATAAACCTTCGATAAAAACCTATATGGCCTAAGAAACTTCTGACGCCTTTCACATTCATTGGGTCCGGTAATCTTTCAATTACATTCACCTTTTCTTTGTCGACTTCAATTCCTTTCTTTGAAATTTTATGCCCTAAGACAATACCTTCCTTAACCATAAAATGGCATTTCTGCCAGTTAAGGACAAGATTCGTCTCTTCACATCTCTTTAGCACCTTAGCCAAATTACTCAAATAAATATCATAAGTGTTACAAAAATAGAAAAATCATTCATGAAAACCTCAACAAAATTTTTTACCATATCAGTGAATAGTTACATCATGCATCATTGGAATGTTGCAGATGCATTGCATAAACCAAAAGGCATTCGCCTAAAAGAAAATGTATTGTACGAACAAGTAAAGGTTGTTTTATGTTGGTCTTCTAGGGCTACAACTATTTGGTTATATCCCGAACAACAATCTAAAAAATAATAGAATTCATTACCTGCCAGTCGATCTAACATTTGATCCATAAAAGGCAACGAAAACTGGTCCTTTCGAGTGGCTTTATTTAGCTTTCTATAGTCAACACAATTTCTCCAACTAGTAACAGTTCTTGTTGGGATCAATTCATTATGCTCATTCTCAACAACCGTAATTCCACCTTTCTTCGGTACACACTGTACCGGACTTACCCACGAACTATCTGAAATATGATAGATGATTCCTGCATCCAACCATTTGATCACTTTCTTTCTTACAACTTCCTTCATAATAGGATTGAGCCTCCTTTGCCCATCAATTTGAGCTCTTTCACCTTCCTCTAGAATAATTTTGTGCATGGAAAATGAAGGGCTTATACCTCGAATATCAGTTATAGTCCAACCAATTGCTTTCTTAAATTTCTTTAAAAGAGAAATTACTTGCTCCTCTTGATCTTTTGTCAATTCTGCTAAAATAATCACAAGCAAAGTGGAACAGTCACCTAAATAAACGTATTTCAAATGGGAAGGAAGTACCTTTAGTTCAAGTGTAGGTGGTTCTTCGATTGATAATTTGGGTTGCACAAATTTTCTGACTTCTAACTCCAATGGTTCAAACTGTGTGGATTGAATAAAATTTCTCAAATTGGCTTTCACCAGAACCATGTTTTCTTCAATTTCTTCATCCTCCAAAGGGTCAAACCCTAAGGCTTTCTCTAATGTATCTTCTTCTAAATTGCTTCCCATAGAAATCAAGGTTTCCAACTCTTCCATAACTAAACACTCTTCATCGGATCAGGAAATTTCATCGCTTTAAGAATATAAAAAGTTACCTGATCATCTTGAACTCACATGGTGAGTTCACCTTTCTGTACATCAATTAACATTCTTCCCGTGGCTAGGAAAGATCTCCCAAGGATAATTGGCACTTCCTTATCTGCTTCAAAATCTAGAATAATGAAATCAACAGAAAAATTAAATTTATCGACTCTTACCAAAACATCCTCGATCTTTCCTTCGGGGTATGCTAAAGATCGTTCAACTAGCTGAAGAGTCATAGTTATAGGTCTTACTTCTCCTATCCCTAGCATCTTGAAAATAGACTTAGGCATCAAGTTGATACTTGCTCCCAAGTCACACAAAGCTTTACCACAGTAAGATTCACCAATGTTACAGGGTATCATAAAGCTTCCTGGATCCTTCAATTTCGGTGGCAGCTTGTTCTGCAGGAACGCAATGCATTCCTTTGTCAAGGCGACAGTCTCATACTCACTCAGTCATTTATTCTTGGATAGTACATCCTTCATAAACTTCACGTAATTCGGCATTTGTTCTAAAGCCTCCACTAATGGAATATTTATGTGTAATTGCTTCAAAAAATCTAAAAACTTCTTGAATTGCACCTCCTATTTCTGCTTTTGTTACTGTAATCTTTGTGGATATGGAGGTGATGGAACTTTCAGTTGAACTGGACAACTCTTTTGAGTAGGTAAATCTGCATCCAAAAAAGATGTTAAATTATCTGAATTCCCTAAGTTAGGATTTACCTTGTCAGTCTTTGCAATTTCTGAATCTTTTGCTATAGGAATTTCAACAGCTAGTTGACTTTCCTCCTTTTCAACAGGCTCGTCTTCGACATCAATCAATTGGGGTTCCAGAATTTTACCACTTCGCAATGCCACAACCTTGATATGTTCTTTACCCAAGTTTCTTGGATTCTCAATATCGCTCGGAAAGGTTCCTTATAGTCTATTACGAAGCTCTGTAGCTAACTGACCTATTTGGTTTTCTAAATTTTTCAGTGTTACTACTTGGCTTTAGGTCAAAGCGTCATTCTTTGCCATGTACACTTTCAACAAGTTCTCCAAACTATTTAATGCCTCGGCTTGAGGTGGTTTTGGAGCTTGCTAATTAAACCCTTGAGATTGGTTGGGTGTATGTTGCATAAAGTTGTTGTTTGGTCCATTTCCTTGGCTGCTCCAGGAAAAGTTAGGATGACTTTGCCATGAAGGATTATAGAAGTTGGACTAGGGTCCTTGTCCACTCCTATTTTGATGTTGGTTCCCCATATAGTACATTGACTCGGAATTCAATGGGCAATTCTCAAAAGAATGACCTTTCCTACAGTACATACAGGAAACTACTTCAAATGGACTTGGTGGCTGAGCTGCAAAATTATTAGCACTATTAGCGGTAAACTGCTTTAACATAGAGGAAATAGACGATACCTGAGCTGACAATGAACTGAGAGCATCAACTTCATGAACTCTAGCTATACGTCTTCCTAAAGCTGTTTGATTTGTTGGCCATCGATAGTTATTGCTTGCGATCCTCTCGATGATCTTGTAAGCCTCATTATAAGACTTAGACAAAATTGCACCATTCGTAAAAGCATTTACCATCAATCTTGTATGTGCATTGAGACCATTATAGAATGTCTCCAACTGGATACAATGAGGAATTCCATGATGAGGACATTTACGAAGTAACTCCTTGAATCGCTTCCAAGCCTCATACAAAGACTCGTCATCCAATTGTTGGAAAGTTGAGATCCTGTTCCTCAACTTAGCATTCTTGCTAGGCTGGAAGCATTAAACCAAAAATCTCTCTGCTAATTCTTGCCATGTAGATATGGAACTTGGTGGCAATAAATTGAGCCATGCTCGTGCTCGATCTCACAATGAGTACGAAAACAACTTCAACCTCAATGCGTCTTTAGTCACACCAGCTATCTTGAATGAATCACTCTCTTCCATAGACAATCAAAGGTGGAGATGTTGATCTTCCGTCGGCATACCACTGAATTGGCCACCGTTTGTAGCATTTGAAACATCTCTGGTTTCAATTTGAATTGGGTTGCCTTAACATCTGGCCTTCTAATTCCTAGATTTAACTCATTGAAAAGTGGCACAGCATATTGTCTGATGCATCGATCCCTACCATCGGAAATGAGGATGGGATTTCGTACATGATCGGGTTCATTATCTTGGTCTTGATTCTTATTTCCAAGGTCCATCTCGACTTGTCTTTGAGCTGTTCATTCACGTCTTCTTTGTCTAAAAGTTCGCTCAATTTTAGGGTCTACTAGGAGTAAATCGATAATCTGATCTATGCTCATAAACCCCTAAAAATAAAATCACAAAATTAAAAAGAATAAGTTAGTAATGTTAGAAGTAACCAAATTGAAAATAAATAATTTCACAAAAAAATGACTATGGCAACAGTTGACAATCCTCGACAACGGCGCCAAAAACTTGTAACGCTCAGGTTTGTGCAAGTGTACACAGACGTTATCAAGTAATAAATAAGTGTTGAGTTATCGTCTCCATAGGGATTGTATTTGTGCTAAGCCAATTAATTTGTAAAATGATATTAACAATTTGATAAATAAGAAAAACAATATAATTGAGCGTGATGAAAAATTAAGTATATGAAACTAAATGCAATGATCCCTAATGCAATTTATCCTAAGTATGCAAACTATATGAATGAAATAGATTTTAGCAGAATTAACACAATAAGCAACAATTATAACATAAATAAGCTAGGACAATTACATTAATTAAACTCAAATTATTATCAACATGCTTATTAATATTCAGAAAAATATTCCATGGCAACTCGATCTTTCATGAGTTTGAAAACCACATTAGGTCCTTTCGAAATCCTTTATCTAGTAAATACACATTTTACTAATCCTTATTTACTAAGGGTTTCTTAGTATTCGTGTGAGGTAACAAGGACATGTTAGGTTTGAAACAGTTTAATCACACAAATCTAAACACTATGCAGATAATAGAACCTCGTTAGGGTTGTTATGCAACCTGTAATTTAATCCAGTTAGGATCTAAACTGAGCAAGCACATTTCAATTATGTGTCCATTAGTCGTCATTTGGTTAGGATCGCTCAGCTAATTCAGGTGCATTTCAATCACGTATGAATGAAATACAGACTTGATTTTAATTGAAAACATGATCGACTAAGGCACAAATATTATAAGCATGAATCAAATAAATATTATTCAATCAAAATAATCATCCTAACTTAAATAAAATTAAGCTATCATTGTTTTAAACAAGAACAGTAAACACATAGCAAACATTCTTGAATTAAGTTAAAGAAAAAAAAGATTAAACCTAAATCAAAGTGGCTGTCACCCAAATCTCTGACTAATGAGGGCTCATTCGTTCCTTTGCTTCATTCCTTTGCTGATGGCTTTCCAAGGTGGTCGACCAAGGGCTCTTTAAGAAGCTAACTTGCTAAAAATCTTTATGCAAAGATGATGATAGGCGTAAGGGCTAAGAGAGTTGAGAGAGGAGAGAATGATGAATGAGTGAGGGATGATGAGTGAATGAGGGATGATTAGAAAGTGGGAAATCGAGTCTTATTTATAGGTGAGGCAAAGGAGCTAGTTTGCTATAAAAATAGGAGATGTTAATCTCTTCAAATCTCCTCAAATGGTGGCCGGCCATGCTTAGTGGCTTTTGACTTGGTTTTTGCTTGATTTTTAAGTAATTTCGGTAGCCACACAACTCAGGACTGGGACTCGGTCAAGTACAAATCTTCGAGCAAATCTATAATTTCTTTAACTCTTCAAGGACCTTGTGCAATTAAACTAAAGAGTGGTTTACGGGCAGCCATCTGCAGCCGAATTTTGGGTTGACTTGGCCCCCAATTTGGACGATTTTGTAATCCATAAAAGCTATCAGACCTGTCCAAAATAAATCAATAAGTTAGAGGACCAAAGAATTAAATTTAACCAACTTAGTTAAATTAATTAAAACCCAATTTATTAATGAAACATATTAAAATAAATTATTAAATATAACTTTATATTTTATTGTTTAACTTAATTATGCATGACCCACTTTATAGCTTGAAAATATAATATGCTCAAATTAATATAAAAGAAGTCATTTTCTGCATGAAAACTATATAATAAAGCATAAAATCACATTTTAATAATTTCTATGTCCCAATTTCATATTTTCATATATTTCATTAATTTATTAAGCAATTACTTGGTTTTAACAAAAAATTTAAGTAAAAAGGTGACAAATTGTATAGGAAAAATCCTATATATTTTTCAGTTTACATTCACCCAAAGGGAGTTTTGGAGGATGTTTTAGTAAGAGTTCAATAATTCATATTACTAGTTGACTTAATAGCTTCCTCTAAGGTCACCATAGATGTAGGAAAGGGAAAGATGACGATGGAAATAGGTAAAGAGGTAGAGACCTTTAGATGTGTGGAACCAGAACCTAAGGTGAAGAAAGTTTTCCCTAATAGTGAGCTAGAGTGTCAAGTCGTTCAGGTAGTGTTCGATCATACGACTAACAATGTGAAATATTTGAAGTGGTGTATGTTTGCAGGTTCAAGACTGAGGATGCAAGGCATCCGGGTGAGGAAATGAGGCATCGTGAAGAGACGATCAATGAATCAACTTGTAGGGTTTAATAAAATGAGACGTTTGTTAGTGCTCGGAACCCTGTGCAAGCATCACTATGGGGGTATTATGTATCATCTTGGAAGAAAATTTTAATTTGCCGCATGTAGCAATTGAACCAAAAATTTGTAAATATTTGGATTATTGAGTATGGACCCCGAGTACTTTCTGCGTTTAGATAGGATTGTAATTTATGTTGTTTTAATTTTGAACTTGGGAGGTCAGATTTTTTGGGGTTAAAAGAAAATTTGACAATTTTGTAAGTATTTTAGGTTTGTTCAGTGAAATCGCGAATCTAAGGGGGGTATCATGATTTCTCGAATAGTTCGATGGGGGGTCAAAAAATTTTCTAGGCTTTACAATATAGAACCTTTGGTATTGCAATTCCCCTGAAATTTCAAAAGTAAAAAAATTTGGTTTTACACAGTGGTATCACGATACCGATCTCTTGATATCATGATACCTTAGACAGAATGGATTTTATAGGGTCTAAAAATAGGGGATATCTCGATATGCATCCCTAAGTATCGCGATATCCAAGTTAGGTCAGGAGATGCTCGATTAAGGTATCGTGATCAGCATGTTTAGGGAGGCTATTTAAGCCTCTCAACACCCCAAGCACATCATCTCTCTTCATTTCCTTGCAGAATTTCCCAATCTAAACCCCTAAAAAACTTTCCCCTCTACATTTTCTCTCAATCTCCCTTTCAATTTCTTTCAGTTTCTTGCAATTTCTATTTTCTTTTTCCCTTCCCTTGGCTATTTTCCTCCTTTTGCAGTTTTTTTCTTTTTCCATCGCTTAGGGAACACTAAGATTTTTCAATCCAATAATACGACTCTGGGGATCAAACCAATTTAAGTTTTCTTTTCATTTACTTTCTTATAATTATTCTTGTTTCTTTTATTTTATTTATTTTTAGCATTTAATTTTAGTTTTTAGTATTGTTAGTTTAGTCTATTGGTTGATTGCTTGTGGTTTCTTGGTTAATTTTGGATTGTTTGTTTAAAATTAAAAAGATTACAAAAATGCCTCCGAGATAACGAAAACAGTCTTGACACCAAATTGACTCGGTTTCATCGTTAGAATTCAATGGAGTTAATTTTGCATAAAAAGAGGCCATAGAATTTTATCAGATGATATAGAGACGGATGTTCATCCCAAAATGTAATTTTGATTCTGGCTCTTCATGTAACGATGAAATTTGGGATGATGTCCGCTTTCACTGGTGGGATAATTTTTATATGCTTCTAACTACCTTCAGACGTGCTAACATCCCGAGTGTGAATACTACAATAATATATAGAAATACAAGGTGGTATATGCAAGTATACAGGTTGAGTTGTAATATAGTTTTACAACGAAGTAGGTCAGTACTCCGAAGATTGTACCCGAGGAAGGTGAGTGCCAGATCAATTCTAGCCTTTATAATAAAAGATGTAATTAGTAATTTTAAATTAGTTATAGTATGAAAATATAAAATAAAAGATTTTTAGGGTTTTTATATTAGTGAAGAGAAAATAACATAAAAGAAATATACTTCTAGAGATAGAAAGGGAGAATAAATCAAATCTTGATTATGGGTGATTAGCTCGCTTTGGTAATCTCCATCAAATATCGTTTTGGGTTCCTCGTCAACCAATTAGTCGCTACCCTAGCAGGACCTTCCAATCTTCCACTAACATAATGAGTCAACAATAACTATTTATCTTCTGACCTCATAGTTCATACTCGCTTGGAGTAAAGATGTTCATGGGTAGGTCATACCAATTTTGGGTTAATTCCCACCTTGATGACTTCCCAGGGTTGTCAGGGCTAGGGTTTGTTTCACATTCTTCTTTTCCGAAACAGCTGATTCATTGAGTAACACTACAAAACAATTAACAAATCATACCTCCACTTGCTAATCCCCCATAGAGGGATTAGTTTCTCATGGCTTTCATAGACAATATAGAATTGATATAAAGAGAAAGAATACTAATTAAATCGACAAGATAGAGTAAATGAAAGTGTCTAATTGAATTGACATTAGTTGCGAATCCACAAAGTTTGAGTGCTTCCACAATTCAGATATCTTGAAATCAACAAGAACAACTAAAATAAATCTAAAACCTAAGAATGAAAGAAAATACTAAACTAAATTTTACATAGAGAATCTAGGCTAAAGGAATGATTCTATAACAAGTGAAAAATGAGCCTATTTATAGCCGTCAGGTGGACATCGTTCTTAACCTTAGGTTAGATGATGTTCTTGAGCTTTAAGTTTTATTTTGTAGACCAAAACACCTCTACTTCGTGTTTAATTTCTGTCATAGAGTCAATGTCAAGACACACCAGGATCTATGTTGTGACATGGCAGTTAGTATACTACTCTCGAGCTATCTTCAGGGGTATGCCACAACACCCTCAGTTTGTGTCACGACTCCAAAGGCAGTCTTGAGCTTTCTCCATTCTACTCCCTATGTTACGACATTGAGTCATTCGTGTTGTGACATAGCGATTAATATCCGTTTAGTACACCTTCTAATGGTCTCTTGCACACTCACAATGTGCGTTAGCTCACCCTTAGCCTTATTCGGACGCTAAAGTTAATAAAAGACTCAATTTGCATGTTTTATTGAATATAAATAAAACTAAGAAAACTTAACTAAAACATAATGAAAATACTTCTATTCAAGCTCCTTAAATGCAAAAACTAGTTTAATCTAATACACCGAATTACGACATATCAAACTTTTCCACACTTAAGTCATTGCTTGTCCTCAAGTAACATAAACATAAGTGACAAATAAAAATGATGACCCTTGAGAGAATATGATACAAGTATTGACATCGGAGCATATGGCTTAGGCATTTCATGCTTACTAACAACTTTAACATGATAAGTAATTGACCTACCAGTTTTGATCACAAACATCTAAGTTTAATATGTTACAAAACATACAAGCATTAAGGGTCTCACCTGTACAGGTCCATCAACAAATAATACAAGTACTTTGATTATCCAAGCAGAATACAAATAATCGTTTATGCATATGTTTAGTATGATGTTGATAACTCTTGAAAAAGGTTATCTTTGAAGCCTTTAGACTTGGTTAATTACTTGTACTTAGTTGAATGTAGTTGCATTTTAGGATATTATATTAGTATATTTTTAGAACATTGTATCATGGTGCTTGGACTGGGATTAAATGTTATTATATGTTACTTTTACTTGTGGGTTGAAAGGATTTGTTTGTTGTTTGAGTGGCAGGTGCAGAATGAGAAAAAAGAAGTAAAGGAGTAAAGTTTTGTCATGGCAAAAGGTTGGTCAATTTGCCAACACTAATGCTATGGCAGTGCTAGTAAGACATTGATTCGGTACTGTAACACCCCTCACCCGTATTCAATGTCGGAAAAGGGTTATGGAGCATTACTGGACTTACAACACATTTAAACATACTTTTCACATACATTTCATCAAATCATACAATCATCATTCAATCTCAATCAATTTGTCCCTAATACGAGCCTACACGACTCTAAACGTACATTGGGTGTGGTTTAGGAATAAACTGATAACTTAAGAAACTTTCACAAAACTTTGAAATTTTTTCTCAAAATAGGGGACACACGCCCGTGTGGCCAGGCCGTATGTCTCACACGACCATCAAACATGCCCATGTCCGACCCCGTGTAACTCTCTGACTTGGGTCACACGGCCAACACACATGCCCGTGTGCCCTAAAAATGGCCACACACGCCCGTGTGCCAAGCCTGTGCTAGGGCGTGCCAAACCTGTAGGGTATACTAACTTATGCCACACGCTCAAGCCACATGCCCGTGTGTGAGGCCGTCTGAAGCATACTGACTTGTTTTCAAATTCAACATTAGGGGACACACGGCCGTGTACTTGACCGTGTGTCACACACGGCTGATATACACGCCCATGTCTTTGCCCATGTGGACAAAAATAAACTATTTACCAAGCCAATTTGCCACCCAAATATTCATATATATACACAACCAAAATGGCACCAAATCATAGCATAATTGAACATCTCATTTGGCCATAATCAAGGCTAATTCATACCATTTCCAATACTAAAAACCAACATGCTTATAAACACATATTTTACTCATTCAAAACATACCAAATACCAATTACTTCAGTGTCAATATAACTAAACTCAAACATGCATTATTTTGTCTAATTTCAATAGCATACCAATTCACAAATCATCACCTATTGACATTAAATTTACGTATTAACAACAAGCATCATGAATCCAACTTCAATCACACAATATAGGTCAATTACCAACTCAAAACAATAGTTATTTGCACACTTATATACATCATCAAATTCACCATCCTAAGCCAACTCATATGATTATATATACAAACCAAAACATGTACATTTACAAGCCAATTCATTTGGCCAAAGTCATTACCAAAACATAACCAAAATAACCAAAGTCCCTATACATGCCATATACTTGAAATACCAAGTTCATAGGTACCGAGAGATATCCTAGTTAGAAAGATTTATTACTGACGAGCCACAACAATTGCACCTATCAAAGCAACTAAAAGAATTATTGAAATGAATTCAAATGGAAGAAAAAAATTGGTTGCTAAATGAATTCCAATTTGTTGACCATTACTTATCAAATCTTGGATCCCCAAATCCGAGCTAGCTTTGAATTTGCTATAAAACATAGAAAAATAAACGATGTAAGCTTTAAAGCTTATTAAGCTTGTACGACATGAATTCGATATAATCATAAACACATAATTCAACCATTGATCATAAGTATAAGAATTCACATCAACTAACGAACCTCTTAATTACTCATTCACTAAACTATATACTTTTTTCACCATTTTATTTATTCAAAGCTAATATAGTATATGCACATACCTGTACCATCTCGTACTAATCTCATACACATTCTCGTCTTTCATTTACCCGTTGAACCATTCGAAATAGAAGTTAATACTCAAGGGTCTCACGCGATAAGTACATATACCATGGCCAATAGCCAAATCAAGGTAGCTTATGTCCAAAGTACTAATATCATGGCCCAAAGCCAAATCAGCTGATATGCATAGCCCAAAGCTAAATCGGTATAAATTGCACTTGAAGTGCTATATCATGGCCCGAAGCCAACTCAATGTATCCCTAATGACATGTCACTAGCATCCTAAACTATTCCTAAGCTTGAACCGGGCTTCCAACTGTCGAATCATTGTTGAATCATTCCCAAACTTGTCCAAAGTCACATAATCACAATATATGCTATATCAAAGCATATATAATACATTTGAAATGAAATTATAACATACGAACTTACCTTGGATGCTAAAACAACGAATCAAGTCAACTATTCTGTAACTTTATTCTTTCCCCGATCTAAGTCTGTATTTCTCCTTTCTTGATCTAAATATATTCAAAATTGACTTATTCAATCATCTATTCATTCAATTTAGTCGAAAACACACTTTAAAACACATTTACACTTTTTCCTCTAATATTTCACATTTATCACAATTTAGTCCTTATTTTATAAAATCACAAATTAATGAAATACACAATAGACCCATGTTAGCTGAATTACTGTCATGCCCCTAGCAGTCCATATTTTCCATTTATTTCACATTTTAACCACTAACTATACAAATTTCTCAATTTAATCCCTATTTTATATTTTCACTAAAAATCACTTAACCAAAATTGTTTAACTATCAACAACTATTCAAAATCTATCATAAAACATCAAAACTCATACATATTCATTAATGGAAACTTTCAAAATCTTTAATAGTTTTACGAAATAGTCCCTGGGCTAGCTAGACCTAGTTGCAACGATATCAAAAATGTAGAAATCATTAAAAACCGGACAAAAATTGTACCTTAATTAGCTATCCAAGCATGGCCAAATGAAAAAAAATAAATTTTGGCTTTTCTATTCTTCAATATTTGGCTATGGAAGAAGATGAAAGCACCAAATTGTTTTATTTATTTTGTTTTATTAACGTTAATACATAAATTACTAAATTAACCTTGACATTAAAACATAAAATTCACTTAATGGTTGTCCATAATTGTCCACTTATTTTAATAATGGTATAATTACCACTTAAGGAATTCTAATTCAGTAAACCATATGTATTAGACAAATTAAACTAATAGCACACAAGTTTTACACTTTATGCGATTTAGTCTTTTTTACCAAATTAAGCATTCAAACGATAAAATTAATTCACGAAACTTTCACACATACATGCTATCATGCTGTAAACACTTAAACTATTATTAAAATAATTATTTGGACTTCGAATTTATGGTCTCAAAACCAATTCTGATTTGACTAAAAATGGACTGTTATAAGTACTCAACATGTATCAGCCCCAACTGTATTTTTACTAGAAATTTACTTGAAAAGAGGAAGTGAAAAAGCATGGGTAAAAAATATAAAACGAGTAAAGGGAGATGTAACACCCCGAACCCGAGACCGACACCGGAGTCGGACACGAGATGTTAACAAACTTTGGAAAAATTTTCCAGACACTGCTCAGTCTGAGTACTAGTCGCTTCAAAAATCATATCTTGAGTTTCACAACTCGAAAATCAGTTTTGTGATTTTTCCCTGAAACTAGACTCATGTCCCCACCTATGCATTTTTTTCTAGAATTTTTGGTCAGGCCAATTAGTACAGTTTATTAGTCAAAGTCTCCCATGTTACAGGGGTCGACTACACTGACCTTTTCCCATTACGACTTGGATATCTCTCTGCACAGAGCTTCAATACTGATGCCGTTTGTTTCTATGGAAACTAGACTCAGAGAGGAATCCATACATATATGGTATGACCCCTAATTATCTCTGGTCAATTTATAGTGAATTTCCAAAGTCGGAACAGGGAATCCAGAAACTGTTCTGCCCTGTCCCACAAGGACCTGAATATCTCTTACTGTACTGTTCATATTATTGTTTCGTTACTTTCATATGAAAGTAGATTCATCAAGGTTCGATTACATTCAACACATACGTAACATATCCCCATATTGGGATGTTTTTCGAGTATTCGCTGGAATTTTACAGCAAGCTCATTCATTACCAAATCACGTACCTTCGGGATTTAACCGGATATAGCTCCTCGTTCAAATGCCTTCGGGACATAGCCCGGTTTTAGTAACTCACACAATGCCTTCGGGACATAACCCGGATTTAATAACTCGCACGAATGCCTTCGGGACTTAACCCGGATTTAATAACTCGCACGAATGCCTTCGGGACTTAACCCGGATTTAGTATCTCGCACAAAGGCCTTCGGGGCTTAACCCGGAATTTGTATCTCGCACAAATGCCTTCGGATCTTAGTCCGGATATATTCACTTAGCACAAAGCCTTCGGGACTTAGCCCGGACAGCATTCAATTAATCATGCACATCTAACAATAATTCATGGCACATTCATATTTCATTTTCATTTGCGAAACTCAAACACAAGGCACATATCGTCCTTGCACATTCGGCTCAATAGCCACACATAGAGCATGATTTAATCACATCGTAATTTAAGCTCTCTTACTCAAGAACTTACCTCGGGTGTTGTCGAACGATTCCGCTAGCTATTCAACCACTTTTTCCTTCCCTTTATCGGATTTATTTCCCCTTTGCTCTTGAGCTTAATTAAACAAATAAATTGATTTCATCATTTAGGCATCAAAAAGATGAACACAAGGCACTTAGCCCATATTTATACATTAGACATTAAAGTCTCATACATGCAAAAATCATGCATCAACACAACATATTAGCTAATTTCTTTCCCCTTGGCCGAATATGCATGTCTATTTTTGGGGTCGATTTCAACACTTAATACACACATATACACACTAGTAAAGCATCCTCCCCCTTTTCATCAATTTAACACATGCATTGCTCATTAACACGCAAAGTTACATTCGGCCTTAGCACACATCTTGCTAGCCGATTCTTCTCCATTTAGCAACCAATGCACATATGTGCTCACACAAAAATGCTAAAAAGGAGGTTCAAGAATCATCAAGCCATCATCACATGCATCATTAACAAGCTTCATATTTTGCATGCAATGGCATTAACACAACCTCCACCTAGGCCGAATCTTAACTCATCCTCATGCCTCATCACCACAACATCAAACATCAACCAAGAATAATGCATCCATGGTCAAGTGCCATTTCCATCTCATAGCAAGATTTAGACCATGGGCTAGGTAGAACTCAAGCTAACAACTAAAACATGCATGCATCTCATGGAACATCATCAAACATACCTTAGCCTAGCTACATGCATGGCCGAATCTCTTCACCTTTCTTCTTCTTTCCTCCATAAAATTTTTGGCCAAGGATGAACCAAAGGATGAGAAAATTTTTCTTTGTTTTTCTTTCTAATTTAGGCTAAATGAAGGTGAGAAAAGGATGAACAAAGATCTTCTCCTCTCTTTTCTTTAGCTCACGGCAATGGGGGGGAAAAGAATCAACTACACACTTTTTTTTTTTTGTGTAATCATCATACTCCTTTTCATTATTTAATTCCCATGCCTATTATTTTAATTTTTTCCACCCATGATGCACCAACAAAACATGTCTATGACATGTCTTGGCCATCAAACTTTGTCTACCATGCTTGTCATGGCCGGCCACTACTAGTAGGGGGGAATTTGACATGCAAGTCCCCCCCTTTGTCCACATGCACTAATAGGTCCTCACACATTGACCTATCACATTTTAGAATTTTCTCACATAAGTCCTATTGACTAAATTCACATGAAATCAACCAAATTGAAGCTTGAAATTTTCACACATTCATAATTACATATTCTAGACAATAAGTATCACATTCAAACATTTCGGTGACTCGGTTTAGCGGTCCCGAAACCACTTCCCGACTAGGGTCAACTTTGGGCTGTCACAACTCTCCCCCACTTAAGAAATTTTCGTCCCCGAAAATCTTACCGGTAAATAGGTTTGGGTATCGTTCTTTCATCGAGCTCTCGGTCTCCCAAGTAGCTTCCTCGATCCCGTGTTTGAGCCATAACACCTTTACTAGCGGAACTCTTTTGTTTCGCAACTCCTTCACTTCACGAGCTAGGATACGCATCGGTTCTTCTTCATAGCTCATGTCGACTTGAATTTCAACCTCTGATGGGCTAATTATATGCGATGGATCAGATCGATAGCGTCGAAGCATCGAAACATGAAAGACGTCATGAATCTTTTCAAGCTCCGGGGGCAAAATCAATCTATACGCAACCGGACCAACTCGTTTGGAGATTTCGTACGGCCCAATGAATCTTGGGCTCAACTTGCCCTTACGGCCGAACCTGAGTATCTTTTTCCAAGGTGAAACCTTAAGGAACACTTTGTCTCCCACCTAATACTCGATGTCTTTTCGTTTCAAATCTGCGTACGACTTCTGACGATCCATGGCTACCTTCAGACTTTCACGGATTACCTTTACTTTCTGTTCAGCATCTTTAATCAAATCAACTCCGAAAATTTTACTTTCACCAAGCTCGGTCCAAAACAATGGTGTACGGCATTTACAACCGTACAAAGCCTCGTAAGGTGCCATCTTAATACTTGATTGAAAACTATTGTTGTAAGCGAATTCAATCAAAGGTAAATACCGTTCCCATGAACTACTGAACTCGAGGATGCAACATCTCAACATATCCTCAAGTATCTGAATTATCCGCTCGGATTGACCATTGGTTTGGGGGTGAAAAGCAGTGCTAAAATGTAGCTTGGTACCCAGAGCTTCTTGCAATTTCTTCCAAAATTGTGAGGTGAATCTCGGATCTCTATCCGACACAATAGAAACAGGTACCCCGTGTAATCTCACAATTTGATAAACGTACAATTCAGCTAGTTTATCCAATGAAAAATCCGTACGTACGGGGATGAAATGAGCCGACTTAGTCAGTCTATCAACAACAACCCATATCGCATCCTTCTTACTTGCTGACAAGGGCAGTCCGGACACAAAGTCCATTGTGACTCGATCCCATTTCCACTCGGGTATCATGATCGGCTGGAGTAATCCTGAAGGCACTTGATGTTCCGCTTTCACTTGTTGACATATTAAACATCTCGAAACAAAGTCGGAGATGTCCCGTTTCATACCATGCCACCAAAATTGACGTTTCAAATCGTTGTACATTTTCGTACTCCCCGGGTGAATTGACATTCGGCTACAATGGGCTTCGTTCAGAATCATCGAAATGAGTTCCGAATTCCTTGGAACACACAAACGATTTCTGAACCTCAAACAATTATCATCATCAATTTGAAACTCCGATTCCTCGTTCGGAAAACACTTAGCCCGTTTTGCAACCAATTCATCATCGGCTTTCTGAGCTTCACGAATTTGGTGAGTCAATAATGGTTTAGCTTTTAATTCAGCTACTAACACATTGTCTGGTAGAACAGACAAACGCACGTTCATCGCTCGTAAAGCAAACAATGACTTCCGGCTTAAGGCGTCCGCAACCACGTTAGCCTTTCCCGGGTGGTAATCAATGACAAGCTCGTAATCTTTCAACAACTCAAGCCAACGTCTTTGTCGCAGATTCAAGTCTCGTTGAGTCATCAAATATTTGAGACTTTTGTGATCTGAAAATACATGGCACTTCTCACCAAACAGATAATGTCGCCATATTTTTAAAGCAAACACGATGGCAGCTAGTTCGAGATCATGGGTCGGATAATTCCTCTCGTGTGGCTTCAATTGTCTCGACGCATAGGCCACGACTCGACCTTCTTGCATCAATACGCAACCCAACCCAAGTAGGGATGCGTCACTATAAATGACAAACTCTTTACCTGATTCGGGTTGCACCAAAATTGGAGTTTCAGTCAAATGAGTTTTCAGTTGGTCGAAACTTTTCTGACATTTCTCCGTCCACTCGAACTTAACATCCTTTTGAAGTAGCTTCGTCATTGGCGTGGCTATCACCGAGAAACCTTTCACAAATCGTCGGTAATAACCGGCGAGCCCCAAAAAGCTCCGATCTCAAATCTATTTTTGAGAACACTGAGGCTCCCTTCAGTTGGTCGAACAAATCATCGATGCGCGGCAACGGAAATTTGTTCTTTATCGTCACTTTATTCAGCTGACGATAGTCAATGCACAACCTCATGGTTCCGTCCTTCTTTTTCACGAACAATACTGGTGCACCCCAAGGTGAGAAACTTGGTCGAGCGAAACCTCTATCCGTCAGTTCTTGCAACTGAGCTTTCAACTCCTTTAACTCGGTTGGTGCCATACTATACGGAGCTATCGAAATCGGCGTAGTCCCAGGTACAAGCTCAATACCAAACTCTACCTCCCGAACAGGTGGTAAACCCGGTAATTCTTCCGGAAAAACATCCGGGTATTCACAAACCACCGGCACAGATTCGGGTTTCTTTTCTAATTCTTTGTCATCAAGTACATACGCAAGGTATGCTTCGCACCCTTTTCTTACATATTTCTGTGCCAACATTGCTGATATTACAGCTGGCATCCCCTCCAAGTCCGCAGACTCAATTCGGACTACTTCGTTATTTGCGCACCTCAAATCAATAGTCTTGCTCTTGCGATTCACAATCGCATCATGCGCGGTCAACCAATCCAAACCAAGGATAACATCAAATTCATCAAACGGCAAAAGCATCAAGTCCGCCGGAAAACAGGAACCTCGAATTTCCAGGGGACATTTCTTACACACTTTGTCGACAAGCACGTAATGACCCAAGGGATTTGACACCCGAATTACGAACTCAGTAGACTCAATAGGTAAAGTCTTACTGGATGCTAAGGTTTCACATATGTAAGAATGAGTAGAACCGGGGTCAATCAAAGCAATTACATTAGTATCAAAGAGAGTGAATGTACCGGTAATAACATCCGGCGAAGAAGCATCCTCGCGGGCACGTATAGCATAAGCTCTAGCAGGCGCACGAGCTTCGGATCTGGTTATATCACCTCTAGATCCTCTCTGACCACCACTAGCATTGCCCGTATTTCCAGATGGTCTACCTCGAGCAGTGGTAGCACCCGGTTTCCCATTCTGATTTTCATTCTGTTCAAACAACCTCGGGCAATCTTTAATGAAGTGGTCAACTGATCCGCACTTGTAACAGGAGCGGTCAGGGAATCTACAACTCCCCGAATGCCATTTACCGCTATATCGACATTTCGTTCTATCTCGACGTTCATTCCCAACACTGGCGACCGAAGTGCCTCGTGTACCCACAGGGGGTCGATCACGATCTCGTCTAAAAAGGCCCGAAGTGCCTCTAAACTGGCCCGTATCATCTCGAAATCTCTTCGATGTCTGTTGAAGAGACCTTCCCGAGGATCTTTTACGAAACTCTCCAGTTCCCTCATCAACTCTTTGCTTTTCTTTTCTAAGCTCTTCGGCTTTACAAGCTCGTTCAACAAGTACCACGAACTCTCGTATTTCAAGAACGCCAACGAACATTTTTATATCTTCATTCAGCCCATCCTCGAAGCGTTTACACATAATAGCTTCGGACGAAACACATTCCCGAGCGTATTTGCTAAGTCTAACAAATTTTTGCTCGTAATCAGTAACCGACATGGAGCCTTGCTTAAGCTCAAGAAATTCCTTCTGTTTTTGATCAACAAATCTCTGACTGATATACTTTTTCCGAAACTCAGTTTGGAAAAAAAACTCCCAAGTTATTTGCTCTCGGGGCACAACAGAAGTCAGAGTACTCCACCAATAGTAGGCAGAATCACGTAGCAAGGAGATAGCACACTTTAGGCATTCATCGGGTGTACAAGATAGCTCATCGAGTACCCGGATAGTGTTGTCCAGCCAAAATTCAGCTTGCTCGGCATCATCGCTATCCATAGCCTTAAATTCAGTAGCCCCATGTTTTCGGATTCTGTCAACTGGGGGCTTATTTGACCTTATTTGGTCCGTTACCGGTGGTATTGTAGGTGCGGGGGTAGTATTTGTCGGGAATGGAGGTTGTGGAACAGCCATATTAGTTCGAATGTATTGGTTGAACCAATCATTCATCACGCTATAGAATGCTTGTCTAGCTTCATCATTCAGATTACTAGCATTAGGTTGAGAATCTGCCGGCACTGTCCCTTGTGCGGGAGCAGGCGCTACACTCTCAAGATCATCAGCTACCTCTCGGTCACGATCGGGATCCATTACTATAAACACATTTACAATTGTCAGAAATCACCACACTATCAAGTAATCACATAAAATGGCATGTATAGCTAGACCCAACACATTACGGTAGTCCTAGAATCGACTAAACCGTAGCTCTGATACCAATTTAATGTAACACCCCGAACCCGAGACCGACACCGGAGTCGGACACGAGATGTTAACAAACTTTGGAAAATTTTTCCAGACACTGCTCAGTCTGAGTACTAGTCGCTTCAAAAATCATATCTTGAGTTTCACAACTCGAAAATCAGTTTTGTGATTTTTCCCTGAAACTAGACTCATGTCCCCACCTATGTATTTTTTTCTAGAATTTTTGGTTGGGCCAATTAGTACAGTTTATTAGTCAAAGTCTCCCATGTTACAGGGGTCGACTACACTGACCTTTTCCCATTACGACTTGGATATCTCTCTGCACAGAGCTTCAATACTGATGCCGTTTGTTTCTATGGAAACTAGACTCAGAGAGGAATCCATACATATATGGTATGACCCCTAATTATCTCTGGTCAATTTATAGTGAATTTCCAAAGTCGGAACAGGGAATCCAGAAACTGTTCTGCCCTGTCCCACAAGGACCTGAATATCTCTTACTGTACTGTTCATATTATTGTTTCGTTACTTTCATATGAAAGTAGATTCATCAAGGTTCGATTACATTCAACACATACGTAACATATCCCCATATTGGGATGTTTTCCGAGTATTCGCTGGAATTTTACAGCAAGCTCATTCATTACCAAATCACGTACCTTCGGGATTTAACCGGATATAGCTCCTCGTTCAAATGCCTTCGGGACATAGCCCGGTTTTAGTAACTCACACAATGCCTTTGGGACATAACCCGGATTTAATAACTCGCACGAATGCCTTCGGGACTTAACCCGGATTTAATAACTCGCACGAATGCCTTCGGGACTTAACCCGGATTTAGTATCTCGCACAAAGGCCTTCGGGGCTTAACCCGGAATTTGTATCTCGCACAAATGCCTTCGGATCTTAGTCCGGATATATTCACTTAGCACAAAGCCTTCGGGACTTAGCCCGGACAGCATTCAATTAATCATGCACATCTAACAATAATTCATGGCACATTCATATTTCATTTTCATTTGCGAAACTCAAACACAAGGCACATATCGTCCTTGCACATTCGGCTCAATAGCCACACATAAAGCATGATTTAATCACATCGTAATTTAAGCTCTCTTACTCAAGAACTTACCTCGGGTGTTGTCGAACGATTCCGCTAGCTATTCAACCACTTTTTCCTTCCCTTTATCGGATTTATTTCCCCTTTGCTCTTGAGCTTAATTAAACAAATAAATTGATTTCATCATTTAGGCATCAAAAAGATGAACACAAGGCACTTAGCCCATATTTATACATTAGACATTAAAGTCTCATACATGCAAAAATCATGCATCAACACAACATATTAGCTAATTTCTTTCCCCTTGGCCGAATATGCATGTCTATTTTTGGGGTCGATTTCAACACTTAATACACACATATACACACTAGTAAAGCATCCTCCCCCTTTTCATCAATTTAACACATGCATTGCTCATTAACACGCAAAGTTACATTCGGCCTTAGCACACATCTTGCTAGCCGATTCTTCTCCATTTAGCAACCAATGCACATATGTGCTCACACAAAAATGCTAAAAAGGAGGTTCAAGAATCATCAAGCCATCATCACATGCATCATTAACAAGCTTCATATTTTGCATGCAATGGCATTAACACAACCTCCACCTAGGCCGAATCTTAACTCATCCTCATGCCTCATCACCACAACATCAAACATCAACCAAGAATAATGCATCCATGGTCAAGTGCCATTTCCATCTCATAGCAAGATTTAGACCATGGGCTAGGTAGAACTCAAGCTAACAACTAAAACATGCATGCATCTCATGGAACATCATCAAACATACCTTAGCCTAGCTACATGCATGGCCGAATCTCTTCACCTTTCTTCTTCTTTCCTCCATAAAATTTTTGGCCAAGGATGAACCAAAGGATGAGAAATTTTTTCTTTGTTTTTCTTTCTAATTTAGGCTAAATGAAGGTGAGAAAAGGATGAACAAAGATCTTCTCCTCTCTTTTCTTTAGCTCACGGCAATGGGGGGGAAAAGAATCAACTACACACTTTTTTTTTTTTGTGTAATCATCATACTCCTTTTCATTATTTAATTCCCATGCCTATTATTTTAATTTTTTCCACCCATGATGCACCAACAAAACATGTCTATGACATGTCTTGGCCATCAAACTTTGTCTGCCATGCTTGTCATGGCCGGCCACTACTAGTAGGGGGGGAATTTGACATGCAAGTCCCCCCCTTTGTCCACATGCACTAATAGGTCCTCACACATTGACCTATCACATTTTAGAATTTTCTCACATAAGTCCTATTGACTAAATTCACATGAAATCAACCAAATTGAAGCTTGAAATTTTCACACATTCATAATTACATATTTTAGACAATAAGTATCACATTCAAACATTTCGGTGACTCGGTTTAGCGGTCCCGAAACCACTTCCCGACTAGGGTCAACTTTGGGCTGTCACAGGAGAGGTTTTTTAAAAGTATTTTTCTAGGAAAGATCCTGAGGAGAAAAATGGGGGTAGAAGTAGATGCTAAGCAATAGAGCAAAACACAAGGGAGAAGAATAAGGCAGTGAGCCTGGTCTTTGGAAGACATTGCACCATCAGAGTTGAGGCTGTATCGGTGAAAGCTTCCTGAAGTTCTTCCTTTAGTTTCTTAAATTACTTCTTTGTGAAATTAATTGTTGAAAATGTTGAATGATATTTTGAATTCTGATTTGATTGCTATGAGTTAAATCTCATCGAATTTGTTCTATGTCTTGGTAATCCCAATTGGATGAGATTTAACTCATAGAAATCTTTAGACATAGAACAACATTCATATAGAGTGAAGAGTAATCAATACTGGGAATCATAGCTGAGGTCTATAGACATATATTTCCTTAGGTGAGGTATCCTTAGGTCTTTTTCTCAAAAGAAGCAGACTATTTTAAATCCATTATGAGCAGTAAGTTGCTTAAGAATTTGTCAAGGCATTATTGGTTTATAAGGGTAGATTCTTAGTAATCCTAGGTTTTCTATTCAACATCATATGCC
This sequence comes from Gossypium hirsutum, assembly GCF_007990345.1. Taxonomy (NCBI): domain Eukaryota; kingdom Viridiplantae; phylum Streptophyta; class Magnoliopsida; order Malvales; family Malvaceae; genus Gossypium; species Gossypium hirsutum. The sequence goes on along the minus strand of NC_053431.1, from coordinate 21,455,989 downwards.
TTCTCATTTTTGTCTTGGTATCTTTGCCATAGCATATTTTTAAATATTTTTTTGTTTACATATTGTGCACAACACAATTACTTTGATTATCATTGCATTGTTGTCATTGTTTTACCTCAGCGTAATTCAATACTTCATAACAACAACTTAACCAAGTTAATCCTATCTGATTCCTATGGAGATGGTCTTACTTATCATTATATTACTTGAAACCAGTGATGTTTTAGATGTTGCAAATAGTAGAATAGTTCACTGGATTGTCTATTAAAAATCCAAGACTGTATTTAAGGCTTTTCCTAAAAGTTTTTGATTCATTTAAATAGTAGGGTGTTCCTGAAGATTCCTTGAGGCTTAAATTGTTTCTGTACTCCTTGAGAGGTCGTGTCAAAGCATGGCTAAATGCTTTGCCATCAAGGACAGTGACATCTTGGAATGATTTTTGCCAAATTTTTTTACTATGGTATAATCTGCCAAAGATAAATGTCAAATTGAGAAATGAATCACATCTTTTCAGCAATTAGAAGATGAAACGTTATACAAAGCTTAGGAAAGATTTAAGGAATTACTTCAGAAATGTCCGATGCATGGATTCTAGCTTTGGACTCAAATGGAAATATTTTATAATGGATTGAATACACAAAAAAGGATGGTAGTTAATGCTTCTACTAATGGTACTTTGTTAGATAAATCTTATAATGAAGTGTATGAGATTTTGGAGTGGATCACCAATAATGGTTATCAATATTCTACTACTTGAGCGGGGATGGGCAAGAGAGCTGCTGGTACCATAGAGCACAATGCAATCACTTCATTAACAACTCAAGTATCATCTTTAGTTAATATGACCAAGACAATGAAGAAACCAATTATAGTTCAAGAGATTAAATCAATCGAGCTATCATGTGTATACTGTGGTGAAGACCATGTTTTTTTATGAATGCCCATCAAATCCAGTATCGCTATATTACATGGGTAATTTCAATTGGAGTAATAACCCCTATTCAAACACCTACGATCTAGGGTGGAAGCAACATCCAAATTTTAGTTGGAATAGTCAAAGAATAGGGAATTCAAACAATATTGTAAGACAAAATGCCACCAATGCAATACCTAGTTATAGTCAACCTATGTCACGAGAAAATGTTCAACAAGGTTTAGCATAATCTTCTCCATCTATTGAAGCTTTATTGAAAGAATTTATGGCCAAGAATGATTATGTGATCTAGAGTCAAGTTGCATCCCTCCGAGTTTGTTGAGAACCAAGTAAGGCTGTAACACCCCAATCCCGTATCCGTCGCTAGAATAGGTAAAGGGGCATTACCGGACTTGAAACTCATATCAGAACAGTAAATTTTTTTTGAACATTCCTTTAGATAAGTACTAAAGACAGTCAGGGATACAATTTAAACTTCTATAAGTACACATTAAAAAAATGCCATTTTCGCATGACTTATATACATTAACCAAAATATTCTTCGGCCACTGGTCTATTCTACACATGCCATAAAATAATTCTAAACATAACTGTAACAAACAGTGGATAGTGATAGTGTGACTAGTTGCTGACGATCCCCGAGCCTGTAGCTTCGAAATGAGATCTATAAAACAGAGAAAACAAAGTAAACGGAGTAAGCATTACAATGCTTAGTAAGTTTTAAGCAGTGTCAACAGATAACAATCAAATTATAACATAGTTGTTCGTATTTTTATTTCACTCTTCCTTCGGGCATACCATCCCTTTACCGAATATGCACATCTCATCATATACAATAGGCAGATAAACTTTCACATAAAAGTGAGCTCATGTGACATGGATATATTGTATAATTTCACATAACCTCTCACACTGATCCGATGTCACATAATCATAGGAATAGTCTCATAGATTGCTCTCGTATGCATCACATAACTACCTTATGATTTAGTTCAAATCAAGCTCACATATAAACTTGGAGTACATACCTGTTTAACCTTTCGCATTGAATATATTTATAAGCAATTCTTATTACGAAGTCTTATAGCTTTAACCTCTACTCGAATTATCGGCAAGACCTTTAGCTCAGATGAAATCTCCACACGAAGTTATCGGGTCTTACCCAGACAAAATCTCCACACGTAGTCATCGGGTCTTACCCGGACATAATCTCCACACGTAGTCTCCACACGTAGTCATCGGGTCTTACCTGGACATAATCTCCACACGTAGTCATCGAGTCTTACCCGGAATATATTTCCAAGTTTCATGTACATTTAATCACATGTTACAACATTCACATCGACTGTCATATTTGTAATTCATTTGCCTCATCAAATATCTAATAATACACACCTTTCACATTTGGTCATTCGGCCACAATATACACACATCGCCTACATATTTCACACTAGCCATTCGGCTTTACCACATATACATATCTCATACATATTTCACATTAGCCATTCGGCTTTACCACATATACATATCTCATATATATATTTCACATTAACCATTCGGCTTTACCACATATACATATCTCATACATATTTCACATTAGCCATTCGGCTTTACCACATATACATATCTCATACATATTTCACATTAGCCATTCGACTTTACCACATATACTTATCTCATACATATTTCACATTAGCCACCACATATACTTATCTCATACATATTTCACATTAGCCATTCGGCTTTACCACATATACTTATCTCATACATATTTCACATTAGCCATTCGGCTTTACCACATATACATATCTCATACAACCACATATACATATCTCATACATATTTCACATTAGCCATTCGGCTTTACCACATATACATATCTCATATATATATTTCACATTATCCATTCGGCTTTACCTCATATACATATCTCATATATCAATTTCCGCAATAGCTTATAAGCAACTCAAATAGTTTCATCAATGTTTACAACAAATTCACATATTCACTACAAGCTGTTTTCCTGAGCAATGGTCACTAAATTATTTATAACTAGAGCTAAAAAACTCAAAATCAATTGACGTTAATTTTCCCTGAATATAGACTCATATATCTTGCATCCATAAAATTTTCAGAATTTTAGGTTTGGCCAATCAATACCAGATTTTTCTTAAAGTTTCCCCTGTTTCACTGTTTGACTAATCTGACCACTCTTCACTACGAATCAAATTTCTCATTGTACAGAATTCAAAATGTGTTCTATTGGATTTCATTTGAAACTATACTCATTAAGGAGTCTAATCATATAAATTTTATCTTATAACCATTTTTGTACAAATTATAATGATTTTCTAAAAACCAAATAGGGGATTTCGGAGTCATTCTGACACCGTCTCACTCAGCTTTAAATATCTCTTTATAGGAAATTTCTTTGCTCACACGGTCTCTTTTATAAGAAACTAGACTAATTAAGCTTTGATTACATATTTTATTCAGCCTATAATTCCACACCATCAATTTATGGTGATTTTCTAAAATCACGTTACTGCTGCTGTCCTAAGCAAAATATTACAATTTGCTCTTAAATTTCCAAGTCCAAACACTTATGAACTCACCATTTGAGTCTAAAACATATCATGGCCACATCCTATCTTATTAAATCAACTCATTGTGTCCTATTATGATTGAATTTACTCAACGTTTAATCACTTAAAACTTACCTCGAAAGTGGTCGACGACTAGATATCCACGGCTATTCGTTTACTTTCTCTTTTCCCTTATCCGACTTTGATCCTCTAAGCTCTTGAGCTAAATCAAACAATTTACTTCCCAATCAAACACAATCACACGGCATCCATATACATTTTAGAACCATTCTTAACATATTTACTACTCATTTACAAACAAAATACTCATATCACATTTATAAAACTACCTTTCATAAACACTATGTATAAATATGCATTTCTTCACTATTTACTAAGTCAAGCCAAACCACATGATTCATTAATCGTTAATATATATATATACAGCATTAACAACTTCACTTAAGTTTAAGTATAAAATTTGGTCTTACCAAATTTTGCACATTTTACCAAAATAATAACTACCAATTTTACACATAAGTGCCGAATCAAATCATACCATAGTTACAATATCACTTGACTAATGAAATATCCAAAATATCAATCTATCATTTACCAAATTCATAAACCACATATAAGGCACATTTTAAACTCAAGCATGTAACTTAACAACTTAACCATTAGTTGCCTAACCACAAACAAAACATATCATAGGGATGTAAAAACATATTTTACCAGTTGATAGCCAAATATAAATATACAACCCTTTACCATTTCCAAAATACATATGCATGGCCAACCTTTTAACCATATATTCGGTCATAAAACTTATTCTTAATAATTCAACCAATTTCACAATTTAAATCAAAACTAATTGCATCATTTATAACCGTGCCTAAATGAACATCAAATAGTATACAAAACATATTCATACGTTAATATCTCAAACCTTACCTTAACAACCAATATGCAAGATATCACATATTCGTAACTTAGCTTATGAAAGCATATGTATTATATCATAAACACATCTTTTACCAATTACCTTATTAAGCCAAATTTTTATAATCAACCACAAAAATATACCACAAATCATACTTCCAAAATGAGCTACTTCCATGGCCGATTATATTTCATCCTTAACATATCTCATTTTTGAATCATATAATCAACATTACAAACACATCACCAAAACACAAATCATACCTATCATATAACAAGCCTAACAAAATAAACCAACCATGTCAAATATAACCATAATTTGATCAAACCTTGAAACCGAACTTAACAAAATAAACAAGCCATTGAATGATTAGAACTTGAACTAACCACCTTCTTTATACATAATTTTCCAAGAATTTCAAGGTACTTACCTCTTCCAAACCTCCTCCAAGCCGAACATGAAGCAAGAGAACTCCTCTCTTCTTTCTTTGATTTTTCGGTCAAGAAGAACAAAGAGGATGAAGCCTTTTTCTTTTTTTTTTCTTCTAGGTACGGCAAAAGGGGGGAGCAAGGATGAAACAACTTTGGTTTCTCTGCCCACTCCCCTCATATTTTATTGTTCTTCCTACAACATGTTATCACAAATTGTTTATATTATGTTTTACCCATCCCATTTTGTCTATCCTCAATGTCATGGCCGGCCACTACTAATTAAGTGGGGGAATTGACATGCAAGTCCACCCTTTTGATTTCATGCACTAATTGATCCTTATAGATTAACCTATCACATTTCAAAAGTGTCACACATAAGTCCTATTAACTAAATTCACATGCAATTAACAAAATTCAAATATGAAATTTTCACACATGTATATATACATATAATAAGCATCAATTATGACGGTTACTTATTTTTATGACTCGGTTTTGTGGTCCCGAAACCACTTCTCGACTAGGGTCACATTAGGGGTGTCACAAAGGCCGACTCCAAATGCTTTAAATTTAAGATCACAATGACCATTGTCATGTGATACTAAAAATTCAAGATCACAAGGGAAAGATCATTACAAGGGAATCACTCTTGGAAGTGGGGCTCAACTGAATGAAGTGGTTAAAGATGCTATTGTACACAAGGACATTTCAGATCTCCCCCATAAAAAAAATTTGGAATAATCTGAGAAGACTTCTACAATTGAAAGGGTTAAACAAAAAATGTTGTAGCAGAATCAGATCATGTTGTCAATAAAAATTCCACAACAAAACAATATTAGCAACCTTAAGTAAGGCCACATCTATCTTTTCCTCAACGATTCTAAAATTCCAAGCAAGATTTTTAGTTCAAGAAATTTGTGTATGTCCTGAAGCAACTCCATATCAAGATATCGTTAGTAGAAGCTCTGAAGAAAATTTCCAATTATTTGAAATTCATGAAAAATATATTTTCAAGGAAGCGACGATTGGGAGAATTTGAAACTGTTGCTCCAGTAAAGGGTGCACAATGATGCTGATGAACAAATTGCCACCAAAGTTGAAGGACCTAGGGGGTTTTACTATCTTTTGTTCAATTGGAAATCATTATGTCGGTAAGGCATTATTTGATTTAGGAGCAAGTATAAATTTAATTCATATGTCTATTTTTAGAAAACTAGGAATTGGGAAGGTAATACCTACGATAATCATGTTGCAACTAGTTGATCGGTCTTACGCACATCCAAAAGGAAAAATTTAAGACGTGCTAGTAAGAGTAGATAAGTTTATTTTTCCAGACGATTTCATTATTTTATAATGTGAAGTTGAAAAAGATGTTTTGATTATTCTTGGAAGACGTTTTCTTGCTACATCCAAAACTTTTATTAATGTACGAAAATGTGAATTAACCATGAGGGTAAATGATCAACAAATCACCTTTAATTTATTTGATTCCTTGAAATGTGCTTATAAGAATGAGGAATGTCATGCCATTGGGTTAATAGAAACAGTAGCGGAGGAGGAGTTCTCAAAATTTTTCCACAGCAAGTCTAATGAGAAAATTTCACCTGAATTGAGTGAAGTAGAAATTTTTGAAAACCATGGTGAACTTATAGAGACCAAGCAACTTGTGGATAGACCATGGAAAAAATTTGAATCCTTAGATTTATACAATTGTTCTTTCAAAATTCCTAAATCTTTTGTAGAGGAACCTCCCATATTGGAGTTAAAGCCTCTGCTGTTGCATTTAAAGTATGCCTATTTGGGAGACAGTAGCACTTTCTCAATAGTTATCTTTGCAGAGTTTACACCTGATCAAGAGACCATGTTGTTAGATGCTCTCCAACAATGTAAAAATAAATTAGAATCGGTAATTGTTGACATCAAAGGAATCAACCCTGCTGTCTACACGCATAAAATTTTGTTGAAGGATTGTCATAGCACTTTAATTGAACAGCAGAGAAGGTTGAACCTCATCATGAAAAAAGTTGTCAAGAATGAGATTATCAAATGGCTTGACGCTAGGATTATATACCCTATTTTTGATAGCTCGTGGATGAGTCCTGTAAAATGTGTACCCAAGAAAAGAGGTGTAACAGTGGTTAGCAATGATAACAACGAGCTCATACCAACTCGTACTTTTACGGGATGGAGAGTATGCATAGACTATTGCAAGCTTAACAAGGCAACTCGAAAGGACCATTTTCCCTTACCTTTCATCAATCAAAAGTTGGATAGATTAGCTAGGAAAGCGTTCTACTTTTTATTGGATGGTTATTCAGGGTATAACCAGATCGTCATAGATCCCAATGACCAAGAGAAGACCACTTTCACCTTTCCATACAGAACTTTTGTGTTTAGACGAATGCTATTCGGGTTGCGTAATGCCCCGACAATATTTCAGCATTGTATGATGGCAGACATGATGGAAAATTTTCTTCAAGTCTTCATGGATGATTTTTTCGTGTTTGGCAACACCTTTGAGGGCTACTTAAAAAATTTGGAGTTGGTTCTTTTTCGTTATGAAGAAACAAATATGGTTTTAAATTGGAAAAAATGTCACTTCATGGTTCATGAGGCATTATTTTTGGACATCAAGTATCAAAGCAAGGGGTTGCAGTTGACAAAGCAAAAATCAAGGTGATAAACAAATAGCCACCTCCCACTAGTGTAAAAGGTATTTAGAGTTTCTTAGGCCATGTAGGATTTTATAGAAGATTTATTAAGGATTTCTCGAAGATATCCAAACCCCTTGTGCATTTCTAGAGTACAATAGACCCTTCAATCTTGATGAACCCTATTTGCAAGCTTTCATTGAATTAAAGAAGTGACTGGTAATAGCACCTATTGTGATAACTTTGGATTGGACACTACCATTTGAACTTATGTGTGACGCTAGCAACTTTGCTGTAGGTGCAGTGTTGGAGAAAAAAAAGAACAAGGTATTTCATGTTATATACTATGCAAGTAGGACCCTGACCTGCGTAGCTCAATTACACCACCACTAAAAAAGAGTTATTGGCCGTGGTATCCGTGTTCGATAAATTTAGATCTTATCTAGTTGGTACCAAAGTCACAGTCTACACAAGCCATTCTGCTATCAAGTATTTAGTAACCAAGAAGGTTGCCAAGCCAAGGTTTATCCGGTGGATATTGTTGCTGCAGGAATTTGATTTAGAAATCAGAGATAAAGAAGGGACTAAAAATCAAGTGGTTGATCACTTATCACAATTAGAAGCTAGACTTGAAGATGGAAATGCTCAACTTATTAAGGAAGATTTTCCAAATGAGAAACTGTTGGTTGCCACGGCATTACCTTGGTATGTCGATATGGTGAATTTCCTAATGAATAGGTTGATGCCCCCTAATTTTAACAGCCAAAGAAGACGGATATTACTTCATGATGACTGGCATTAATACTAGGATGAGCCTTTTCTATTCAAGAATTGCACTGACAAGATTATTTGGAAATCTGTTCCTAATGAGGAGATTCATAACATCCTGCAACATTTTCATGTTGCTCCTTATGGAGGACATTTCAGAGGAATGAGAAGTAATACCAAGGTTCTCCAATCTAGCTTTTATCGGTCGAGTCTATTCAAAGACATTCATGCATTCTATCAGTCATGTGACTGTTGTCAAAGAATGGATAATTTATCTAGGAGACATGAAACACTATTGCAAAATATCTTGGGGATTGAGTTGTTTGATGTATGGGGACTAGATTTCATGGATCCATTTCCACCTTCCTTGTGACACCCCTAATTTGACCCTAGTCAGAAAGTGGTTTCGGGACCACAAAACCGAGCCACAAAAATAATTAATTGTTATATTTTATGCTTATTATTTATGAATAAGTATTTGTGAAAATTTCATGCTTTAAATTTTGTCATTTGGATGTGAAAAAAAATAAAAAGGGGCTTATGTGAAAAATCTTGAAAATGTCATAGGTTAATTGGAAGTGGCTAAAAATTGCATGGTTTGAAGCATGAGGGACTTGCATGTCAAACATTCCTTTTTCTTGGTAGTGGACGGCAAGGATGGGCATGAATGACACATTTTCGCATTTTGTGCTTTGTATGTTAGTAAATAATGTTAATAATATATTTGTTTATATTACAGAAAATGGTTTCATAAAATAGAAATAATAAAAGTTAATGAAATAAATGAATAAAACATGTTTGAGGTGAAAATAACAAGGCCATTTCTTCTTCTTGCCGTGAGTTGAGAAAGAAAATAGAAACCTTTGAGCTTAGGGCATTCGGCAAAAGAAGGCTTCAAATAAGGTAAGGTTCATGTTATTTTCTTTGAAAAGTTGTGAATTTTGGTTGGTTTTGAAGCTTGCAACAAGACCCATGTGAAAATTTTTGTGTTCATGAAGCATGTAGCAATCGGTCATGAGCTTAATGGGGTATATTTTGTATGTTTGATGATTTTGGGAGGATAATTGATTCTAGTTGAGTATGAACAAACTAAATGTGCTTGATGGCTCAAATGAGCTTGGAAAGTTGGCCAATGTTGTTTAAGTTCATGAATTAGGGCATAATTTCATTCAGCCATGGAAATTGAGCATGGAAAAAAATCTGGTGTGGGATATATGAAGCTGAAAATTTAGTTTGAAGTGAGGTAATTGTGTTAAAGATGAACATTAAACCTTTATGTTTTATGGTCTTGTAAGTTAGGTGTAAAACCCATGGCCTTTTTATGCTTAGCATGGAATTAGTGGTTAAATGAGTTATGAACCTATTATAATTTGAAAATTTGATGGTTTTATGGAGAAGGGGGCATTCGGAAATAGAGGTTAAATTATAATAACCTCACCTTAGTGAATTGAAGTAAAATTTGACTCTTTATAGGATTAAATTACCAATGACCGAATGTGATGAAATTGTCAAGAAATAAATTTGATTAAATGAGATTCGGTTAATGGTGGGTGTATAGAATAATTGAATGCTAATTTGATTAACTCTCTAATGGTTAAATGTGTTAAACCTTAAAGCATGATTTAGTTTAACCAAGGGAGAACTTGTATATTTGTAGGAGGGCATGTTTGAACGTGTATTGATAATTGATTTTGAAGGTTCGGCTTTATGCCTTGATAGTTGGTTTTGAAGTATATGATGTCTTGGTATAAATATATGTGCATTCGGTTACTTTCATAACATGCATTTAAAGTGTCCTTTGGATGCAATTGCTTATGCACTTGAGGGTATATGAGTTAATTTTCTTTATGGAAAATTTGGATAAGAAGCTAACTAATAATATGCTAAGGTAGTCATGTGGATAATCGGCTTTGTGAATATTATTAAAGGTGTAATTAGTTATATGCATAGGTCATCGGTAAAATTGACCACATAACTAGTATATGTATATAAGGCGACATGGTGATACCTAGGTAAATGTATTTGGGATGGTTTTTATGAAATACTGAATGTGTGCAGATGTATCGAGGTGTTGCCTTATGTTTGAGTTTCATTGAGAAGATTTACCTTGTTGTTTTTAATGATATAACAAGGTGATTAAAATAGTTTAAATTTTGTTAATTAGACTCAAAAGCATAGAGGGGCAATTTTGGATAAAGAGAAAGTAAACGAATAGCCGTGGATATCTAGTCGTCGACCACTTCCGAGGTAAGTTTTAAGTGATTAAACGTTGAGTAAATTCAATCATAATTGGACATGATGAGTTGGTTTAATAAGATATGATGTGGCCATGTTATGTTCTAAGCTCAAATGGTAAGTTCTTAAGTGTTTGAGCTTGGGAATTTAAGTGTAATTTGAAATAGTCTGCTTAGGACAGCAGCAGTAACGTGACTTTAGAAAATCACCATAAATTTATGGACTTGAATTAGAGGCTGAATGAAACATGAAATTAAAGCTTAATGAGTCTAGTTTCTTATAAAATAAACCGTGTAAGCAAAGAAATTTCCAATAATGAGATATTTAAAGTTGTGTGAGACAGTGCAGAATGACACTGTAATCCTCTATTCTGTTTTTAGAAAATCATTATAAATTGTACAAAAATTTTTAAAAGACACAATTTATATTATAGATGCCTTAGTGAGTCTAGTTTCAAATGAAATAAACTAGAACATATTTTGAATTTTTTACAATGAGAAATTTGATTCGTAGTGAAGAGTGGTCAGCATAGTCAAACAGTGAAATAGTGGAAACTTGAAGAAAAATATGGCATTGATTGGCCAAACCAAAAATTCTGAAAATTTGTTGGATAAAATATGTATGAGTCTATTTTCAGGGAAAATTAACGGCACTTCATTTGGAGTTTCGTAGCTCCATTTACGAATAATTTAATGACTGTTGCTCAAGAAAAACAGCTTGTGCTGAATTTGTGATTATGTTGTAAACCTTAATAAAACTATTTGAGTTGCTTATAAGCCATCGATTAAATATTGGTAATCAAAGTACCAAATCCGTATTAAAGTGAAGCTATAAGCCGTAAATGACTAGTATACCTAGTGAATTTTGTTATGATGAAATTGATGTACAAGGTGTGTATATGTGATAAGGCCTAATGGCCGATGTGATGAATGTGAAAGTGTATATATGTGATAAGGCCGAATGGCCAATGTGATGAATGTGAAAGTGTATATATGTGATAAGGCCGAGTGGCCAACGTGATGAATGTGAAAGTGTATATATGTGATAAGGCCGAGTGGCCAACGTGATGAATGTGAAAGTGTATATATCTGATAAGGCCGAGTGGCCAACGTGATGAATGTGAAAGTGTATATATGTGATAAGGCCTAATGGCCAATTTGATGAATGTGAAAGTGTATATATGAGATAAGACCTAATGACCGATGTGATGGATGTGAAGGTGTATATATGTGATAAGGCCGAATGGCCAATGTGATGGATGCGAAAGTGTATAAATGTGATAAGTCCCGAAGGGCATTTGTGTCAGTACTATATCCGGGTTAAAACCCCGCAGGCTTTATGCGAGAATATTATCCTGATTAATGTCCGTAGGCTTCGTGCCCGTACTATATCAAAGCTTTAAAGACCCGACGGCTAAATGCTAGGATTCAAGTAAGACTTTGGTATTGAGTATCTGCAATAAGTTACCATCAAATAAGTATTATGTATTTAAGATGTTTAGGTACGTATTACTTACTCATCGGTGGAGTGATTCCGAGGTGAATTATCAGTATCAAAGAGGTAGGTAAATGTGATTAATATTATAACTCCAAATATGAGAATGATCTAATTGGTAATGGTATGCTTGTATAATGAAGTATGTGATGAAATATTCTTATGTATTAGTGCATATTCTGCCCAAAAGCCTTATGATTTGAGTATGGGTTGGGTTCAGCTAGATGTGCCAGTACAAGGTAAGGATTATGTTTTGTAAGCTTACGTATATGTGATAAGGAATATGTTTGGTTCTTTATGTGCCTACGGTAATTTAGTACTTGTCATGTTGAAATACTTAAAAATATGGATGTGACTATGAACAAGTGGAAAGGATTATTGAAAGTTGAAAATTGATGAAGAATGTGCTTTGGAAATATTTGACCAACTAGGTCATTATCATTCGAAAGTATATATGTGACAGCCAAGTGATGCATTTATTGATATTATAGTTCGAGATGAAGCTCTAGATTAACTTCATCGAACAGTTGAAATGAATGACCAATGATAGTGAATGAGAACACTTTGTTTTGCTTAAAACTTACTAAGCTTACAAAAGCTTACTCTGTTCGATCATGTTTTGGTTTATAGGTTGTGGATTCTGACTACCAGTTCGGGGACATCAACACTTCGTCACACTATCTACCATTACGGAAACTATGTAATTAGACTTAGCTTATGGCATGTATAGGATAGACAATATAGTAGAATGATATTTTAACTATTGTATATAAGCCATATGAAAATGGCATCTTTTGGATGTTTACTTATAGAAGTTTACATTTTATCCTTGGCTGTGTTTAGTGTTTATCCAAATGAATGATCTTAAAAAAAAAAAGATTTACCGTTCTGTCATGAGTTACAAGTCTGGTAATGCCCCTTACTTATTCCGGCGATGGTTACGGGATAGGGGTGTTACATTCCTCAGGAAACTTTTACATACTTGTGGCAGTAGATTATATCTCAAAATGGGTTGAAGCTATAGCTCTCCCTACTAATAATAACAAGTCAGTGATTAAATTCTTGCATAAAAATATCTTTACAAGATTTGGTACACCTCACACAATTATCAATGATGAAGGCTCTCATTTTGATTGCAAATTAGTTGCTAATGCCTTGCATAGGTATGGGGTGAAATACATGATTACCATAGCATATCACCCCCAGACAAATGGATAGACCGAAATTTTTAATAGAGAACTTAAACAGATCCTGGAAAAAGTGGTGAACAAAACTCTCAAAGACTAGTCATCCAGATTGGATGAAGCTTCATGGGCTTATCACACTATATTCAAAACACCATTGGGGATGTCATCGTTTAAGCTTGTTCATGGGAAGCCATGTCACCTACCCGTTGAGCAGGAGCATAAAGCATTTTGGGCCATTAAGAAGCTGAATATGGAATGGATCTTTGTTGGCCATAAAAGGTTATTAGAGATAAATGAAATGGAAGAATTCTGAGCCAAAGCATATGAGAATGTTAGACTGTAAAAAGAGAAGACCAAGCGTTGGCATGACAACAGGATTATGCCACGAAAACTTGATCCAAGAAAATAGGTGTTGTTGTTCAACTCTAGGCTCAAATTTTTCCCTTGCAAATTAAAATCTTGCTAGTCAAGGCCTTTTGAAGTAAACCGCGTATACCCTCATAGAGCTGTGGATGTCAAAGATATAAGGACTGGGACTACATTCAAAGTCAATGGACAACGCATGAAGCATTACTGGGGCGCTCCTGTGACGCGAAATAAATAGTCCATTGATCTCTAAGATGTTTAACTTATGCATCTCAATAGTTCTTTTTGCTTTATTTTTCTCAAATTTAAATTTGTATTAGTTCTTTCCTTTACTTTGTTTAATAAACTCTATTCCTTTTGTTTTCCAGGTATGTTTATTTTCTTGCTGGAAGAAGAGGAGTCGGGCTTCATAAATTAACTGTTAACCCATCAGAATTTTCCATAGCCCTGAGAGAAAATTGGGAATTAATTGATTAATTAGAGCATTATATTCTTAATTAGTTAGCTTAATTTCATTTAAAAATTTATAATTAATATTCTAGAAAATAAAAATATTTTTCGAAAAATTAATTTTATAGGTTTAAATAATTTTTGGGTAAAAATAAATATTTTGGGTTAAATTAGAATTTAAAATTAATTTAAAATGGGGTTTAATTGGGTGATTTAAAATATTAATTAAATGGGACTAATTTGAAAAACAAAGGAAATGCGTAAGAGGTTTTATAGAAAATAAACCATATTTTCGAAATTTTGGACGGAAAGGAGCAAATTGTAAAACAAGGGAAAAAGGGGAGTGGCCTGATGGCAAATACCCCAAATGTTGAAAATTAGGTTTTTAGTTTTAAAAACTCTGCAACTACCTTACTTTTCACTCATTTTTTCACTCGAATTGAGAACTTTTTCTCTCATTTTTTGCTTGTTTTCATAAACCAAATATCACAGAATAGATTTAAACCTTTTCTCTCCCAAAATTCTCTCTAAAATCTCTCGAAATAATTTCCAAAGTTGCGCAAAAAGTCATCTGAATTTCATCAAGCATTTTGATTCAAACTTCAAAATTAATGATTTGAGTTCAATTGAATTTAATCATCTCTAAACTTGTTTTTAAGTTGATTTTAATCATTATTTGTTAATTAAGTTATTATAATGGATTTTCAACTTTAATTTCTTCTTTCTTGAACTTGAGGATCAACAATGGTGGATATTTAATTTTGAGTTGGAGTCCAAATATTAATGGATGTCTAAGCTCAAAATAGGTCTAATAAGAGGTTTTTAATCTTAAATCAAAATATCAAACACATTTTATGGATCAATTTTGAGAAATTCGAATTTGATCAGAAACATGAATGATTTTTCCGAAAAATTATGAAACGGATTAAATTATGAAATTAATAATTAGAATAAATGTTATCGGACTAGGAATAAAGATTAGAAGTGGTTTGAGGTGCTGAAAAGAGAGTTTAGTTGAGGAATTCCATATTTCAGCTCAGTTGTGCAACATCGGTAAGGTTGTCTAGAGCAATGATTTAGATTCGTATACTTTATCAAATTTCGTGTTTTCTTGTTGCTATTGTTAGTTTGTAATGCATATTTTGTCTCTGTTAAAGCTCTACAAGCAAATCAGAATTGAAGCTCAAACTTGCTTGTTTAAACACATTTTTGCTTAAAGAGTTAACTGTGGAGATGAGTGATATTAAGGGAAATTTGGTAAATTGGCCTTATTATGTGTTAAATTAAAGGTTTAATTGGTGTTATTAATGACTTAATTGCATATTGGATGGTTGGATTTGCAAAAATAGGTTTTATTTTATAAAAGAGCCAAATGACAATTGGTTTGGTAAGTTGTGTATTATGCTTTTAGCATGATTAAACTGTAAGGAATAAATTGATATTTAGACCATGAATTATTGATTTATTGAATATTTGATAAAGGTGTTCTAATTGGTTATATTTGATATGCTTAATTTTATTGATGTTAAAATTGCTTAGAAACATGCTTTTACTTGCATTTTAACATCCTAAATTAAGTGATTAAACAACATATTTTATACTTTGTATGTATGATTATATTGGCAACATTGCATGGTGGATTGGATATAGTTGGCATGCCATAGGATTTGTGAGTACTCACCATTATTTTTAATATTGTGATAATATGGCTCTTGGTGGACTGATTTGTTTGGATTAGATAAGGGAGTGTTGAGCTTGAGTCTACACTCATAGGGTTATTTAAGGTGTTATAAGAGAGCGTGTGGCTTCAACCCGCTCAATTTAGAGGACTGTATTTGATTTGTGGGAGTTCGAAGATATGTTTATCTAATGTATGGTCACACGTTTACTTATTATCATGGATGTATTATGCCAATATAACTGATTGATTGTGTCAATATAATTGAATGTTTATGTGTTAAAAGATGATTTTAAATCCCATGCAAAAGTTAGTTCTTAATTCTTGAAATAGCATGTGATGTTATGGTGAAATGTTAACATGTTGTAACTGAAAATTTAATGCTTAATTGCTTTGATTTATGCATGATTGGGTGCAAATTACTGGATGTTTTTACTATCATTCACTAAGCTTTTTAAGCTCACGTTCTTATATTTCGTGCAAAGAATTTTCGGGCGTAAAGAGTCGAGAAGCGAATGGAAGGGCAATCCAAGAATAAGGCTCGGTAGTGGCTTAAGAGATTTACTTTAGAGAGTATATATCGGCATTGTGATGCTTTTTGGGACTAGTTTTATTTACTTGTAATGGACATTGGACATTAAATTTTGGACTTTAATTTTGGTGATTTTATACTTGCTTTAATACATGATTTTATGTCTAATTGATGTTTGATTTATGGTATGTTGATGAGTGTTCATACGGTGGTTGATAACACGGTGTATGAAGCATGTATTTTATACTAACAATGTTTAATTGAAGCTTACCAATGAGCGGATTACTTGTGACTAAAGAATGGAGCTTGTGTAAATTAATTGGTATTTGCTAAGCGTGTAATTGGGTGTTAAATTTTGATTAATTGTTGCATATTTGTTGTAAAGAAATTAAATTGGAGATGTTTGGATGTTTTTGGTAATTAATTGTAGTTATTTCAACTTTAATGGGTAAGTAAAATATGTAAAACTATGTAATTAAAATGATTTTTTTAACAAAATAGGTGTGGTGGTCTACACACTGACGTGTGGAAAGGGGACACGGTCATGTGATATACGGAATGAAGGCAGAAGCAGATCAAATTGAAGTTATTCAAATTGCAGAGGAAATATTTGGATCTGATCTGAAAAGAAGAAATTTAAGAACAAAGAAAAAAAAATAAATAGACGAAATTAAAAAATGGAAGATGGATTGAATAAATCGATGGATATGATGGATAGAAGGATAAATGTCTAACTGAACCCTTTGAGATATAAATCCCAACAAATTTAATTAATGGCTCTAGTTAACCCTCCAAGAAATAATCATTGGCAAATTGAAGGGTTAATAATGAATTCCCACAACTCCTTCAAGAAAATCGAGAAGAAAACTACTTCTAAAAATCACAAAAAATAAATCTTGCTCAAAGAAATGAACTCCCAGAGTTGAAAACTTTATTAATGAAAACTCTAAATACATCTAAATAAAACTCTAAAGTATACTAAAGCTTTGAAACTTTCTTGTTAACATAAAACTCCTAATAACTTAAAATACTTAATAGTTATAAAAAATTGTAATAAAAAAATAATAAGAGATAATAAATACAATTTTGGGATCATGTATAATAAAAATTAAGCCTAGAACCAAAACCCAATATGAAATGCCTAACGTTGTGGGATTGATTAAGGTCCTTGAAGTGAAATGTTTAAGCTTGTTAACATTCTCCACATGGGCTTGTCATCATAGATTGAGAGTTTAGGTCCACGAATAAAATTAATCCCTTCTAATTCATCATTGCTCCAAAATCCATCATCTTGAAGCTTCAACTCTTTTTCTCAAATTTTATTTTTGTGATAAAGTCTTAATGATTAATTTGAGGTTTGACTTTAACTGGTTGGATTTGGATCTCATGATTGGGCCTTGAGGGAAACTAGGCCCATCACTATTATGGCCTTTGAATTGGGCCGAGCTGCTCGTATCATTTCCCCCTTCTGCAAAAGGATTTGTCCTCGAATCTGTAATATGAAAAGGAGAAAGGTCAGCGACATTAAAAGTGGCACTAACATTATACTCACCGGGAAGATCTATTTGATATGCATTGTCATTAATGCACTCGAGTATTTGAAAAAGTCCATCACCACATGGGTTTAATTCCATCTTGCATTTAATGAAAAATCATTCTTTTCTTATATGAACCTAAACCCAACGACTGGGCTCAAAGATAACTTGCTTGTGCCCCTTGTTAGCTTTGTTGGTATTCACTTCATTTATTTTAGGGATTCGTTGTCTTGCTTTCTCATGAATAGATTTCACCAAGTCAGCTTTCTTCTCCCCATCTAAATTAGAAATTTTTTCTATAAGCAATGGTACAAGATCAAGTACAGTTAGTAGGTTAAAACCATAAACAAGTTCAAATAGGGAGTAGTCAGTTGTAGAGTGAATAGTTAGATTATATGCAAATTCAACAAATGACAAACATTCTTCTCAATTTTTAAGGTTTTTACCCACAACAACTCGTAGTAAACACCAAAGACTCGATTGACTACCTTAGTTTGTCCATTGGTTTGGGGTGACATGTAGTGGAATATAATAATTTAGTACCAAGCTTACCCATAACACTTTCCAAAAGTGGCTAAGGAACTTTACGTCTCTATAAGATACAATGGTACGAGGTATCCCGTGTATGCCCACCACCTCTCCAAAGAATAAGTCAACCACATGTGTAGCATCATCCATTTTGTGATAAGAAATGAAGTGAGCCATCTTTGAAAACCTATCAATAGTAACAAAGATAATATCTCCACCATTTTTAGTTCGTGGCAAACCAAGAATGAAATCCGCCGATAAGTCTACCCATGGCGAAAAAGGAATTAGCAAAGGAGTATAGAGCCCATGAGGCATTACCTTTGTTTTTTTCTTATTTACAAGCAATATATTTATAACATACCTTTTAAATGTCCTTCTTCATGTACAGCCAATAGAAATGTTCTTGTAGAATATCTAGTGTTTTGGCGACACCAAAGTGTCCCATTAAGCCTCCACTATGTGCCTCACAAATTAATAACCCTCTCATAGAACATTGCAGAACATATAACCTATTTAGGTGAAAAAGAAACTCATATTGTCATTAGAACCATTTTAGGGATTCATGATCCATATGGATTATTAATTCATGTGGCAGTAAGTAATGTTGCCAAACTTGTGGAGCTCAAACCAATGCAAGCAACTCCTTGTAGTAAGTTGAGTAGTTTAATTGTGCCCCATTCAGTTTTTCACTGAAATATGTGATTGGCCTTTTTTCTTGCATCAACGCGGCACCAATTCCAGTACCTGAAGCAACACATTCAAGTTTAAAAGTATTAGAAAAATCACATAATTTAAGAACTGGAGCAGAACATAATTTATCCTTTAAAGCTTGAAAAGCCTTTTCCTAAGCTTTTCCCCATATAAAACCCACAAAATTTTTAATAACTTCAGTTAAAGGGGTGGCACTAGTAGAGAAATCCTTCACAAAACATCTATAAAAACTTGCTAAACCTTGGAAGGATCTCACCTCGGTAATTGATTTAGGAGTGGGATACTCTCTACTTGCCTATACTTTGTCCTTATTGACATGAATACCTTGAGCACTTATTATAAAACCTAGAAAGAATAGTTTATCACAACAAAAAGTGCATTTATCAAGGTTGGAAAATAACTTTTTAGTTCTCAAAATGTCCAAAACAGAAGTTGAGTAAATCAGAATATCATCAAAATATACTACAACCAATTTACCCAAATAAGGCCTTCAAACATGCTTCATTAATCTCATGAAAGTACTAGATGTATTAGTTACACCAAAAGGCATAACAGGCCACTCATATAATCCAAACTTAGTTTTAAAGGTTGTTTTCCATTCGTCCCCTTCCCTTATGTGAATTTGGTGATAACCACGTTTTAAATCAATTTTAGTAAAATGATTTGGACCATGTAACTCATCAAGCATGTCATCAAGTCTAAGGATTGGATGTCTATACTTTGTTGTTATTTTATTGATTGGGCAGCAATCAAGAAACATTTGAAATGAACCATCCTTCTTAGGCACCAATAGGACAGGCACGACACAAAGGCTCAAACTTTCTCTAATGTACCTCTTCTGTAATAGCTCTTCCACTTGCCTTTATAACTCATTTGTCTCATCTGGATTGCTTCAGTAAGCTAGACGGTTCGGAATGGTTGTGTAACATCCTACACCCATACCCTACGCCGGGGCAAAATACGAGGTGTTACCTAACTCAGTCACATACAAACACACGATTCTTAGACATCAAAATTTAGTCAAATTTAAAATTTTCTGATTCTCTAACAAGAACTTCATAGCAAAGGCCTACGAGGTTCTATCCATCATAAAACCATTCGGGAATGTTACGGATCTTCCCAAAAACTCTGAAATTATCACAAGGTACAGGGGCATACGCTTGTGTGGGAGGGGCAACATACCCGTGTGACCAACTTGGCATGGTCATGTTGATGGCCCGTGTGGCTCACACGGCCTAACAATACATGGACACTCCCGTGTCCTCCACCCATGTGGAATTAATTCCAAATGCACACCTACAGGGGTTTCCACACGGCCTGGCACACGCCCGTGTCCCTGGTCCCTATCCTTCACATGGCCATGACATGCCCGTGTCCTAGCCCGTGTGGAAAAGAATGAACATTTTGTTTCTGACGTCAGCATTCCCAAAATGTCACACAGTCAATGCACACGCCCATGTTCTAGGCCGTGTCTATCACACGGTTGAGACACATGGCTGTGTCTTTGCCCATGTGTTTACTATCACGTATACTTGAAATTTTTACGTACAGGGGACACACGACTAGACCACAAGCCCATAGGGCAGACCGTGTGTCACACGTCCATGTGTCTACCCGTGTGGACAATATAAGGCTATTTACCAAGCCTCTTTGTCACCCTTATATACACAACCTACACATGAGCAACCAAGACTAATACAAGGCTATCTCATGCAACCAATTCAGCCACAACAAACAACATTCCATTAGTGCATTATACTCATCCATGAAAATAACATCTTTTCATATAAAACAAAATGAAATGTTAGCCATCATTCAAGGCTTAATACAAAATGAAGGGTTTCCAGTCCAAGTCAACACATTTGTCCAGCTCTAATTAACACAAAACACAAGTCTATTTCCCTATACATGCCATACTCAAAAATATAAATCAAGCTATACCGAAAGCTTCGATTGATAGTGTGATGATATCTCTGACTTCCGTTGATCCTTGAGCTAGATAAGTGGCGCTATAAGAAAATGAAAAAGGAGAGGGAGTAAGCATAAAGCTTGGTAAGTTGCACATAAATAAATATACAACATAACTTTACCATTCATCAACAAGTATCATAATACAAAAGTGGCATAAGCACAACTTACTTATTAGTATTCAATACACCTCATATAGCACATATCGAGCTCACATTTCATACGTACTATATAGGTACCTGTACCACTCACAAGGCAGTTATACTTTCCTTGTTAACTTGAAATCATACTTTCACCGTTAAACCATTTGAAACATTATCAGATACTTATTTAGCCTTAAACATGGGATCAGGTGCCGATGCCATGTCCCAGACATGGCCTTACACTGACACCTCTCGTAGCCGATGCATGTCCCGACATGTCTTACGTTGGCTTACGTCTCAAGGTCGATGTATGTCCCAGACATGTCTTACACTGGCACTTGTCTCAATGCCGATGCCATTTACCAGACATAGTCTTACACTTGCTCTCATAATATGGCCGATGCATGTCCCAGACATGTCTTACATTACCTCACAATAACATATATGTTATGACATGAATATCTGATTTATTTCCTAGGTTCAAACGAGAACTCTACTATCTCTATTACCATCATGCTTTCTCAATTCCACAATCCAGCAACTCATGATATATTAATCTCAAGTACAATTCAACACATACATTAACATTCTAGTTGTATTATTTACATACAACTTACCTTGGATTACAAAATGTCGCGACTAGTCGGTTTAGTCTATTTGCTTGGCTTTCCCCCAGTCTAGGTTCGGATTCAGTATTTCTTGATCTATAATAACAAAATACACTTATTTAGTCACTTTATCAACCTAGACACTCTACAATACGTAATTGTGCAAAATGACCAATTTGCCCCTAGACTTTTGCAAAATGACCATTTTACCCGTAATCCCGAAAATTGATTTTTATCAAATTTCATCATATCTTAAGCCTAACCTAACCCTTTCTACTCTTATAGAAACTCCATATTCCCACTATTTTACACACTTATCATCTATTTAACAACTTATGCAAAATAGTCTTTTTAGGTGTTTTTATGCTAACATCTTTCACAAAAGTTGTTTATAAGACACCCAAGACTCATTTTCTTCCATAAAAACTTAGCAAACATTACAAATACTTTCATGGAAAAACCCTAAACGCTTAATCATTTTGCAAAATAGTACCCTCATTTGGAAGCTTATGCTTTAAGGGTCTCAAAAGTACAAAAATATTCAAGAAAAGCCATAAAAATCACTTACTTGTGACGGCTTAAAGTTGCTGAATTTTCAAGCTCTTAAAACCCCATTTCTTGTTGAAAATTTCGGTTGAGAAGAAAGAATAGATGAAAAAGATGAAGGCTAGGCACTTAAGGTATTATTATATTACACCTTATGTCATCAACATACCTAATGTTGACTTTCCAACATTTTTACCTCCCATGGCCGGCCAAGCTATCCCAATAGGGTCTAATTGCCCTTTAAAGACCTCCAATTTTTATTCTCTAGCTATATGACACTTTTAGCTAACAATTTAGGACTTTTACATTTTATGCGATTTAGTCATTTTTCCCAATTGGACTCGCAAACGTTAAAATTGCTTCACCAAATTTCCCATGGATTCATATAATCATGCTATAACATCAAAATAATAATAAAATAATTTATTTGACTTCAAATTTGTGGTCCTGAGACCACTATTCCGACTAGCCCCGAAACTGGGTTGTTACATTTCTCCCCCATAGGGATTTTCGTCCTCAAAAATCTTACCGGTGAATAAGTTCGGGTACTGATCTCTCATAGTCTCCTCGGGTTCCCATGTGGTTTCCTCAAATCCATTTCTATGCCACAAGACTTTCACGAGTGCAATACTCTTATTTCTTAACTATTTGACTTCCCGACCTAATATCTTGATTGGCTCTTCGCCATAAGTCATATCTAAACGATCTCAACTTCTGTTGGCTTAATTACATGCGAAGGGTCTGACCTATATCGACGTAACATGGACACATGAAACGTGTCGTGAATCTTTCCCAATTTGGATGAAAAAGCCAATCGATAGGCAATCGGCCTTACTCTCTCAATAACCTCATATGGTCTAATGAAACGAGGACTTAACTTGCCTCTTCTACCAAAACTGAGGACTTTCCTCTACGAGGACACTTTCAGAAATACCTTATCGCCGACTTGAAACTCAATTTCCTTTCGTTTCAAATCTGCATAGGATTTTTGTCTATCGAGGCGGCCTTCAAGCAGTCATGAATCACTTTAACTTTCTCTTCAATCTCTTTGATTAAATCAACCCCATGAATCTAACCTTCTCTGAGCTCAATCCAGTATAAGGGCATTCGACACTTTCGCCCATAAAAAGCCTCATAAGGCACCATTTTCAAACTTGACTGATAACTGCTGTTGTAGGTGAATTCAACCAATGACAAGTACCTTTCCCAACTACCTTAAAATTCAAGAACACAACACCACAACATGTCTTCTAAAATCTAAATCACTCTTTCCGACTGGCCGTCGGTTTGCGGGTGAAATGCCCTGCTAAAACTCAACTTTGTTCCCAAAGCCCTTTGCAACTTTTTCCAAAACCTCGAGGTAAATCTCAGGTCTATATCCGAAATAATCGACAAAGGCACTAAATGTAGCCTCACAATCTCAGAAACATACAAGTCGGCCAATTTCTCGAGAGAGTAATCAATACAGACTGGTATAAAATATGCCGACTTTGTTAGCCTATCCACAACAACCTAAATAGCATCCTTTTTGTTCAAGGTTACCGGAAAACCCATCACAAAATCCATAATGATCCTATCCCACTTCCACTTGGGGAGCATGATAGGCTGAAGTAGACCCGAAGGTACTTGGTGTTCAGTCTTCACTTGATGACACACAAGACACTTGGAAACAAACTTTGAAATATCCCTTTTCATCCCCGACCACCAATACATTTTCTTCAGGTCGTTATACATTTTCGCACTACCCGGGTGGATGGACAAACACGCGGTATGTGCCTCATCTAAAATCTTCCGGATTAACTAGTTGTTATTGGGTACACAAACTCTATTTTTGAACATCAAACACCCATCAACACCAACATGAAACTCGGAGTTATTTTTCATCTCGCATTGAGCCATCTTAGCTTGCAACTCCTTATTACCTTTTTGAGTTTCACGGATCTCTAGAAAAAATATTGGTCTAGCTCTCAACTCTGTTAGGATTAAACCATCGCTAGACATAGACAACTAAGTATTCATGGCTCTCAAAGTGAATAATGACTTTCTACTCAAGGCGTCGGAGGCTACATTCGCCTTTCCCGGGTGATAATCAATCACCAAGTAATCCTTTATCAGCTCTAGCCACCTTCATTGCCGCAGATTCAACTGCTTTTGAGTCATCAAATATTTGAGACTTTTGTGCTCAGTGAATACTCGACATTTCTCTCCATACAAATGGTGCCTCCAAATCTTCACTGCCAACACGATGGCGGCCAACTCTAGATCATGTATCGTGTAACTTTTCTCATGTGGCTTTAGCTGTCTTGAGGCATACGCTATAACCTTGCCTTCTTGCATGAGCACACACCCCAAACCATTCAAGGAGGCGTCGCTATATATCACAAATTACTTACCTGACCCTAGTTGCACTAACGCTGAGGCTTTGGTCATAAAGCCTTTAATTGCTCGAAACTCTGTTGGCACTTTTCTATCCATTCGAACTTGACATCTTTTTGTAGCAGTCATTTCATCAGGGTAGCTATCATAAAGAACCCTTGAACAAACCTTCTATAATATTTGGCCAAACCCAAAAAGCTTTGGACCTCTGTCATATTCTTCGGCTGTTTCCATTCAACAATAGCTGAGACTTTTCTTGGGTCAACTCTAATCCCGTCACTCAACACAATGTGTCCTAGAAATCCAACCTCCTTAAGCCAAAATTTGCTCTTACTAAACTTGGCATACAATTGTTTGTCTCTCAGGGTCTATATTATAATCCTCAAATACTTCGCATGCTCACTCTCATCACGTGAGTAAATCAGTATGTGATCGATAAAGACCACCACGAATTTATCCAAATACAATCAAAAAATGCAGTTCATCAAATCCATAAACACCGCTGGGGCATTAGTCAAACCAAAGGGCATGATGAGGAACTCAGAACGTCCATATCTTGTCTGGAACGCAGTCTTTGGTACATCTTGTTCTTTCACCCTTAATTGGTAGTATCTTGACCTCATGTCAATCTTGGAAAATACAGTGGTTGTAACACCCCTAACCCGTATTCGTCATCGGAACAGGGTTATAAAGCATTACAGAATAAAACACGATCCCAAACAATTACATATAATATATATAATTATTCACATAAACAAGTCTCGAAAGTTAATCAAAATTTATTTCATAAATTAATACAACTCTTAAATTTGAACATTTCATATCATATGTATATATAGTCATATCGTTCACATGTAAGAATATAAAATACAATGCATCAACAATTTCATATATGCGGCATTAGCATAGTAATCTATATGAATCTCATATGTTTTACATATTAATACCATTAAAAGCAAGTATTTGGTTATAAGTCAACTCACTTCATTTCTTAGTCTAATCGGCTAATAAATATATATCATTATACACATTCACAACATACACTTAATTAGCAAATTCATATAGCCATATACATAGGTATAAAGCACCCATAAATATGAACACCTTTACTCACGTACAAGGCACATAAAAACATAATTAATATAACAAGACCAAACGTCATATAAGCATGTCTTAACTTAATTCATAAATGAGCACTAAAATTTCTATCATGCATATGTCTTTCTCTTTACCTATTAATTTCATAATTTACATTAACTCAATTACGTTCATAATGAACCATATGGCTGAATATATATATCATCATCACAAATGTTATGTATTTTAGTTACGCCCTCGATATAGATTCAATACAAAACCAAACATTCATATATATAACCTAATCAATATAAATATGTATATATGCATGGTGCGCATCTACCCTAAAACCAAGGCCACACTTAACATTTGAACATATTCTAAAGCGATTGACCAAAGCAAATATAGGACATTTTTCATTGCTTATTATCTTGCTTAGCTGAAACATACTACTTTAAAACACATACACAGCCAAAATTCTCATCATCGAATTTGCATAATTAAACTCATTAAACATTAATATTAAGAACATACAAATCAAACTGA
This sequence comes from Gossypium hirsutum, assembly GCF_007990345.1. NCBI lineage: Eukaryota > Viridiplantae > Streptophyta > Magnoliopsida > Malvales > Malvaceae > Gossypium > Gossypium hirsutum. Next base: position 21,429,697 of record NC_053431.1, on the reverse strand, counting down.
GCATACTAGGCAAGTCCACATAAATATCATATCTTAGTGTGAAGCTCATCCAAAACAACCAAACATACTTACGACTAGCTTCTCCATACCTCATGTAAAATCATTAACCAAATTCAATATTCAAACACATAACACATACTATATTCATTCATGGCACATAGCATATTAATCAAAATGGACTTAAACCATTATCATACCAAAACCGAATTCAAGCATAGAAATAAGCCATTTTCGCATGGCCTTTATACAAAACCAAAGTTCAACATTTCCAAAACACATTCTAGCCTATACATGTCATAATTCGAGTTTGACTTATAAAGGTACCAAAATAGCTGATAGTGTGATGAACTTTGGTGACGGTCCCTGAGCTCATAGCTTGACTCCAAAATCTATAAAACAGAAACAAGTATATACACAGTAAGCCATTATAGCTTAGTAAGTCATAAGCAAATATACAACATGATAACAATATCAACTGGATTTAACCAAAACAACTTATAATATTATAACACATTTAAATCCAGACATATAAAGTTCATATTACATATGTATTCATTCTTAGGCATCCCTTTGGCCGAATGCTCATGTAGCCAAATTATCATTAATACCATTTAACTTTCACAACCAAATAATCATCACAACCCTAGTTCACATACTATAAACACATGAGCCCATGTATCACATTAAAATTTCATTTACACATATTAATTATGTGGTCGAATATGCAAAATCACACATACATATAATTAAACTCATTCAATAATATTCAAAAGGCCGAATACACTTTCCTCATTTTAATTAGTAATAAGCTAATACATACCTATCTATTTATCTCGTTTACACACTCGAACATAACTTATCTTTGCCCGATGAACCATTCAAAATTGGGTAGGATACTCGATAATCACATATATATCGTACAATGCCAACATCCCAGACATGGTCTTACATGTAACCACATATCAATGCCACTGTCCCAAACAGGGTCTTACTTGCACACATATATCGGAATCACATATCGATGCCATGGTCTTACTTGCACACATAATTTGGAATCCTATGTCATGACATATGTACCCTAACTATTCCTAAGGTTCATACGAGACTTTCGGATGTCGTACCTCAGTCAAAACGAATGCTTGAACATGGTTACCAAGCTTATACACATTCGAAAATTACATGTGTAAATTCATACATTACATACCAGCTTTTATATATATATAGCATTTAACTACAATTAGGCACGTCTATTTGCTTATAAACTTACCTCGGACGTTGTAAACAGAACAGGGCAGCTAATCGATGACTTTTGTTTTCCCCCGATCCAAATCCGATTTCTTTAGTTCTTGATCTGAACATATTCAAATGAAGCTCATTCAAACATATTTTCATTCAATTTAGTCCGGAAACACATAATTGGGAAAATTACTATTTTACCCCTAACATTTATAATTTTTACAATTTAGTCCCTATTACACAAAACACAAAATATGCAAAATTTCCCTATACCCATGTTGGGTCGAATTTTACCCATGTTTATACAAGTCCATATTTTTCATTTATTTCACATTTTAGTCCCTCAAATTATTATTTTTGCAATTTAGTCCTAATTACTCAAAATCACCAAAAACTCTAATACAAAACATGTTAATCTAAAATATATCTTCCATATTTCATCATCAAACAACAAAAATCACAATCTCTCAACAATGGTATAACTCAAAATATTCATCAAAATAAAAAATTCAAGCATGGGTTTTGTAGTACTCGAAGCAACAATCTCAAAAATGTAAAAAATATCAAAAACCGAGCTGAACACTTACCTTGATTGAGCTTAGAACCAACCGAACCCTAGCTTCTTTTCTTTTCTTTTTCTTTTGTTTAGTTTCGGCAATAAAGAACAAATGAAATAAAATGAATTTGATAACTTTATTTTTAATTAATATATGTTTATTAACTAAATTACTTAAATAACCTTAATGAAATAATAATAAAATCTTATATTATATGTCTTTTACCGTCCAAACAATGTGCTAATGGAATATTTACAATATAAATACTCCAATATAGAAAGCCATTAACAAATCAGCCCTTTACAAATTAAACTACCAAATTTTCAATTTACGCGATTAAGTCCTTTTATTTAATCGGGCACTCAAACAATAAAATTAAACCACAAAAATTTCACAGATATAAACTCACACAAAATAAACACAGAAAATAATTTTTAAATATTTTTTTAACTTAGATTCGTGGTCCCGAAACCACCGTTCTGATTAGGGTATAAATCAGGCTGTTACAGTGGCTCCCTTTAACTAATCAAATAGGTCATCGATCCTTGGCAAAGGATACTTGTTCTTCACTGTTATCTTATTGAGTTTTCTATAGTCGATGCATAACCTCATCAACCTATCTTTCTTTTTCAGAGCACCCCACGGGGAAAAGCTCGGTCTTGCAAAGCCCTTGTCCACTAACTCTTGTCGTTGAGCTTTCAACTCCTTTAACTCTGTAAGAGCTATCCTTTACGGAGCAATCGAGATGGGTGTCGTACAGGGAACCAACTCAATTCCAAACTCAATTTCCCTTACTGGATCCAGGTAATTCCTCCAGAAACATGTCTATAAACTCACAAACCACTGGTAGCGATTCTATCTTCAACTCAGACACTTGAGTATTCAACACAAAAGCGAGATAAGCCTCGTATCCTTTCCTCAAATATTTCTCAGCAGTCAAGGATGATACTATTATAGGCAAATTATCTGATTCCTCTGGCCCAACCCAAAGAACATTTCTGTCTTTTCATTTCAACTCAATAACTTTTCTTCCACAGTCCACTACAACACTATGAAAAGTCAACCAATCCAATTCAAGGATTACATCAAATTCATTAAACGGCAACAACATCAAGTTGGCCAGAAAACAATGACCCCTAATTGTCAAAGGAAAATTTCTACACACTTGGTCTATTAACACATATCTACCCAAGGGATTGGACACTCTTTTCACAAATTCATTGGACTTTACTATCATGTTCATTCGAGGTAACAATTCTATATAAATATAAGAGTGGGTAGACCCCGGGTCAATTAAATCAACAACAGATAATCCATGGATAGAAAAAGTACCTGTGATCATGTCGAGAGATTCAGCCTCTTCACGGGCACGAATAGCTTAAGCCCTTGTAGGTACTCTGCCCTCGAGCCTCACTGCAGCATCTATTACCGCACCTCTGTTGGCAGCCGCGCTTCTGAAGTTCTTTTCTGGTCTACCTCTTAATGGAGCACTCCTTGCCTTCACTTCTTGCTTTTTCTCTCTCTCTTCCATTTCAGGATAGTCTCGGATGAAGTGGTCCAATGACCCACATTTGAAGCACCCGCTTTCTTTACCTCGACACTCACCGAAATGACGCCAACCACATTGCGAATATCCTGGCCTATCCGGCAGAATACTTTCGACACTCAGGACAAAAGTGGTCTGGGCTCTAGAAGTTGTGTTTTGGTGTCTCTTGTTTCTATTCAAAAACCCGACCGAAGCATTTGATTAGGTAACAAATTCCTTCGATCTTTTAGATGAGGACTGATGTGATTTCTCAATATGTCTTTTCCTTAAATCCCGCGACTTCATAACCGCCTTTCTCCTCTCTTTAACCAACTCTTCTGCCTTGCATGCTCTGTCAACGAGTACCACAAATTCTCTTAGCTCTAAAATTCCAACAAATACTCGGATATCCTCATTTAGACCATCCTCAAACCTTTTACACATGGTAGCGTCAGTGGATACGCACTCTCGCTCATACTTACTGAACCTCACAAATTCACTTTCATATTCTATCAACATTCGGCCTTGCTTTGGCTCTAGAAATTCCTTCCTCTTTTGATCTATGAACCTTTGGCTAATATACATCTTTCGGAACTCTTCCTAGAAGAATTCCCAAGTTACTCCCTCTCTCGATACCACAGATACGAGAGTGTTCCACCACAGGTAGGCTGAATCTCTCAAGACTGATACTGCACACTTGACGCATTCTTCAGGCGTGCATGACAGTTCATCAAATACTCTGATGGTATTTTCTAGCCAAAACTCTACTTTCTCTGGGTCTTCGTCTAAGTTAGCCCAGAATTCCTCAACCCCTTATTTCTGAATCTTATCTACCAGAGGTTTCTCTCTCCTAATTAAGTTCGCGCCTTGTGGAGCTACTGAGGAATCGGAGGAGGTGGGGGAGGTGGAACGTTTGGATTTGCATGAACAAACTCCGTGTATCAAGTGTCCATCATTAGGAGATAGGCTTCTCTAGCCCCTCTACCTTGGCCCATAGTCTAGGGCTCACTCTCAACTGGTGCGGTCCCTTCAGCGGGAGTCCGCACCTTACTCTTCACGTCATCCGCCGTAGCTCCATCAAGATCCATTTACTATACGAAAATACAATTTTATAATCGTTAGAAGTCGTCACACTATCAATATACAATTATGGCATGTATAGCTAAACTCATACTCTTGCAATGTTAGTCCTAGAACTGACTAAACCATGGCTCTGATACCATTAAATATAACACCCCACGCCCGTGCCCTACACCGGGGTAGAATACAAGGTGTTACCTAACTCGGTCACACACAAACACACGACTCTTAGACATCAAAATTTAGTCAAAATTAAAACTTTTTCGATTCTCTAATAAGAACTTCATAGAAAATGCCTACGAGGTTCCATTCATCATTTAAAACCATTCGAGAATGTTACAGATCTTCCCAAAAACTCTGAAAATATCACTAGGCACAGGGGCACACGCCCGTGTGGGAGGGGCAACACGTCTATGTGACCAACTTGATATGGTCGTGTTAATGGCCCATGTGGCTGACACAGCCTAACAATACATGCACACGCCCGTTTCCTCCACCCATGTTGAATTAATTCTAAATGCACACCTACAGGGGTTTTCACACGGCCTGGCACACGCTAGTGTCCTTCACACGGCCATGACACGTCTGCGTCCTTGCCCGGTGCAAAAACATGAACATTCTATTTCTGACAGCATTCCCAAGATGTCACATGGCCAATTCACACGTCTGAGTTCTAGGCCGTGTCTATCACACGGCTGAGACACATGGTCGTGTCTCTGTCCATGTGTTTACTATCATGCATATTGACTTGAAATTTTTACGCACAGGGGACACACGACTAGACCACACGCCCATAGGGTAGACCGTGTGTCACACACGGCTTAGACACACCCCCATGTGCCTACCTGTATGGACAATATAAGGATATTTACAAAGTCTCTTTGTCACCCTTATATACACAACCTACACATAAGCAACCAAAACCAATACAAGGCTAATTCATGCAACCAATTCAGCCACAACAAACAACATTCCATTAGTGCATTTTAGTCATTCATGAAAATAACATATTTGCATATGAATCAAAATGAAATTTTAGCCATCATTCAATGCTTAATACAAAATGAAGGGTTTCCAATCCAAGCCAACTCATTTGTCCAACTCTCAATGATACAAAACATAAGTCTTGTTCCCTATACATGCCATACTCAAAAATATAAATCAAACTATACTGAAAGCTTCGATTGATAGTCTGATCGATATCTCTGACTTCTGTTGATCCTTGAGCTGGATAGGCGGCACTATAAGAAAATGAAAAAGGAGAGGGAGTAAGCATAAAGCTTAGTAAGTTGCATATAAATAAATATACAACATAACTTTACCATTCATCAACACGTATCATAATACACAAATGGCATAAGAACAACTTATTTATAAGTATTCAATACACCTCATATAGCACATATCGGGCTCACATTTCATACATAACTATATAGGTACCTGTACCACTCACAACACGGTTATACTTTCCTTGTTAACTTGAAATCATACTTTCACCGTTGAACCATTTGGAACATTATCGGATACTCATTTAGCCTAAAACATGGGGCCAGGTGCCAATGCCATGTCCCAGACATGGTCTTACAATGACAACTCTCGTAGCCGATGCATGTCCCAGACATGTCTTACACTAGCACTCATCTCAATGCCGATGCCATATCCTAGACATGGTCTTACACTGGCTCTCATAATGTGGCCGATGCATGTCTCAGACATGTCTTACACTAGCTCACAATAACCCATATGTTATGACATGAATATTTGATTTATTTTCTAGGTTCAAACGAGAACTCCACGATCTCTATTACCATCATCCTTTCTCAATTCCACAATCAAGAAATTCATGCTATATTAATCTCAAGTATGATTCAACACATACATTAACATTGTAGTTGTATTATTTACATACAACTTACCTTGGATTACAAAATGTTGCGACTAGTCGATTTAGTGTATTTACTTGGCTTTCCCCCGGTCTAGGTTTGGATACAGTATTTCTTGATCTATAATAAAAAAAATGCTCTTATTTAGGCACTTTATCAACCTAGGCACTCTACAATACATAATTGGGCAAAATGACCAATTTTCCCCTAGACTTTTGCAAAATGACCATTTTACCCCTAAGCCTAAAAATTGAATTTTATCGAATTTCGTCACATCTTAAGCCTAACCGAACCCTTTCTACTCTTATAGCAACTCCATATTCCCACTATTTTACACACTTATCATCTATTTAACAACTTATGCAAAATAGTTCTTTTAGGTGTTTTTATGCTAACATCTTTCACAAAAGTTATTTATAAGACACCCAAGACTCATTTTCTTCCATAAAGACTTAACAAACATTACAAATCCTTTCATGGCAAGACCCTAAACTCTTAATCATTTTGCAAAATAGTACCCACAAGCTTATGCTTCAAGGGTCTCAAAAGAACAAAAATATTCAAGAAAAGCCATAAAAATCACTTACTTGTGAAGGCTGAAAGTTGTTGAAATTTCAAGCTCTTAAAACCCCATTTCTTGCTAAAAATTTTGGTTGAGAAGAAAGAATTGATGAAAAAGATGAAGGCTAGGCACTTAGGGTATTATTATATTACACCTTATGTCATCAACATACCTAATGTTGACTTTTCAACATTTTTACCTCCCATGGTTGACCAAGCTATCCCAATAGGGTCTAATTTCCCTTTAACGACCTCTAATTTTTATTCTCTAGCTATTTGACACTTTTACCTATCAATTAGGACTTTTGCATTTTACGCGATTTAGTCATTTTTCCCAATTGGACTTTCAAGCTTTAAAATTACTTCACCAAATTCTCCATGGATTCATATAATCATGCTATACCATGAAAATAATAATAAAATAATTTATTTTACTTCAAATTTTTGGTCCCGAGACCACTATTCTGACTAGCCCCAAAATCGGGTTGTTAAAGGTTGCATTGGGTACTAAGCCAATGTGGTGCTCAATGCCTTGCAGAGATGATAGACCTTTATGTGCCTCATTGAAAACATCCTCATAATCCTACAAAAGAGATGTAAAGACACTAGGAAAATATTTGTTACGGTTAGCTAAAGATAAATGATTTTTCCTAAACCTCATAAGGATACAAGGTTGTTTGTGATATAGGGCTCTCCTCACATCTTTTTTACTTGCAAATAAATTTTGCACTCAGTTTTTACCATTAGAGGGTTCACTCACCATTACGCCGGTTTTATTTTAACTTTTATCACTAATGGCCTCTTTTCTCTTTGTCTTTTGAATTATATCTTTCTTCCCTATAAACCACTCACAAAAATTTTTCATCTTGAGTTGTTCATTATGTACATCTTTTGGATCCAAAGGGGTCAGAGTAAATTTATTCCCTTTAAACACAAGGGAGTAACAGTTCAATTTTCCATGGTGCACCACATCACAATCATATTTCCATGGTATAGCAAGAATCAAATTGGAGGCATGCATGGGAACTACATCACACCAAATCATGTCAGAATAATTCCCAATCTTGAATGCAATTAAGGACTATTTAACTACCTTAACTTTTGAACCTTCATTAAGCCATTATAAGTGATATGGATTTGGGTGTCTTTGACAAGGTAAAGATAAAGTATCCACTAAAAAACTACTCATCATATTGTCACAACTACCACTATCAACAATAAGAAAACACAACTTTCCTTGAATCAAGCACCTCGAGTGGAATATGTTAGTCCATTGCACTTCATCAGAATCATCCTTTACTTGAATACTAAAGGGTTGTCGCACTACAAGACAATGGGACGTAAGCAAATCCTCCCCATCAGTAGGAGGTTCCAAAAAATCTTCATATTCTTCCTTGTCATCATAGTCACAAACAACATTAGTAACATTTAAAACGTCATTCTCATAATAAAAAATAAGGGTACCATCATTACTTATCAACATTACCCTTTTATTGGGACAATCACGAGCATAATGTCCATTGCCATTACATTTGTAGCATTAAATATCACGAGAAAAATTCGAAGTAGGTTTAGAAGAAGTACTAGAAGGTACCTATACAATAGAAGAAGTACCTTTAGGTGGCGCCCCATCTTTCCAACTAAGTCGTTTAGGTTCATCTTTAGATGGAGGTAGAAGATTCACTTGTGGCGGAATGAATTTTGAGCCCTGAAAGGTAAAGATCGATGTACTCCAATTAGATGCACAACCCCATGAATGATTCTTAGATTTTTGAATCAATCATTCTTCAATCGTACAAGATTTTTGAACCGCTTCGTCCAAATCATTAAAAGTTTGAAGATCTAAAATCTTAGTGATATTTTCTTTCAACCCATTTGCAAATCGATCTATAGTACCTTCTTCCTCCTTATCCTAATTAGCTCATTGCATCAAAATCTCTATCGCATGAAAATATTCCATCACAGATTTATTACCTAGAACAAGATTTTGAAGCTTTCTTCTGTTGTCCCTATAGTAATGAGGTGATACATACCATTTTCGCATGATTCACTTTAAATCATCCCAAGAGTCAATACATCTCTTTTGGTTCATTCATTGGGACCGTAATAATTGATTCCACCAACATAAAGCATAATTGGAGAATTCCAAGGTAGCTAATGGGACCTTCTCTTCCTCTGAACATTTGCAAGATTCAAATAGCAGCTCAATTTTATTCTCCCAATCACAATAGGCGTCAGGATCATGCTTGTCGCTAAATGGTGGAACACTAAACTTTGGTTTATTCACACAAAAAAATGGCTATGAGAACTAGTATCGAAGGTTGCAACATGAGTACGCGAGCCACATTTAATACGTCTAAAAGATTGTCGCGGCTCATAACCATCATCATAATTATTCGTCTTATCATCATGGTGAAGAGGCTACTCATCATCGTCATCATCATTTTTAGTTTCCATTTGAGCTAAAGTTTGACTAAAATTTTGTTACACCACTTTGTGATGAAGGACTTAAGCTTGCAATGTGGCGAACTTATTTTCTAAACATTGTTGTGCCTCTTTGAATTCTTGTTGAAGTTCGTCGAGCATTGTTGTAAATTGTTCCATGGTAACCATGGATAGATCATGCTTGTCGTTCTTACTTCGTTTACGTACCATTATTAGAGGCTAAAATAAAAAACATTCAAAAAAATTGTTCAAAGAAAATTAAACCTCACCGTTATACACTCGCAATAAAATAAACCTCTAAGAGACAAGGAAAAGAAATTAAGATTTTCTGGCTTGAAACTATTAAAGAGTAATAAACTCAATAATATTCAAAAAGATGTGGCATCACTCTTAAACAAATTTGACCTAAGGCTCTAAGAAGCCAAAGAAAAACTCAACTCCAAAAGAAGTAAGTTGCCCAGAAAAAGGAGAGGCAACTCTTGTCGTACCTATTAGCACAAGAAACGAAAATGTCTTAGACTTTGTAATAGAATAAAAAACTAAAACAAAAGAAAACCTAATGCTAAAATCAAAGAAAATAAACTACCAAACCAAAATCCTAAAATAATGGAAAATAACTTGAATTTTTTTGTTCAAGGTGTTCCCGAATTCTCAAAATCACGAAATTTAAACTGGAGTCTCATCAAATGATGTAGATCTAATCTTGAAAATTTCGGCTCAAAATTCAACTCACTGAACAATTTCTTATTTTTTTATTTTTTGTATTGTATTTTTCTAAATTTTTTTAAATTATTGTTTTTGGGAAATATTTTTTATACTCTAAAATAGTCCCAAGAAATAGTATGTAAACTTTTAGATCGTTTGAAAAACGTTTACCCACTACAAAATATTTTTCTGAAAACTTTCTAGGTAAAAAGAAAAAAATGTTTTGAGATTGTTTGTTGGAAAGCAGTTTATAAGAACACAAAAAACACCTAAAACGCCCGGATCTGATACAGAATGAAGATAGAAGTGGATTGAATTCAAGTTGTTTGACTCGAGAAGGAAAGATTTGGATCTGATTTGAAAAGTAGAAGTAAATAAATTTAATAATAAAGAAGTCGAAAATAGTAAAAGAAGAAATATAAGAACAAAGAACAGATAATAAATAAATAAATAGATGAAATTAAAAGGTGGAGGATGGATTGAATAAACCGATGGATATGATGGATAGAAGGATAAATGTCCAATTGAACCATTTGAGATATAAATCCCAACAAACTCAATTAATGACTCTAATCAACCCTCTAAGAAATAATCCTTGGAAAATTGAAGGGTGAAGAATGAATTCCCGCGAGTCCTTGAAGAAAATTGATATGAAAGAAAATTGAGAAGAAAACTACTTCTAAAAATCACAAGAAAGAAATCTTGCTCAAAGAAACAAACTCCGAAAGTTGAAAACTTTATTAATGAAAACAGTTGTGTCTTTAATGAACAATGAAGAAGCCTTTATATAGGTTAGCTAAGTACATCCAAATAAAACTCTAAAGTATACTAAAACTCTAATTAATCTAAACAAGAAGTTGTTTTAAACAAAACATTCTTGTTAACATAAAATGTAACAGCCCAATTTTTAGTGGTGTCGAAAATAGTGATTTGGGGATCACTAAATCTGACAAGTGAGTTGAAAATTTAATAAATTAATACCTATGAATCAAGTGTGATTATAGAAGTATTTTTTTTAATTAGTGAATTTTGTGATTTAAAAGAATTAATTAGGTGAAATCGGGTTGAAAACAAGGTATCGAGACCTCGGATTCATAAACTGAGCCATAAATATTTAATAAATATTTATGGAGTGTTATTAAGTTAGTATTAAAGTTTCGTTAGAAAATTTTAACGTTTGGTTAGTCAATTAATTAAAAAGGACTAAATTGAAAATAGTGCAAAATTTGGTAAAGTGATTAAATAGCTTAAGTGACTAATAAGGAGGGATTTAAAAGGAAATTAGACCCAAATTATATGGGCTGGACAGTTTGGACAAAAAAATTAGCAAAAAGACAAGGAGAAACAAGGGCAAAATTGGAAATTTTGCAAATTAAACATATAAAATAAAGACAAATTTGGAAAATCTAGAGATATCATCATTTTTCTTCAGAAAAAACGCCATGGGAGGTCTGGAAGTTGATGGGTTTTCATATTTTGACATATTTGAGTTCAATTTTTACTTTTTCTTAGTAATTTTTATGTTTTTGTGACTTTTACAATTAGGTCCAACTATCTAATTCATTAGTTTTTGATTTTATGGGTGACTTTAAAAGTTACCATGAGTAAGTGCTGTATGATTATGGTGAATTATTATGGAATTGAAGTTCTTATTTTATTATATGATGGTTTTATTAAGTAATTTTGATAGAAATTGATTTTAGGACCTAATTGTGAAAAGGTTGTGAATTAAGGTTTGGTGCTGAAATTATGATTTTCAAAGGTTTTGTAGTAGCTTAGAATGAATAAATAAAGTGTTAATTGAGAAAAATTAGCTCAATTGATGGGTTAATTGAGCAGGGACTAAACTGTAAAAATTGTAAAGTTTAGGGAAAAGTGTAATTTTGGGAATTAAAGGGTATAAACTGTGAAGTAGAGTGAAATTGAAATGAATGCTAATAAATGAATGATTTTACAATTATAGATCAAGAACTCGAAGTGAATCATGGAAAAAATAGCCGATTAGTCCCTAAACTTGTATGACTTCTACGAATTTGCCCAGGTAAGTTCATATGGCTAAATTCAATGTTTTGTTATGAAAATTTCATGAATATTATGGTATATTATTGTATATGAACGTTATAAAATGTTGATAATTGTAAAATAATAATTGAGTAAAAGTACAAATTAGTTAGAACGATGGATTTGAGTACTTTCGTTCAGTGGCTAAGACGAATTGACGGAAAAGACCATGGTTGGACCATGGCAAGGTGTGATATGAGCTTCCGTATAAGACCATATCTGAGATACGGCATCGGTGTGATATGTGCTTCTATGTAAGACCATATCTGGGATATGGCATCAGTGTGATATGTGATTCGTGTAAGACCATGGCTGGGCTATGGCTTCGGTGTGTGATATGTGCAAGACCATAGTTTTACTATGGCATTGTGATAACGAAGTACTCAATTCCGTAATTGTTCTCTAATTTGATTAAGAAAGGTAAATGATAAAGGGCCCCAAGAGATTAAAAATTGGTTAATAAGTGACATTGAATTCAAGCAAGTGAACTTATCACTAATTTTGTGATTGACAGAAGGAGTTAGTGAATTTAGATATTGTATAATTGTTATAATATTTTCGGTAAGAATTATTTTCTATGCCCATGAACTTACTAAGCTTTCCTAAGCTTACTCTTGTGTGTTAAATGTTCTTTGTAGATTGACGTGAAATCAGTGGATCAGATCAACACATCAGGGCACACTATCCAGATTACTTTGGTAAATTTTATTATGAATTTTAAGGTTTATATGGCATGTATAGGGTTTAATTGAAAGGAAGTGAATGTGTTATAAACTTAGTTATCAACATTTTTCACTAAAACAGTTTTGGACAGCAACAGTAGTCCAACTTTGAAAAATAACCAAAAATTGTGAAAATCAACTTAGAGGTTGAATAAAATAATAAATTAAATTCTATTAGGCTAGTTTTACATAGAAGAAATGGTGTAATCAAAATAATTTCATATTATGAGATATTTGAATTTTTGTGAGATAAGGTCAGAATGATTTCGGGTTCTCCTATTCTGAATTTGGAAAATCATACTAAATTGAAGAAAAATAATTAGGGGCTTAAATTTATATGCTTAAAATCCTTAATGAGTCTATTTTCAAAAAAAAAACAAATGGAAACATCGTCCAAATTTCATATGAGAAGATAATTAATTTTTAGTAAAGAAAGGTCGAAGATGTCAAGCAGCAGAACAGGGGTAACTTTGAAGAATAAACTGTACTTATTGGATAATCTAAAAATTCTAAAAATTTTATGGTAAGAAGATATGTGAGTCTAGTTTTAGGGAAAATTAGTAAAACTTAATTTAGAATTCTGTAGCTCAAGATATAAATAATTTAGTGACTATGACTCAAGTGGACAGTTTCACTATGAACAGTAAATATCATGAATTATCTGAAAATGTTTTGAAATTTTCGGTAATGCTCCGTAACCCTATTCCAGTGTCGGATATGGGTTAGGGGTGTTACATAAAACTCTTAGTAGCTTAAAATACTTAATAATTATAAAAATTCATAATAAAAAATAATAATATAATAATAAGAGATAATAAATACAATATTGGGCTCATGTATAATAAAAGTTAAGCCTAGAACTCGAACCCAATATGAAACACCTAAGGTTGTGGGATTGATTAAGGTCCCTGAAGTGAAATGCCTAAGCTTGTTAACATTCTCCACATGGGCTTGCCATCATAGATTGATAGTTTAGGTCCATCAATAAAATTAATCCCTTCTAATTCATCATTGCTTCAAAATTCATCGTCTTGAAGCTTCAACTCTTCTTCTCAAATTTGTTTTGTGATAAAGTCTTAAACGAATAAGTTGAGGTTTGACTTTAACTACTTGGAGTTGGATATTTTGATTAGGCCTTGAGGGAAACTAGGCCCATCTCTATTATGGCCTTTGAATTGGGCTGAGCTGCTCGTATTAGTGTGGGTTTTTGGGGGTTTGATTTTTGGTTTTTTAATCTAGTATTCTAATTTGCTTAATTTATAATTTAGTCCTAAAACTTGATTAGATTAATTGAAGCCTTTAATGATAGGGAATCTTGATAATATTTTAGCATTAAACTTGTAACTATTAATATTTGGTAGAAACAATCTTAATTTGTAATTTGGAAAATTTACTAAAAGTTTGTAAAAGTTACGATTTAGTCCCTAATAATAAAACTTGAATTAGACATAGTAAATGAACTCGAATTAAGCTAAAACTTTTCGGGCTTGTACAATTTGACTAAAACAATGTCGTTAAATATTTAGAAATAAAATTGAGATAGTTTAACCTTAGGTGGTAAAATGACCCAAATACCCTTAGGTTTAAATACTTAAAAAAAGTTTAAAAATGGTTCACAAATTGCTTTTGGATTAATAAATGACAGCTAATTAGTCATAAATGAGGTGTTATAAGGTTGGGGTGTGCGTCGAGTGATCGTTAGTTGGAGAGTCGTTTTGGTGGCTAATGTTAACGCTTCGAATTTGGGCCGGTCTATCCCGATCGAGTTTGGAGCATCACAAGCACAGTAAGGCCATCATTACCACTTATCCACTTGCCCACGTCACACCATTACTTTGCTGTCATTTTATTTTTCTTTTACCCTAATCGTTGCAATTTCTTTTACTATTAACCTAGGTTTTCTTTCTTTCCAAACTTACTTGTGCTTCTTCTACTCCTGCAAGTTTTCACCATTTTCATCTACCATTTACTCTACCTTCTCCTAATGGTTAGACATTTTACTCCACAAACATCTGTTACACCACAACGTATTTTTTTCAACTAAGCAGTGGAAGATCAATATACGCACAATATCTCTAAGCATCCAGCATGAATGGTAGATTTTCTGGTTACATCAAGAGGATGTTTTGACAAGGTGGTTCGTGAGTTCTATGCTCACCTTACTTTTCCTAACAATGCTTTTATTTCTGTGAGGGGAGCATTGGTGCCATTTGGTGAAGATACCATCAATGCGTAGTACGACCTTTCTGTTGTTCAAGATGAACATGACTAGTGTTGCTGCAATCACGACTGATGGTCTGACTTAGGTTTTTCAAGACTTGTGTATAGTAGGTACTAAGTGGACAGTATCAAAATAAGACTATTACACCATGGAGAGGGCTTTTTTGAATCCCAACTATAGGGTTTGGTACCACTTTTTTATGACACGCTAATTCCTTCAACTCATAAAGGGGAGGAAGATAAATATGGGAAAATCATATTTAAAGAAATCCATCAGTATGCTGAGAAGAATGCAGGGAGTCTTATTTTTCTGTGACAGCCCTAATTTGACCCTAGTCGGAATATGGTTTCGGGACCACAAAATCGAGTCATAAAATTCATTTAAAATTTATTTACATATCTTCTATGTGTGATAGTGCATGTGTGAAAATTTGATGTTTTAACTTAGTCTTATGAATGTGAATTTTACTTGAAAGGACTTAGTTGAGAAACTTAGAAAATATGATAGGCAAATTGTAAGGACCAAACAACTACAAAGTGTGAAAGCTTGGGTTTGCATGTCAAAATGCCCAAAATACAATAAGTGGCCGGCCAAGTAATGATGCCCCTCCACTAAGTTTAATTAATTATAATATTTTGTTAGCAAATGATTAAAATATTCTAAATAAAATGAATTAATAAGAAAAAGATGAATAAAAGAAGAAAAGGAATGAGAGAGAAAGTGTTCATCATCATCATCTTCTTCTAAAACCGAAACAAAAAGGAAAGAAAAAGGGAAATTTACACTAAGGCAATTCGACATCTTCTTTTGCTAGTAGGAGGTAAGTTTTGAAGTGTTGGTTAAATCTTTTTATATGTTAAGTTAATTTTGAATGCACTTTTGGCAATGTCAAGAAAATTTAAACTTCTATGGTGGTTTGGGCACTAAGCCGTGTATCAAAGTGTTAGAATTAGATGTTGTTTTCATGTTGTATTGAATAAGTAGATGATAGAATGGGGTTGAACTTGTTGAATAAGTAGTTGGGTAATATTTTGTGCATTCGGCCATATGGGGTTTAAATGGAATGTTCTTTTTAATTGTTATTTCCTTGTATGAGAAACAGTTCATTGTTAAGGCCGGATGAGTTTTGATTGATAAGTTGAAATGCAAAAATTCATGTTAAGAGGTAAGTTGAGTAATTGACCGAAACATGGAAGAAGGATTAAAACTTATATTTTTATGTTTTAGAAGGGAAAGGCATAATAAAAATTTGAGTAAGTTTTAAGGTGCATATTTTAGTTTATGTGCTATGGAGAATTTGATTAAAATAGTTTGGTATGGTGTTTGCCGAATTTAAATTTAGATTGTTTGAGTAGCTTAATTTATGTATTAGAAATTTATTGAGTGATTACAATTGATATTAAGATGTTGAACTCATGAAATTAGAAGTATACGAGCTTGATAGTATTTAAACGGATACTAGCCAAAAATGAATTTAGTTAATTAATTTACAAATTATTTAGTATTGAAAATTTTGGAAATGTGAATTTGCCGAAATTATCTTGTATATGTAGCGAATAAATGGAATAGATGAGAAGTATGTTTGGATGTGCATTAAGTTTAAGGGTTAAACTTTAAATTGTTATGGCTTGGTTAATATTAGATGGAATACTGAATCTGTGTGGGTGTCTATGAGGAATGATTATAAATTGGGGCTACGATGATTGAATTATTTTATTTGCTTAGTTGGAGCTCAAGATCAAAGGGAGCCAAGTTCAGCCAAAGGAAAAGCGAAAGCGGTTGAGTAGCTGATTTGAGTTGTTCATCCGGCTAAAAAGGTAAGTTCCTAAGTAATTTAAGTTTCGGTCAATATTGTACATAAAATAAGTTAGACAAGAAATCATGGTATGTATGAATTTGTGAAAATCGAATGTGAGATTTATCAACCTATCTATGACATTGTGGTAGCTATAGATAAGAAATTTCAGCATTATGTGTGCTAGATTATGCGGCACTATGTGTGCAAAAACTACGTGGCACTATGTGTGCGAGATTACATAGCACTATGTGTGCGAGGAAACGTGGCACTATGTGTGCAAATGAGTAAGAGCACAATGGGTGCGGACCTTTAAATTGAGCACTAAGTGTGCGATATCGATCGTAGAGAATTGCTTGTGCAAATGAAAAAGTTTAAAACTTTAAACTGAGAATAATGAAATGCGCATGGATATTAGACATGGGACTTGATCTAAATCTGTATATTAATAGATAATGCTTGGGAAGAGAGAAAGAAGAGAAAGGTAATCGGCTCAATTAGTATATAATTTAACAAAGATATAAATTAGTGATAAATGAATCTAAATGGATTGGAGATTTGATTTATAGATGGAGCGGCTTGGTTTGTGCTTTATTTGATTAATTGAACCTTGTTTGTCATTTATATATATATACGCCAACAATATGCATATGATATTGACCATGGTCTTTTTAATTTGCGATTAAATGATGTAGGAGTACATAGTGAATTCGGGTAAGTATGTACCAAATTCATAATGTACACATGTGACATAAGATTTCCTTGTGATATCCTATTTGAATTCAGCTAATATTGGATTGAAACTTTATTTTTTGTTAAGATAATTGGATCATTACATTCTTTTTAAAATTTCTTAGGACTTATTGAGTTAATAACTCACTTGGTGTGTTTATTGGTTTTGTATAGATCATCTTGTCGAGGAAAGCTTGGATCCGTTACGAAGTCATCGCATCTTTTGACAACCCCTTTTTGGTACCTTTGTTTAAAACTCAAATAGACATTATGGAATGTATAGAATAATATTTTGGGAGGTTTGCTATTTTGATAGTATTGTATATATAAGGTCATGCGAATTTGGCTAAAGTTCTATGTATGGATGTGATAATGGTTTAAATATACATCTTGAAGTGAAATCAACTTGACATATGAGTTCATATTGTGATATGAGTGTGATTATGTTATGATTGAACTAACATGTTAAGCATTCGAGATACATTATGTATGCATATTCGGTCAAGAGGAGAAAAAACACCTTACAATTTTTACCCTTGTTTTAGTATGTGCATACTATAAAAGTTACTCATGGAAACGTGCTATTATTGTTGTAATTACTTAAATTAATATTGGACATGGGTATTAGGGTGTTACATTTTCCCTCTCTCATCACCGCGCTATGCCAGCTTGTGAATGTCTTTGTCTAAGCCAATGAAGATTTTACCCCAAACAAAGGGCCATTACAAAGCATATTGTTGTGAAGATTTCAGGGAATAATTTATCACAGAACCAACCTCCTAGTTCTGCCACTGCCTCTTCTACCCCCACTTGTGACACAGCACCACCCTCTACTACTAATGGCATCTTTGAGTAGCAAGTGTTCAACTCCTTCGAGAAGTTACACAAGCGGCTCAATCTATTTGAGACTCAACAACTGCGGATTGCTATAGACCTGGCACAGGCACAAGAACAAATGGTTATATTTTGGGCCTATGTGGAAAGGAGAGATGCTATCATAAAGAGGTCCTTTCAAAAGAATTTCACCAATCCTATGTCTGTATTTCCTAACTATCCTAAGGAATTACATGTAGATAAAGAGGAAGGGGAAGGTGAAACAGAGGCCGGTGCGACAGATTCTATCCCCACACATCCTGCTACTGAAAGGCAAGAAGAAGAGGAACCTATGGAAGAAGATAATACTGAATCAGTCAATATTGAGACTGGTAATGAGGAAGAAGTAAAAGCAACTCCAACTCCTGCGCCAGCAATGGATATCATTGCTAATGTCCCACCTCCATCGATTGTGTCTAGACAAGATCGAGAGGTCAATAAGCTTATTGATAATCTTAGCAAATCTAGTGATGAGGAGGAGGAAGTGCCACCATGGGTTGAAACAAAAGTTGTGCTACAAGCATGCTACACTCAAATCTACGCACAGAAATTAAAGTAATAATGAAAACTTAGCTCCTAGCATTTAATCAACTTTTTCTGCATTTGTTTGTCTTTTTATTGTATTGCATCATGCATTCATAATTTTTGTCATATCATTTTATATATATATGTTTTTGCCTTTATGATTCTTATCCGTTCATACATTAAGGACAATGTATTCCTTAGGTTTGAGGATGTGTTGTGCATGTAGAATGCATTAGATATTTAGTTAAGTATGTTCATGCTAGTATTTTTGTTCATTTTTTCATTCATTCTGCCATGACACATGATTTCCAAGGACTGTTTAGATTGTGATGAGTATATATTTGTTTGTGATGTTTGATGAGGAGATTAATTCTTCAATAGCTGTAGAAAATTGTGTAGTGGATTAGGTGATTTTAGCTTAGGATAGTTTCTTGAAAATTGACCACTAAAAATAGAATACCCTAACTCCTATTGTAATTGGTCTATAGTAGGTTTCTTTTAATAAACTTAGAGATTCTTGGTTTTGCCATAACATTAATCACAATTCGTTATAATAACTTGACCACTTTTATACCTAATCTGATCCCTATGGAGACGATCTCACTTATCACTTTATTTCTTGATTCGACATGTATACTTGCACAATTCGCATACCATTTCACACGCAACAACTTTTTTAGCGCTATTGCTAAGGATCAGCAATTTGGTGAAATTTGGTTTTGTTATTTTACGTAATTCCATCAATTTTATTTAACTTAATTTTATTTAATTTCTATAGGTTTTCCATTAGTGCATAAGAAGAGGCATTCCTACTAACAAAGAGTATCCTTTTGACCTAGAGATCGAAATAAATTTACAAAGAAGGTGGAAAAAACTATGAAAAAGGGCTAAGAATGGGAATGATCTTGGTTTCAATGATAATCCGAATGTTTAAGATATTAATCCTCCTATTTGTAGGGTGATAGATGACTGAGACAAACCAATCCAAGAGCATGTTGTGCCAATTTTGGATTACCTAAATCCAGGGATAGTCAGAACATAAATATAGGCTTAGTAGTTTAAGCTAAAACTGATAATGTTTTAGATGTTATAGTTTAGTGGATTACACACTGAAGATCCAAGACTGCATTTAAGACTTTTTCTAGAGTTCTGTAACTCGTTTAGATAATAGGGTGTTCCTGAAGACACTTTGCGAGTTAAATTGTTCCCATATTCTTTAAGAGATCATGCAAGAGCATGGCTAAATGCTTTGCCGTCAGGAACAGTGACGTCATGGAATGATCTTTGCCAAAGATTTTTGCTATGGTATAATCCCTCAAATATGAATTCCAAGCTTAGAAATGGCATCACATCTTTTCGTTAGTCAGAGGATGAAACACTATATGAAGCTTGGGAACGATTGAAAGACTTAATTCGAAAGTGTCTGATACATGGATTTCAACACTAGACTCAAATGTAGATATACTATAATGGGTTGAATGCACAAACGAGAATGGTAGTTGATGCTTCTACTAATGATACTTTGTTGGATAAATCTTATAATGAAGCATATGAAATTCATTGCCAACAATGATTATCAATCTTTGTTGGTACCATGGAGCTAGATGCAATCACTTCGTCAACAACACAAGTATCTTCTTTGGCTAATATGATTAAAACAATGAAAGCCCACTACAATTTGGAATATGAAATCAACCAAGCTTTCGTGTCTTATAACAATAACCCCTATTCCAACATGTATAATCCAGGGTGCAAGCAACATCCAAACTTTAGTTGGAATAATCAAGGTGTGGGGAATTTTGACAATGCTCAAGACAGAATGCCAATAGTACACCGCCTGGTTATAATCATCCTATGCCTAAGAAAAATGTCTAGCTGGGCCAGGCATTAGCTTCATCATCATCATCATCATTTATTGAAGCCTTGTTGAAGGAATATATATCCAAGAATGATGCTGTAATTCAAAGTCAGGCTGCATCTCTCTGAGCTCTTAAGAATCAAGTGGGCCAAATAGTGAATGTTTGAATTTGAGACCACAAGGAGAATTGCCAAGTGATACCGAGAATTTGAGATCATAAGGGAAGGAATAGTGTAAGGCCATCACTCTTAGAAGTGGAACTCAACTTGATGATGTTTCCCAATATGCCATGGCAGGAGAGGATAACACAAATAATAACCATGTAAAGATCTTAGAGTCATCTAAAAAACATACTAAACTTAAAAAGGGTAAGCAGCAAAATGTTGTGGTAGAATCAAATCATTTTGTCAACAAGAATGTCACGGAAAAACAATATCATCAACTTGAAGGATGACCAATTCTACATTTTTGTAACACCCCGAACCCGAGACCGACACCGGAGTCGGACACGAGATGTTAACAAACTTTGAAAAATTTTTCCAGACACTGCCCAGTCTGAGTACTAGTCGCTTCAAAAATCATATCTTGAGTTTCACAACTCAAAAATCAGTTTTGTGATTTTTCCCTGAAACTAGACTCATGTCCCCACCTATGGATTTTTTTCTAGAATTTTTGGTCGGGCCAACTAGTACAGTTTATTAGTCAAATTCTCCCATGTTACAGGGGTCGACTACACTGACCTTTTCCCATTACGACTGGGATATCTCTCTGCACAGAGCTTCAATACTGATGCCGTTTGTTTCTATGGAAACTAGACTCAGAGAGGAATCCATACATATATGGTATGACCCCTAATTATCTCTGGTCAATTTATAGTGAATTTCCAAAGGCGGAACAGTGAATCCAGAAACTGTTCTGGCCCTGTCCCACAAGAACCCGAATATCTCTTTCTGTACTGTTCCTATAATTGTTTCGTTAATTTCATATGAAAGTAGATTCATCAAGGTTCGATTACATAATTTATTCACTATTTAATTCCACTCCTACGAATTCTTGTGATTTTTCCAATCCACACCACTGCTGCTATCAGCTTCTGTTTTCAAAGTGAACCTTACCTAATTTGGGGTTTCATGGACCAACTAGGGCCTTGTCATACATAAGCCCACATATGATCATACTTAGCCATTCTAGTGGCTGATCATTTGCTCAACACTTCAATTCCAACATAGTTACATCATGAAACCATCTATACATTCATAAATACGAATGGTCTAATGCCATACTCCACTTCTACAAGCCATCTTCGCATGGCTGTACACTTATACATTTCATAAAGTACTCGAAAGACAACAATGGGTAGTCCTATACATGCCATAACAAAATTCAACCAAAATAGTACCCAAAAGAGCCTTTGATAGTGTGGGCGACTTCGACTTCAAGATCCCGAGTCCGATAGCTGGAGAACCAAAAATCTATAAAACAGAGGAGCAATGTAACGAGTAAGCAATTTATGCTTAGTAAGTTTGAGCAAGGAATTCCAGCATGCACAAAGAATAGCACACATTTAGCTAAACGGAATATTTCATAATACGCAATTTACCGATATCAAACTTGCTTCACAACATTAACAACCCTTATGTACATACACAATAAACTAACTTGGCCGAAGGCCGGTAGCTCGTTTATCAACTGAGCGAACATTTATTTGTAAGGGCTCGATTAAATTCAACACATACGTAACATATCCCCATATTGGGATGTTTTTCGAGTATTCGCTGGAATTTTACAGCAAGCTCATTCATTACCAAATCACGTACCTTCGGGATTTAACCGGATATAGCTCCTCGTTCAAATGCCTTCGGGACATAGCCCGGTTTTAGTAACTCACACAATGCCTTCGGGACATAACCCGGATTTAACAACTCGCACGAATGCCTTCGGGACTTAACCCGGATTTAATAACTCGCACGAATGCCTTCGGGACTTAACCCGGATTTAATAACTCGCACGAATGCCTTCGGGACTTAACCCGGATTTAATAACTCGCACGAATGCCTTCGGGACTTAACCCGGATTTAATAACTCGCACGAATGCCTTCGGGACTTAACCCGGATTTAGTATCTCGCACAAAGGCCTTCGGATCTTAATCCGGATATATTCACTTAGCACAAAGCCTTCGAGACTTAGCCCGGACAGCATTCAATTAATCATGCACATCTAACAATAATTCATAGCACATTCATATTTCATTTTCGTTTACGAAACTCAAACACAAGGCACATATTGTCCTTGCACATTCGGCTCAATAGCCACACATAGAGCATGATTTAATCACATCGAAATTTAAGCTCTCTTACTCAAGAACTTACCTCGGGTGTTGTCGAACGATTCCGCTAGCTATTCAACCACTTTTTCCTTCCCTTTATCGGTTTTATTTCCCCTTTGCTCTTGAGCTTAATCAAACAAATAAATTGATTTCATCATTTTAGGCATCAAAAGATGAACACAAGGCACTTAGCCCATATTTATACATTAGACATTAAAGTCTCATACATGCAAAAATCATGCATCAACACCACATATTAGCTAATTTCTTGCCCTTGACCGAATATGCATGTCCATTTTTGGGGTCGATTTCAACACTTAATAGACACATGTACACACTAGTAAAGCATCCTCCCCCTTTTCATCAATTTAACACATGCATTGCTCATTAACATGCAAGGTTACATTCGGCCTTAGCACACATCTTGCTAGCCGATTCTTCTCCATTTAGCAACCAATGCACATATGTGCTCACACAACAAAAAAATGCTAAAAAGGAGGTTCAAGAATCATCAAGCCATCATCACATGCATCATTAACAAGCTTCATATTTTGCATGCAATGGCATTAACACAACCTCCACCTAGGCCGAATCTTAACTCATCCTCATGCCTCATCACCACAACATCAAACATCAACCAAGAATGATTCATCCATGGTCAAGTGCCATTTCCATCACATAGCAAGATTTAGACCATGGGTTAGGTAGAACTCAAGCTAACAACTAAAACATGCATGCCTCTCATGGAACATCATCAAACATACCTTAGCCTAGCTACATGCATGGCCGAATCTCTTCACCTTTCTTCTTCTTTCCTCCTTAAAATTTTTGGCCAAGGATGAACCAAAGGATGAGAAAATTTTTCTTTGTTTTTCTTTCTAGTTTTTGGCAAGCATGAAGATGAGAAAAGGATGAACAAAATTCCCCCTTTCTCTTGTTTAGCTCACGGCAATGGGGGGACAAACACCACACACACATTTTTTTTTCTTTTGTTTTCCATTTCTTTATTACCCATACTCCTTATTTTATTCTTCCACTAACAAAACATGTTTCATGACATGTTTTGCCCATCCTTCCTTGTCATGGCCGGCCACTACTCATTAGGGGGGGAATTTGACATGCAAGTCCCCCCTTTGTCCACATGCACTTGTAGGTCCTCACACATTGACCTATCACATTTTAGAATTTTCTCACATAAGTCCTATTGACTAAATTCACATGAAATCAACCAAATTGAAGCTTGAAATTTTCACACATTCATAATTACATATTCTACACAATAAGTATCACATTCAAACATTTCGGTGACTCGGTTTAGCGGTCCCGAAACCACTTCCCGACTAGGGTCAACTTTGGGCTGTCACAACTCTCCCCCACTTAAGAAATTTTCGTCCCCGAAAATCTTACCGGTAAATAGGTTTGGGTATCGTTCTTTCATCGAGCTCTCGGTCTCCCAAGTAGCTTCCTCGATCCCGAGTTTGAGCCATAACACCTTTACTAGCGGAACTCTTTTGTTTCGCAACTCCTTCACTTCACGAGCTAGGATACGCATCGGTTCTTCTTCATAGCTCATGTCGACTTGAATTTCAACCTCCGATGGGCTAATTATGTGCGATGGATCAGATCGATAGCGTCGAAGCATCGAAACATGAAAGACGTCATGAATCTTTTCAAGCTCCGGGGGCAAAATCAATCTATACGCAACCGGACCAACTCGTTCGGAGATTTCGTACGGCCCAATGAATCTTGGGCTCAACTTGCCCTTACGGCCGAACCTGAGTATCTTTTTCCAAGGTGAAACCTTAAGGAACACTTTGTCTCCCACCTGATACTCGATGTCTTTTCGTTTCAAATCTGCGTACGATTTCTGACGATCCGTGGATACCTTCAGACTTTCACGGATTACCTTTACTTTCTGTTCAGCATCTCTAATCAAATCAACTCCGAAAATTTTGCTTTCACCGAGCTCGGTCCAAAACAATGGTGTACGGCATTTACGACCGTACAAAGCCTCATAAGGTGCCATCTTAATACTTGATTGAAAACTATTGTTGTAAGCGAATTCAATCAAAGGTAAATACCGTTCCCATGAACTACTGAACTCGAGGATGCAACATCTCAACATATCCTCAAGTATCTGAATTATCCGCTCGGATTGACCATCGATTTGGGGGTGAAAAGCAGTGCTAAAATGCAGCTTAGTACCCAGAGCTTCTTGCAATTTCTTCCAAAATCGTGAGGTGAATCTCGGATCTCTATCCGACACGATAGAAACAGGTACCCCGTGTAATCTCACAATTTGATAAACGTACAATTCAGCTAGTTTATCCAATGAAAAATCTGTACGTACGGGGATGAAATGAGCCGACTTAGTCAGTCTATCAACAATAACCCATATCGCAACCCTCTTACTTGCTGACAAGGGCAGTCCGGACACAAAGTCCATTGTGTTTCGATCCCATTTCCACTCGGGTATCATGATCGGCTGGAGTAATCCTGAAAGCACTTGATGTTCCGCTTTCACTTGTTGACATATTAAACATCTCGAAACAAAGTCGGAGATGTCCCGTTTCATACCATGCCACCAAAATTGACGTTTCAAATCGTTGTACATTTTCGTACTCCCCGGGTGAATTGACATTCGGCTACAATGGGCTTCGTTCAGAATCATCGAAATGAGTTCCGAATTCCTTGGAACACACAAACGATTTCTGATCCTCAAACAATCATCATCATCAATTTGAAACTCCGATTCCTCGTTCGGAAAACACTTAGCCCGTTTTGCAACCAATTCATCATCGACTTTCTGAGCTTCACGAATTTGGTGAGTCAATAATGGTTTAGCTTTTAATTCAGCTACTAACACACTGTCTGGTAGAACAGACAAATGCACGTTCATCGCTCGTAAAGCAAACAATGACTTCCGGCTTAAGGCGTCCGCAACCACGTTAGCCTTTCCCGGGTGGTAATCAATGACAAGCTCGTAATCTTTCAACAACTCAAGCCAACGTCTTTGTCGCAGATTCAAGTCTCGTTGAGTCATCAAATATTTGAGACTTTTGTGATCCGAAAATACATGGCACTTCTCACCAAACAGATAATGTCGCCATATTTTTAAAGCAAACACGATGGCAGCTAGTTCGAGATCATGGGTCGGATAATTCCTCTCGTGTGGCTTCAATTGTCTCGACGCATAGGCCACGACTCGACCTTCTTGCATCAATACGCAACCCAACCCAAGTAGGGATGCGTCACTATAAATGACAAACTCTTTACCTGATTCGGGTTGCACCAAAATTGGAGCTTCAGTCAAATGAGTTTTCAGTTGGTTGAAACTTTTCTGACATTTCTCCGTCCACTCGAACTTAACATCCTTTTGAAGTAGCTTCGTCATTGGTGTGGCTATCATCGAGAAACCTTTCACAAATCGTCGGTAATAACCAGCGAGCCCCAAAAAGCTCCGAACTTCAGTAATATTTCTCGGAGGTTTCCAGTCAAGTATGGCTGAAATTTTGTTCGGGTCAACTCGAATACCCGACGCGGATACCACATGACCCAAGAAGCTAACCTCTCTTAACCAGAACTCACACTTACTGAACTTAGCATATAACTGCTTATCCCGCAAAATTTGCAGCACTAGCCTCAGATGCCCAGCATGTTCGGTCTCATCTCTTGAATAGACCAAAATGTCATCAATGAACACAACTACGAACTGATCCAAATACGGTCTGAAGATCCGATTCATCAAATCCATAAATACCGCAGGGGCATTAGTGAGCCCAAACGGCATCACTAAGAATTCGTAGTGACCATATCTCGTTCTGAAGGCAGTTTTGGGAATATCTGGATCTCGAATTCGCAACTGATAATAGCCCGATCTCAAATCTATTTTTGAGAACACTGAGGCTCCCTTCAGTTGGTCGAACAAATCATCGATGCACGGCAACGGATATTTGTTCTTTATCGTCACTTTATTCAGCTGACGATAGTCAATGCACAACCTCATGGTTCCGTCCTTCTTTTTCACGAACAATACTGGTGCACCCCAAGGTGAGAAACTTGGTCGAGCGAAACCTCTATCCGTCAGTTCTTGCAACTGAGCTTTCAACTCCTTTAACTCAGTTGGTGCCATACGATACGGAGCTATCGAAATCGGCGTAGTCCCAGGTACAAGCTCAATACCAAACTCTACCTCCCGAACAGGTGGTAAACCCGGTAATTCTTTCGGAAAAACATCCGGGTATTCACAAACCACTGGCACAGATTCGGGTTTCTTTTCTAATTCTTTGTCATCAAGCACATATGCAAGGTATGCTTCGCACCCTTTTCTTACATATTTCTGTGCCAACATTGCTGATATTACAGCTGGCATCCCCTCCAAGTCCGCAGACTCAATTCGGACTACTTCGTTATTTGCGCACCTCAAATCAATAGTCTTGCTCTTGCAATTCACAATCGCATCATGCGCGGTCAACCAATCCAACCCAAGGATAACATCAAATTCATCAAACGGCAAAAGCATCAAGTCCGCTGGAAAACAGGAACCTCGAATTTCCAGGGGACATTTCTTACACACTTTGTCGACAAGCACGTAACGACCCAAGGGATTTGACACCCGAATTACGAACTCAGTAGACTCAATAGGTAAAGTCTTACTGGATGCTAAGGTTTCACATATGTAAGAATGAGTAGAACCGGGGTCAATCAAAGCAATTACATTAGTATCAAAGAGGGTGAATGTACCGGTAATAACATCAGGCGAAGAAGCATCCTCGCGGGCACGTATAGCATAAGCTCTAGCAGGCGCACGGGCTTCGGATCTGGTTATATCATCTCTAGATCCTCTCTGACCACCACCAGCATTGCCCATATTTCCAGATGGTCTACCTCGAGTAGTGGTAGCACCCGGTCTCCCACTCTGATTTGCATTCTGTCCCGACAACCTCGGGCAATCTTTAATGAAGTGGTCCACTGATCCGCATTTGTAACAGGAGCGGTCAGGAAATCTACAACTCCCCGAATGCCATTTACCGCAATATCGGCATTTCGTCCTGTCTTGACGTTCATTCCCAACACTGGCGACCGAAGTGCCTCGTGTACCCACAGGGGGTCGATCACGATCTCGTCCAAAAAGGCCCGAAGTGCCTCTAAACTGGCCCGCATCATCTCGAAATCTCTTCGATGTCTGTTGAAGAGACCTCCCCGAGGATGTTTTACGAAACTCTCCAGTTCCCTCATCAACTCTTTGCTTTTCTTTTCTAAGCTCTTCGGCTTTACAAGCTCGTTCAACAAGTACCACGAACTCTTGTATTTCAAGAACGCCAACGAACATTTTTATATCTTCATTCAGCCCATCCTCGAAGCGTTTACACATAACAGCTTCGGACGAAACACATTCCCGAGCGTATTTGCTAAGTCTAACAAATTTTCGCTCGTAATCAGTAACCGACATGGAGCCTTGCTTAAGCTCAAGAAATTCCTTCCGTTTTTGATCAACAAATCTCTGACTGATATACTTTTTCCGAAACTCAGTTTGGAAAAACTCCCAAGTTACTTGCTCTCGGGGCACAATAGAAGTCAGAGTACTCCACCAATAGTAGGCAGAATCACGTAGCAAGGAGATAGCACACTTTAGGCATTCATCGGGTGTACAAGATAGCTCATCGAGTACCCGGATAGTGTTGTCCAGCCAAAATTCAGCTTGCTCGGCATCATCGCTATCCATAGCCTTAAATTCAGTAGCCCCATGTTTTCGGATTCTGTCAACTGGGGCTTATGTGACCTTATTTGGTCCGTTACCGGCGGTATTGTAGGTGCGGGGGTAGTATTTGTTCGGGAATGGAGGTTGTGGAACAGCCATATTAGTTCGAATGTATTGGTTAAACCAATCATTCATCACGCTATAGAATGCTTGTCTAGCTTCATCATTCTGATTACTAGCATTAGGTTGAGAGTTTGCCAGCACTGTCCCTTGTGCGGGAGCAGGCGCTACACTCTCAAGATCATCAGCTACCTCTCGGTCACGATCGGGATCCATTACTATAAATAAACACATTTACAATTGTCGGAAATCACCACACTATCAAGTAATCACATAAAATGGCATGTATAGCTAGACCCAAAACATTACGGTAGTCCTAGAATCGACTAAACCGTAGCTCTGATACCAATAAAATGTAACACCCCGAACCCGAGACCGACACCGGAGTCGGACACGAGATGTTAACAAACTTTGAAAAATTTTTCCAGACACTACCCAGTCTGAGTAATAGTCGCTTCAAAAATCATATCTTGAGTTTCACAACTCAAAAATCAGTTTTGTGATTTTTCCCTGAAACTAGACTCATGTCCCCACCTATGGATTTTTTTCTAGAATTTTTGGTCGGGCCAACTAGTACAGTTTATTAGTCAAAGTCTCCCATGTTACAGGGGTCGACTACACTGACCTTTTCCCATTACGACTGGGATATCTCTCTGCACAGAGCTTCAATACAGATGCCGTTTGTTTCTATGGAAACTAGACTCAGAGAGAAATCCATACATATATGGTATGACCCCTAATTATCTCTGGTCAATTTATAGTGAATTTCCAAATGCGGAACAGTGAATCCAGAAACTGTTCTGGCCCTGTCCCACAAGAACCCGAATATCTCTTTCTGTACTGTTCCTATAATTGTTTCGTTACTTCCATATGAAAGTAGATTCATCAAGGTTCGATTACATAATTTATTCACTATTTAATTCCACTCCTACGAATTCTTGTGATTTTTCCAATCCACACCACTGCTGCTATCAGCTTCTGTTTTCAAAGTGAACCTTACCTAATTTGGGGTTTCATGGACCAACTAGGGCCTTGTCATACATAAGCCCACATATGATCATACTTAGCCATTCTAGTGGCTGATCATTTGCTCAACACTTCCATTCCAACATAGTTACATCATGAAACCATCTATACATTCATAAATACGAATGGTCTAATGCCATACTCCACTTCTACAAGCCATCTTCGCATGGCTGTACACTTATACATTTCATAAAGTACTCGAAAGACAACAATGGGTAGTCCTATACATGCCATAACAAAATTCAACCAAAATAGTACCCAAAAGAGCCTTTGATAGTGTGGGCGACTTCGACTTCAAGATCCCGAGTCCGATAGCTGGAGAACCAAAAATCTATAAAACAGAGGAGCAATGTAACGAGTAAGCAATTTATGCTTAGTAAGTTTGAGCAAGGAATTCCAGCATGCACAAAGAATAGCACACATTTAGCTAAACGGAATATTTCATAATACGCAATTTACCGATATCAAACTTGCTTCACAACATTAACAACCCTTATGTACATACACAATAAACTAACTTGGCCGAAGGCCGGTAGCTCGTTTATCAACTGAGCGAACATTTATTTGTAAGGGCTCGATTAAATTCAACACATACGTAACATATCCCCATATTGGGATGTTTTTCGAGTATTCGCTGGAATTTTACAGCAAGCTCATTCATTACCAAATCACGTACCTTCAGGATTTAACCGGATATAGCTCCTCGTTCAAATGCCTTCGGGACATAGCCCGGTTTTAGTAACTCACACAATGCCTTCGGGACATAACCCGGATTTAACAACTCGCACGAATGCCTTCGGGACTTAACCCGGATTTAATAACTCGCACGAATGCCTTCGGGACTTAACCCGGATTTAATAACTCGCACGAATGCCTTCGGGACTTAACCCGGATTTAATAACTCGCACGAATGCCTTCGGGACTTAACCCGGATTTAGTATCTCGCACAAAGGCCTTCGGATCTTAATCCGGATATATTCACTTAGCACAAAGCCTTCGAGACTTAGCCCGGACAGCATTCAATTAATCATGCACATCTAACAATAATTCATAGCACATTCATATTTCATTTTCGTTTACGAAACTCAAACACAAGGCACATATTGTCCTTGCACATTCGGCTCAATAGCCACACATAGAGCATGATTTAATCACATCGAAATTTAAGCTCTCTTACTCAAGAACTTACCTCGGGTGTTGTCGAACGATTCCGCTAGCTATTCAACCACTTTTTCCTTCCCTTTATCGGTTTTATTTCCCCTTTGCTCTTGAGCTTAATCAAACAAATAAATTGATTTCATCATTTTAGGCATCAAAAGATGAACACAAGGCACTTAGCCCATATTTATACATTAGACATTAAAGTCTCATACATGCAAAAATCATGCATCAACACCACATATTAGCTAATTTCTTGCCCTTGACCGAATATGCATGTCCATTTTTGGGGTCGATTTCAACACTTAATAGACACATGTACACACTAGTAAAGCATCCTCCCCCTTTTCATCAATTTAACACATGCATTGCTCATTAACATGCAAGGTTACATTCGGCCTTAGCACACATCTTGCTAGCCGATTCTTCTCCATTTAGCAACCAATGCACATATGTGCTCACACAACAAAAAAAATGCTAAAAAGGAGGTTCAAGAATCATCAAGCCATCATCACATGCATCATTAACAAGCTTCATATTTTGCATGCAATGGCATTAACACAACCTCCACCTAGGCCGAATCTTAACTCATCCTCATGCCTCATCACCACAACATCAAACATCAACCAAGAATGATTCATCCATGGTCAAGTGCCATTTCCATCACATAGCAAGATTTAGACCATGGGTTAGGTAGAACTCAAGCTAACAACTAAAACATGCATGCCTCTCATGGAACATCATCAAACATACCTTAGCCTAGCTACATGCATGGCCGAATCTCTTCACCTTTCTTCTTCTTTCCTCCTTAAAATTTTTGGCCAAGGATGAACCAAAGGATGAGAAAATTTTTCTTTGTTTTTCTTTCTAGTTTTTGGCAAGCATGAAGATGAGAAAAGGATGAACAAAATTCCCCCTTTCTCTTGTTTAGCTCACGGCAATGGGGGGACAAACACCACACACACATTTTTTTTTCTTTTGTTTTCCATTTCTTTATTACCCATACTCCTTATTTTATTCTTCCACTAACAAAACATGTTTCATGACATGTTTTGCCCATCCTTCCTTGTCATGGCCGGCCACTACTCATTAGGGGGGAATTTGACATGCAAGTCCCCCCTTTGTCCACATGCACTTGTAGGTCCTCACACATTGACCTATCACATTTTAGAATTTTCTCACATAAGTCCTATTGACTAAATTCACATGAAATCAACCAAATTGAAGCTTGAAATTTTCACACATTCATAATTACATATTCTACACAATAAGTATCA
Organism: Gossypium hirsutum; assembly: GCF_007990345.1. Classification (NCBI taxonomy): domain Eukaryota; kingdom Viridiplantae; phylum Streptophyta; class Magnoliopsida; order Malvales; family Malvaceae; genus Gossypium; species Gossypium hirsutum. The sequence goes on along the minus strand of NC_053431.1, from coordinate 21,397,309 downwards.
CATTCAAACATTTCGGTGACTCGGTTTAGCGGTCCCGAAACCACTTCCCGACTAGGGTCAACTTTGGGCTGTCACAATTTTCCTCAGTGATTTCACAATTCTAAGTAGAATATTCAGTTCAAAAGATTTTTGGATGTATTGAAGCAACTCCACATCAACCTACCACTAGTTGAAACTTTGGAGCAAATGCCCAATTACATGAAATTTATGAAAGATATATTGTCAAAAAAAGTAGATTGGGAGAATTTGAGAATGTCGCTCTCACTAAAGGGTGCACAATAGTGTTGACAAATAAATTACCTCTAAAACTGAAGGACCTAAGGAGTTTTACTATCCCATGTTCAAATGGAAACCATTATTATTGGTAATGCATTATGTAATCTAGGAGTGAGTATAAATCTAATGCCTATTTCTATTTTTAGAAAACTCAGAATTGGAAAAGCAAGACCTACTATAGTTACTTTGCAATTGGTTAATCAATCCTACGCATATCAAGAAGGTAAAATTGAAGATATGCTGGTAAGAGTAGATAAATTTATCTTTCCTGCGGATTTCCTTACTTTAGAATGTGAAGCTAACCAAGATGTGTCAATTATTCTTGGAAGACCTTTTCTTGTTACTGGTAGAATGTTAATTGATGTGCAGAAAGATGAGCTAACCATGAGGGTAAATGATAAGCAGGGTACCTTCAATGTATTTAATGCTTTGAAATGTGCTGATGCTAATGTTGAATGTCACGCCATTGGGTTGATAGAAACAACAGTGGAGGAGTTCACTAGATTTTCCCACAGCAATTTCGACAGTGGCGAAGACCCACTCAAGCAGGGTGATTGTAATGTGCTCACGCCCGAGACCGTCGCCAGAGTAGAGCTTGAGGTGTTACTACACTTAATTTATCATTTAAAGAATTTTAAATCAATTATTCCAACTTTCGCAATAAACTGTCAATCTGCAACACAGTAGCTTAAAAATTCATATCTTGAGTTTCGAAACTAGAAATTAAGATCTGTAAATTTTCCTTGAAACTATACTCATATATCTATCTACTAATGTTTTTATAGAATTTTTGGTCAGACCAATTAGTACAGTTTATTAGTTAAAATCTCCCCTATTATAGGGTTCGACTACTTTGACCCCTGTGTATTTCGAATTAGATATCTCTCGGTACAGAGTTTTAATCATTATGCCGTTTGTTTCTCATAAAACTAGACTCAATAAGGATTTCATAAATGTAAGTTAAAACTCATAATTATTTTTTTACAATTTATGGTAGGTTTTTAAATTCAGAACAGGGGATTCAGGGGTCACTCTAACCCTGTTCCACCAAACTTAAATATCTCATAAAATGTAACTCATTTACCTGTTTTGTTTCATCCATATGAAAATAGACTCATCAAGCTTCGATTTCATAACTTATTCATCATTTAATTCCATTTCTTACTATTTTTAGTGATTTTTCAAATTCACATCATTGCTGCGGCAATATTCTGTTTTATAGCAAATTTTACTTTACTATAGATTTTCATGGACTGAATAGCATTTTAAATATACATGACATCAAATATGATTTAGATTGGTCATTCCAATGGCTAATCATTTACAAACCCTTTTCTTACCAAATCATAATCATATCATAAGATCATTTACACAAAGTGAGTATAGTACTATACATGCCACATTCAAAATATACAAGCCATTTTACCAATTTAGGTCTTCGGATAGTGTGAACGAGCCTTCGACCTATCCTAATTCTCAAGCCGACTTGTCAAAACTACAATGAGTGAAAAGGAGGGAGTAAGCATAAATGCTTAGTAAGTTCACATGCAAATAACAAGTAACATGATCATGCAATCCAACATAAACATCATTAAGACACTCATGTCATAAAAATACTTACTATCTTACCACAATTCTGTCTTACCAAATTCTCAACCAAGGATTAAATTCATACCTATTCATTTTCACTTCTTCAACACATTCCTCATCGAATCACTTTCATTTTAAGTACTCTCTCTATTCTCTTATGATTCTACCGTTGAACACATTAGAATATAATTTTAGATACGCGGATAATGTGCACATAAGTGCTATACTTATAGCTAAACAAGCTCAATAGCTTCTGAAATCTATGTAGTCAAGCTACCATGTAACCCGCCCATAAACGAACTCGGACTCAACTCAACGACCTCGGATGCCTAGTTACATCTCACGAACTCGGACTCAACTCAACGAGTTCGGAACTCAACCATCCTAGTGACATGCAACTTGTACCCTAATCTATTCCCAAGATCCAAATGGGATTCTTCTCAATTTTACATTTTGATCACCTTCTTCGAAATGTAAAAACCGATACTTGCTAACATCTCATACTTATCAAGTTGTTCACATAATTTGCATATTACCAAATAATAATTCACAAAGCATAATATTTCATGATAATAAATATCATATCATACAAATATCATTAAATCACTTAAAATAAAAATTATTTTACCTTATTTACACATGAACTTACCTCAATACAAAATATTAGCAATCGAGCCTATTCCTCGTAAACTTTGTTTTTCCCTCGATCTCGACTTGAATCTTGTTTCTCTTGATCTATAATACCAAATTAATTTTATTTAATACATACATTCATCAAAACAGCCCCTAATACGAACTTTGGCAAAATTACCATTTTGCCCCTAAACTTTCACATATTTACACTTTTGCCCCAAGGCTCGTAAATTAATCCTCATCCTATTTTCTTATTTTTTATGACATTCTGCTCATTTTTCCCTTATATGGCAACATCAAATTCACACTCTAACATGTACTTATGAATATTAGGTATTTTTACCGATTAAGCCCTTTTACTCGTTTTCACTTAAAACCGGGTAGCACAAGTTGTCTAACATAATTTAAAACCTCATATTCTATCATAAAACACCAAAATACACAAATTTCACCTGTGGGTATTTTTTCAAATATGAACCCTAGGTTGACTTATTGCTAGCATAAGCTAAATCGTGCTACCGGGATTTCAAAAACATAAAAATCATTAAAAACGGGGCTTGAAATCACTTACTATGAAGCTTGGAAGTTGAAGAAACCCTAGCTATGGAGAGAGGTAAGGTTTGGCCAAGGCTTGATGAAGATGAACAGATTTTGGGCTTAATTCCCCTTTTAATTAATTTTAATTACAAAATGACTAAAATACCCTTAATACCTTTCTTTGAAAATTTTCATGTACAAGCCCATTTTTGTCCAAAATTTTAGAAATTGGTAAAATTTCTATTTAAGACCTCCTCATTAATATTCCAAAGCGATTTCATACTAAAAATTTATAGAATGCAAGTTTTGCAAATTATTCGATTTAGTCCCTTATCTCAACTTAAGCACAACTTAAGCACTTTATGCATCGAATTTCATCACGAAATTTTCAGAAAATCATGCAATCATATCATAAACCTCAAAATAATTATAAAATAATTATTTTTATCTCGAATTTGTGGTCACAAAACTACTATTCCGATTAGGCCCTAATTCGGGATATTATAGTGATACAATAAGTTTTGGGAAATTTGATGAATTTATGGAAGCCAAGCAGATAGTGGATAGTCCAGGGAAGAAGTTTGAGTCCTTGGATTTATCAAATCGATCCTTCAATCGTCTTAAACCTTCTATAGAGGAACCCTCTACACTAGAGTTAAAACCTTTGCCGAAAGATTTAAAATATGCTTACTTGGGTGATAATAGTACCTTGTCGTTTGTAATTTTTGCAGAGCTGACACTCGAGCAAAAGGCAAGGTTTTTAGACATTCTTCGACAATTTAAAAAGGTATTGGGGTAGACCCTGATTGATATAAAAGAAATTAGCCCTGCATTCTGCATGCATAAAATTTTGTTAGACGATTGCCCTAGCAATTCTATTGAACAGCAGCAAAGACTGAATCTGAGCATGAAAGAAGTTTTCAAGAAAGAGATTATCAAGTGGCTTGATGCTGGTTTTATTTACCCGATTTCAAACAGCTCATGGCAGAGTCCTGTACAATGTATACCTAAAAAAAGAGGTGTCACAATGGTAAGTAATAAAAACAATGAGCTCATACCAACTTGCACTATCACAGGATGGAGAGTATGTATGGATTACTGTAAGCTTAACAAGGCAACTAGGAATGACTATTTTCCCCTACCATTCATTAACCATATGTTGGATAGGTTAGTTGGAAAAGCTTTCTACTATTTTTTGGATGGTTATTCAGGATATAATCAGATTGTCATAGCTCACAATGACCAAGAGAATACAACTTTTATATTTCCATATGGTACTTTTGCGTTCAGACAAATGTTGTTCAGGTTATGTAATGCCCCGACAACTTTTCAATGTTATATGATGGCTATATTCTCTAACATGGTGGGAAATTTTCTTAAAGTCTTCATAGACGATTTTTCTGTGTTCGGGAATGATTTTAAAGATTGTTTGAAAAATCTGGAATTAGTTCTGTGCCGTTGTGAAAAAATAAATCTTGTTTTAAATTGGGAAAAAATGTCACATCATGGTTCATGAAGGAATTTTCCTAGGGGATAGGATATCACAGAGAGGAATTGAAGTGCATAGAGCAAAAATTAAAGTGAGAAAAATTGCCACCTCCCACTAATGTCTAGTGTATTAAAAGTTTTTTAGGTCATGTAGGTTTTTATAGAAGGTTCATAAAGGATTTTTCAAGGATATCTAAACCCTTGTGCACTTTGTTAGAGCAAAATAGACCTTTCAATTTTGATGAACATTGTTTGGTAACTTTTGAGAGTTAAAGAAAAACTTATAACAACACCAACTGTAGTAGCTCTAGAATGGACACTACCTTTTGACCTCATGTGTGACTCCAGTGATTATGCTGTGGGAGCCATATTAGGGCAAAGGAAAGACAAAATACTACGTGTAATATATTATGCTGGTAAAACTTATTAAAATCGCACCTTAGTTACACTAGCACGAAAAAGAAGTTATTGGCTGTGGTGTTCGCGTTCGATAAATTTCATTCTTATCTAATTGATATAAAGGTCATAGTCTACACTGATTATTCTACTATTAAGTATCTAATGAGCAAGAAAGATGCTAAGCCAAGGTTGATTAGGTTGATACTTTTGTTGTAGGAGTTTGACTTGAAAAGTAGATACTGAAAAAGGACTAAGAATCAAGTGCCTGATCACTTGTCGAGGTTAGAATTTGGAAGTAAAAGTGATCATGACATACTTATTAAAGATGAATTTCCAGACAAATAGCTATTAGTTGACATGGCATTACCTTGGTATGCCAACATAGTGAACTATTTAATGAGTAGTGTGTTGCCACCCGATCTCAACAGTCAAAGAAGACGAAATTTTTTTCATGATGCCAAGCACTATTATTGGGATGATCCTTTATTGTTTAAACATTGTGCTGATCAAGTAATTAGGAAATGTGTCCTTCATGACAAAATCTATAGCATTTTGTAGCATTGTCATCTAGCTCAGTATGGAGGACATTTTGGAGGGATGAGAATTGTTGCCAAAGTACTTTAGTCAGGATTTTATTAGCCAAGTCTGTTCAATGATGCTCATGAATTCTATCAGTCATGTGACCATTATCAGAGAACAGGAAATATATCTAGAAGACACAAAATGTCATTGCAAATTATATTGGAGATTGAGTTGTTTGATGTATGGGGAATAGACTTTATGGGTCCCTTTCCACCGTCATTGGGAAAATTGTACATACTGTTAGCAGTGGACTATGTCTCTATGTGGGTTGAGGTTGTTGCCCTTCCTACTAATGATGAAAGGTCAATAATGAAGTTGTTACACAAGAATATTTTTACAAGATTTGGTACACCTAGAGCCATTATTAGTGATAAGGGGTCTCATTTTGACTGCAAGTTGTAACTAATGCTTTACATCGGTATGGGGTTAAGATTGCCACATAATATCACCGCCAAACAAATGGACAAGCTGAAATTTCTAATAGAGAAATTAAATTTTTTTAAAAAGTGGTGAATCCTACTCATAGGGATTGGTCTATCAGATTGGATAAAGCTTTGTGGGCATATCATATCGTGAACAAAACACCGTTAAGGATGTCACCTTTTAAGCTTGTTTATGGCAAGCTATGTCACCTTTCTATTGAACTTGACCACAAAGCATTTTGGGTTATTGCTGGCCATAAAAGGTTGTTAGAATTGAATGAAATGGAGGAGTTCTGAGCACAAGCATATGAGAATGCTAAGTTGCACAAGAAAAAGACCAAGTATTGACATAATAAAATAATCATGCTGCGGCAATTTGAACCAGGATAACAAGTATTGTTATTCAACTCTAGGCTCAAATTGTTCCCTGATAAATTAAAATCTCATTGGTCAGGTCCTTTTAAATTAGCTCATGTGTATCCTCATGGAGGTGTTAATATCGAAGACTTAAGAACGGGGGTTACATTTAAGGTTAATGGCTAATGCTTAAAGCACTACTAGGGTGCCCATGCAAATTGAGATAAGCACTTCATTGACCTTCGAGATGTTTGAGATAACAATTCTTTTATCTCTCTTTTTCTTACTTGTTTTACTTTAATTTTATTTTTAATACTTGTTTAATACTGTTTACATTTTTGATTTATTATGTTTGAATAGTTTCTTATGATTTCTAGAGATAGAATAAAGAATGTGAACTAAGAAGTTGTGATATTAAAAGGAGTTTACCATAGCATTGCGACAAACTGGGTAAATGGATAATGTGAGGATAACCGGGTAGATAAGTCCAAGGGGAGAGATTTGTTTTTTTTTTTATTTAGCTAGGCCAATTTTGTTACTTGGCAAGCCCATGGAAGAGAAGTTAAATTTTTTGTTTAAGGATTAGGGCATTTCAGATCCCCCCCCCAAAATCTTCCTTATTCCTTTCTTTTCTCCTCCACGTTATGAAGCTCCCATAGCATGTTTCACTTTTGATAAACTGTCATCACTACCTCCTTTATTTTCCTCTTCTCAACTGCTCACGTCTCTTAAGTTTCTCCTAAAGTTTTCATTTTTATTACTCTTTCTCTTCAATCTCCCTTGTCTTTTATTCCACTACATTCTCTAGGATTTCTTCTAGTCTTCTCTAATGGCTCGTATCAAAACTACCTCCAAACTACTACACCATCAAGGGCTAGTGCTGCTCAGCCAAAGACATTCTTTAACAGTGTCACAACAACGAGATGCAATAACAACTTCGCGAAGTACCCTTTCTGTTTTGAGCAAGGGTTCTTGTTTAAAGATGAACCATACATGGGATACGATGAATATAAGTCCTATATTGTAGAAAAGCATGGGTGGAATGTTGTACGTTTGCACCCTAAAGATGTTTTAGGGAAAATTCTTTGAGAATTTTATGCCCATGTCAATTCTCCAGATTCCTCTTTTATCTACGTAAGGGCCACTTCCATTCCTATGGATGAAGATCATATTAATGCATAGTTTGGTCTTGCATGTGTCTGAGATGAACACACCGTTTGGCTAACAGTATCACTGCTGAGGGTTTAGCTCAAGTATTGGATAATTTATGTATCGAAGGAAAACAATGGAGTATTTCCAATCAAGAGTGTTATACTGTTCAAAGGGCTTTGTTGAAGCCTATTGGGAAAATATGGTGTCATTTGCTATGGAGTCGTCTTATGTCGTCTCCACACAATACAATTGTTTCAAAAGAGAGAATGCTTTTACTGCATTCCATCATAAAAGGGATAAGAATTAATGACGGTAGGCTCCTTTTTCAGAAAGTACATCGGTGTGCTGAGAAGAATGCTGGTAGCTTAAACTTTCCCTCACTTATTACTACTCTATATCAAACAGTCCGAGTCCCTCTCAATAAAGATGAGGATATCAGCCCTAACATGTGACAACCCTAGTGTGACCCCAGTCGGAAAGTGGTTTCGGGACCACAAAACCGAGTCATAAAAATAATTAATTGCTATATTCTATGCTTATTATATGTGTACATGCATATGTGGAGGTTTCATTCCCTAATTTTGCCAATTGCATGAGAAATTATTGAATAGGGATCAATATGAGACATGGTGAAATATGATAGGCTAATTTAAAATGGTCTATTAGTGCATGTACCAAAAAGGGTGGTTTTGCATGTCAATTTACCCAAAAGAAGTAGAGTGGCCGGCCAAGGGGTGATGGAGCTCCACTTATTCTAATTTAATATGTTTTGTTTAGTTAACAATTAAAATAAAAAGGAATTAAAAAAGGAAAAAGGTGAATAAAATAAGGAGGGAAGAGGGAGTGTTCATCTTTTTTTTCTTGGCAATTGCCATGAGTGAGGAGAAGGAAGGGAGACTTGGTTATTTGATTTTGGCTTGGAAGATGGCTAGAATGAGGTATGTATTGAATGATTCTTGAAAATCTATGCATGTTTGAGATGGTTAGTTCCAATTCTACTCATCCTATAGATTAGACTTAGGATTTTGGGGTTGAAATTCGGCCAAGAAGTTTGAAACTCTTAGTAGATGTGTTAATGTCATTAAAATGGATAGTAATGTAGGAGATGGTGAGTGGTTAATTTCTTTTAACTTGAAAGTTAAGGTTAAAATGGGTTAAGTGATTGCCGAATCTACTTTAGGGGTGGAGGATTGTGTTCATGTTATATTGAATAGGTAGAGGTTGTAATGAGGTTGAAATTGTTAAATTGTTAGTTGGGTAACAAATGAAGCAATCGGCTATATGGGATAAAAATGGGATGTTCATTTTAGTTGTTGTTTCATTTTTTGTGAGAAATGGGTCAAGTGTTCATGAGATGAAATGTTGTGATTTGAGGAACTATAGGTGATAGTATAGATATACATATTCGGCCATCACTTGGGAGCTTATGTGATGTTGAGTATAAAATTAGAAAGGTGATTGCCGAATGTCCAAGTATGCATATGCATGTGTGATTAGATTATTGAAAGTATGGTAATTGCATAAGGTTATTAGCCGAATAGCTAAGAACACAAGGTAGCAAGATAAAAATTTTACCATGCCATTTCGTATGTCATAAAATCATTAAAATGTGAATACCAATATATGTAGCAAAGCGGTTGAATGAGTTAATTTATTTGTTTAAGCTTAAGATCCTAAAGGAGAGGCGTCCAACAAGGGGAAATCGAAGATCATCGAGTAGTCGACTTGGAGTTATTTTACCCAACACAAGGTAAGTCATTAAGCATATATTTGGTATTGATTTAAATAGTCATAATGTCTATGTAATTATGTCGAATGAAATGATAAATATATATATACACGTATGCATGGGGTGATGAAAGTATTGAATCAAAAAGAAAAGAGGTGAGGTGTATTGAGATGTTGATTTCGGCACTAAGTGTACGGGTATAAACAATTATGATCATGAGATTGGCACTAAGTGTGCGGGTTTAAATTGCATAGCACTAAGTGTGCAAGTTTGATTATATAGCACTAAGTGTGCGAGTTTGATTATGTAAGCACTAAGTGTGCGAGTTTGATTATATAACACTAAGTGTGCGGACTTACTATATGTTTTTGAAGCACTATTGACACTAAGTGTGCGACCTTATTGAGTTGGTCACGGACAGCGGACGAGTAAGTGTCTTGAGTTCGTGGCTAATAGACATTATGTTTATATTTGGAATTCTTGCTTGATAAGTTTTGAACCTATGTGATAATTATACTTGAGAAGTGACGTACATGAGATTCATCGTGGAATAAAGGGAATGTTATTTAGTTGCATGAATGTAATGAGAATGAAAGCATCCATGGAAAATGCCTCAAATACCATGTTGAGTAGCATATGAAAAATTGATGTAGTACTTTGTATGATATTGAGCCGAAAGGTCTAAGGAACCATGGCATAGTTGGTATGGGTGGAGAGAATTAACCCCTTTTCACTTGTTTTCTCATGTGATAATTTATTAATGGATGATTATGTAATGCTTATGACTTACTGAGTTATATACTCACTTGGTGTTTGCTTGTCACCTACTTTAGGTTTCTTGGACTCGTCTTTTTGCGTGCTTGGGACCGTCATCGAAGTCATCACACCAGCTAGCAAGTTTTGGTACTTTCTTCTTAGTCGGTCTAGGAGAACATTTTGGCATGTATAGGCTATTATGTTGTGTTTGAACTTTGGTATGTAAACTTTCAGCCATGCGAAAATGGCATAAATGTTAATTTGGACTTTGGGTCCTATGATATTTAGTTATAAATCTTAGTAAATGGGTTTTATAATGTGGTCATGACTGATATTGGGCCAATTCGGTTTTGGTTGAATAATAGTTGAGGCCTATTCGATTTTTATGCCATATGTCATGGTTGATTATTTTTGGTGCTAAAATTCATGATATGGCAATATTGTAGTAGGGAGAATTTTGACAATGATTAGCCTTTGGCATGGCTAGTCATGATCATAATTTGTGATATGTATGATGAATTATTAGTTAGATCAAGGAGAAATCACGAAATAGGCATAGTTGCTTTAGTAACAGATGCTGGCAGCAGCAGTGATGTGAGATTGAAAAATCACTAAAAATAGTAGGAATAGAATTAAATAATGAATAAATTATGTAATCGAAGCTCGATGAGTCTATTTTCATATCGAAGAAACAAAATGACCATATGAGCTGTATGTTAGGAGATAATTAAACTCTTGTGAATCACGGCCAGAGCGATTTCTGGATCCCCTGTTCCGACTTTAGAAATTCACCATAAATTAATAAGAGATAATTAGAAGTTATGCCTTATATGTATAGATTCCCTCTTGAGTCTAGTCTCATTAGAAACAAACGGCATAAGTATTGAAGCTCTGTAAAGGGAGATATCTAAGTCGTAATGCACAAAGGTCAGAGTAGTCGAACCCAGGAACAGGGACGACTTTAACTAATAAACTGTACCAATTGACCCGACCAAAAATTCTAAAAAAATTCTACCATATAGATATATGAGTCTAGTTCCAGGGAAAATTTACGTAACTGGATTTCGAGTTTCAGAACTCAAGATATGATTTTTAAAGTGACTAGTACGCAGATTGGCAGCTTGTCTGGGAAATTTTTAATAAGTGGTTTGAAGTCTGTTAACACCTTGTGTTCGACTCCGGCGACGGTCTCGGGTTCGGGGTGTTACATAACAAGGGTGGACTGTCCAGGACCATCTTTGCCAAGATTTAAGGCACTGATACTGCCAAGGCAACTAAGCATAGTCAGACCACCACTTCCACTACTGTGCATTCTCCCACAGCAAAACTTCCAATTTCTCCTAGCTCCTTCTAACAACAAATATTGCACTCCTTAAAGCAGTTAGAGCAGAAGATGTCCCTTTTTTTAAATTCAACGATTTCACTTGGCTAAAGAGATGGTCCAGGTCTAGTAGCAGCAAGCTTAATATTGAGCCTATGTGAGGAGTAGGGATTTGACTCTCAGGAGATCCCTACAAAAGAATTATACAAAGCCAATGTCAGACTTTATTGACTTTCCTGCCACTTTCTCCCATTTTCTGATGTTGTCGAGGAGTCCTGTAACACCCCAAACCCATCCTAGACGTTATGGCCAAATCTGGCGATGTCACATGATATAGAGTTTGAAATCAGATTTGACGAGTTAAAACCATTCCAGTTACTTAATCTTTGTTTTTCCACGGAGTATAAATACATGGTCTTTGCTGTGATTAAAACGTATCTCTTTTATGCGAAAGCTTCAAAAACATTCTATTTTAGGAAAAATCATTTTTATTTATGAAAACCTTAGTTTTTAGAAAAACTGAGTTTTGATGAGTTGAAATTTAAATAATCATAAAAACCGTAAAAAAATTCTGAATTAAAACCAAACAATCCAAGTCCAAATGTAACACCCCTTACCCGAGTTTGACGCCGGAACAGGAATACGAGGTGTTATTAGACTTAAACACATACAAACATACATTTCCTAGTTATGAAGTTTCATCCCAATTTAAAACTTTTCACAATACTTTAATGTCCCTACTACGGGCCTGCGAGGCCCCGAGAACACTTTGGAGACTAACCTGTGCACTCTAGAAAACTTTGTAAAATTTCAAGCAGACAAGGGCACACGCCCGTGTGCTATCTTAACATGGGCATTTTGAAGGCCCGTGTGGCTCACACGGCCTGAACATATAGGGACATGCCCGTGTCCCTATCCCGTGCGAATTTATTTTTGATCCGAACCTACAAGGGTTTTCACACAACTTGGAACACGCCCATGTCTATATCCCGTGTCTCCCACACGGCCATGACACACCCGTGTGAAAAAACCTTAACATTCTATTTCTGACGTTAGCAACCCCTTAAAGGCACACAATCAAGGCACACGCTCATGTGTTAGGTTGTGTCCTCTACACGGCTGATACACACCGCTATGCGTTTACCCGTGTGTTTACTACCATGCATACTGACTTGTGAAATTTAGGTGCAGGGAACACATGGCTGGACTACACGCCCATGGGGCAGACCGTGTGTCATACATTACCTAGACACACATCTGTGTGTCTGCCCGTGTGGACAAAAATAAGACTATTTATCAAGCCTTTTTGCCACCTTTATTTGCACTGAGCTACAAAATATCAACAAAACCAATCCAAGTATAACACATATAACCAAATCAATCACAACCATGAGAAATAATGATGAAATGCATTTAATAATAATCAATACTAGCCAACATTAATGGCCTATACAAAATAAATCTCACATCCATCATAAGAGCCAACACTTGTGGCTAAACTAACAAGACACTAAACAAAAGATTCAAGTCCCTATACATGCCACAATAAGAACATTTAAACTAGCTATACCAAAAGCTTCAGGTGATAGTGTGATCGATGCCTCCAACGTCCCTGGATCCCTGATACTAGCTTGGCGGCACTATAAGATGGAAATGAGAGGGAGTAAACATAAAGCTTAGTAAGTTGTATATAAATAAGTAACAACATCAACCATGCATATTATAAATCAACACAACATTCTTGAGTGAACATGGGTAAATATCACTACATGCTTGGATATATGTCACAAGTATAAAGTAAAGATTTCCATATCGTACCAAGATCATTTTCATAGCTGGGACTTACTCACATTATTCTTGCCATCAAGGGAACATAACTAGACTTATATCTCATGAGTTTCGAATTAGGACCTGTACCACTCACAATATGATTATATCATTCCATATCATTGTCATAAGCTTTTAAAAAAAACTTGTGAAACCATTTGGAATACTAAAGGATATCTGAAAAGCTTTACACAAGAGGGTGAATTACTGATGCCATGTTCCAAACATGGTCTTACACTGGCTTACATGTCGAGGCCGATGCCATGTCCCAGACATGGTCTTACACTAGCTCTCGTCTCAATGCCGATGCCATATTCCAACATGGTCTTACATTAGCTCTCATGTTGTGGCTGTTGCCATGTCCCAGACATCGTCTTACACTATCGCACATATTAATGCTGATGCCATGTCCCACACATGGTCTTACACTAGCTCTCACAACATCACCGATGCCATGTTCCAAACATGGTCTTACACTGGCTCTCACATCGTGGCCGACGCCATGTCCCAGACATGGTTTTACACTGGCACACATATCACCCAAATGTCATAGCATGTATATCCATTCTATTCCTAGGTTCAATCGGGACTTTACTACACTGAATTTCATCATGCATTATTCATAAGCAATTTCAACCATATTACACAAAATTAATCATTCAACACATAATAATGATAAAGTTTCCTTACTTACGTACAACTTACCTCGATATATAAAAAATGGGCGACTAGTTGAATTTAGTCATCATACCGAAAATATCAGCCCAGATTTTGTATTTCTTGATCTAAAATGATAAAAAATCACTAATTTAATCATCATATTAATCAATGCATTTCATAAATCATATTTTGGTAAAATAACCATTTTGCCCCTAGACTTTTACAAAATTACAATTTTATCCCTAGGCTCTTAAATCGATTTTTATATTTTCTCACTAAACAAGCCTAGTTGAATTCTTTATATACTAGAAGCAACCCAAAATTTCCATCATTTCACACATTTACCACATAATTTATAACTTATGCAAAAATGGTCCTTAGGGTTTTCATGATAACTACTTCACAAAAGTTGTTTGTTTAACAACCATGATTCATTTTCTTCCATAAAAATTTGGCAAACAACATGAACACTCTCATGGAAAAACCCTAGACTTTCAACCATTTTGCAAAATAGTGCCCTCATTAGTTAGATTATGCTACAAGGGTCTCAAAAGTACAAAAATTATTAAGAAAGGCCATCAAAATAACTTACTTATAAGGGTAAAGAGTGGCTGAAATTTTGAAGCTCCAAAACCCCTAAAATGGCTGATATTTTCGGTGGTATGGACAAGAGATGAAAAACATGACAACCCCTTTCTTTTTGTTTTATTTCTAGTCAAAATTATGTTACTAACTTCACCTAATTTTGACTTTTCTACTCCTATTTGTCTCTATGGCTGGCCACCCTTATTAAAATGGGTCTATTTTCCCTTTAAAGACCCCTAATTATGATTCTCTAGTTATTTAACACCATTTGCTAGAAAAATAAAACTTTTTCCCTTTATGCAATTTAGTCATCTTTCACAATTGAGCATGCAATCGCTAAAATTATTTCACCAAAATTTTCATGCATTCATATAAACATGTTATAACACATAAAATAATATTAAAAATAATTTCTCTGACCTTGGGTTAATGGTTCCGAAACCACTGTTCTGACAAGGCCCAAAATTGGGCTGTTACACTAAAATTACATAAAAAAACCCCAAATAAGTAATAAAATTGGAAGTAAATGGAAAGTCAGTCTAAAATTTTACGTGTGGTTATCATCGAGTCCTCTGCTACACTGGTTCGTCAAGACTGGGGATTACATACACGGATTAAACAGAAAATGGTGAGTTTTCGCAAACTCAGTGTGTAATGCCCATAGAAAATATACAGAATAATCATCAGAAGTCAGAAATAAACAGTCTGGGGCAAGAGCCCCTTACAGAATCAGTTTGGGCCTTAGCCCATCCAGATGTAGAATCAGATATAAATTAGGACTTTAGCCCAATCAGATACAGATGCAGAACAAAATATCAGAATCCTACCTACCAGTCTCTACACACTATCTTCATCCAACACTACACACCATGTGGGTAAAATTGGGCTACCCATCCCTACACACCATGCTGTACTGAAACACAGTACACAAACGGATATTTGCAACTGAGCTTCTAGATAACAGGCTTAAGAGTCTTTCAGACACTTCCTACAATAAATCATTAACCCACCCCAATGCAATGTAACATACAATGAATGGCATGCTAATATGCAATAATCATTCACACAATTGGTTTAGTATTATCAGACTTAGTACAGATATCACACAACAAATCACACGTTTACGGGTCCAGATAATGATTACCAACCCTACAGTAGGTCACAGTCAACTTGAGTGACATGTGCAACATTACAGAACCGTTTCGAGAAAATGGGCTCACACGCCCATATGGCTTACCCGTGTGGGTCCACACGCCTGAGTAGCCCACACTGCCCAAAATGGCCTTGCTCGTGTGGATCACATGGCCTGGCCCAAAAATCTCACACGCCCGTGTGGCCCATATAGCCCAATTGGTCGAGTTTGTGTCTCACACACGGCTGTGTCATGCACGCACGGACGGGCTCATCATTCACACACCTATTTTCAGTCACATGGCCTGCCACATGGGCTACCACATGGGCTACCACACGCCCGTGTGGCGCCAACATTAGGCTTTTTTGGCTTTTCGCCAAGACTCATTTTTAGTGTTTCTGGCACACACTTGGTTTTGATTCGATGTTAAAGCAACCACGAACACTCTAGAACTTAAAAATCATCAAATTAACGCTTAGAAACTGTTTCAATACACAGTTAAGCACGAACCTACGAACCCACAACTAAAATAACACTTACTCTACAGCCCCAACGATTCTGATTACGGTTCCGTGCGAAGAGAACCAATTTCTTTCTGATTCACGGTTGCCAAAATAGTTTTCACAAGACTCCAATCAATACCTTAAAAATGAAATTAACAGAATGCTAAAATCACTTACTATTACCGAAGAAAAATGTGCAGACTCCAGAAAAGTTGTGGGATTAAAAGAGAAGGTGGATTGAGAGGAAAATAAGACAGAAAGACTGAAATCCAGTGAAGGTTCGGCAGTAAAAAGAGAAAGAGAGAGATATTTAGCAGGAAACACAGAAGAACAGAAGAGGAAAATGTTAGAAAAAATTAAGACAGTGGGAGGGAAGAGCCAAAATTTGCAACCTAGGGTATTTCAACACTCAACCACTCAGAATCCTGTCCACTTCAAACTCCTAACCGATGCACGCAGTGAAAAGAAACCCTTGCTTACGCGGAGACTCGAACACAAGACCTCTAACATATCCACACTCCACTTAGCAGGCCCATTCTAATATATTTTTACAAACAATCAACTAAAAGCCTACTGATCAAAAGTGTGGCTTTATTCAGGAAAATTCTAAAATTTTGCCAAAGGCATGGCTTGAACACACCCAAAACACTTAACCACTAAAGTAGATACACAGTTGTATCATATTTAAATAGAACATAACCAAAATTTTTAGGGTGTGACAACTTTACCCCTAAAAGAAAATTTCGGTCTCAAAATTTTACCCGATCAAAACAAATGAGGTTACTGCTGACGCATCGCATCCTCAGGCTCCCACATAGCCTCCTCAGTGTTATGATTACGCCATAGAACCTTAACCAGTGGAATAGATTTTCTCCATAGAACCTTAACGTCACGATCCAGAATCTGGACTGGCTCCTCCTCGAAGGTCAAGTCTGGCTTAACCTTAATTTCCTCAACAGGAACAACATGAATAGGATCAGAGCGGTAGCGTCTCAACATAGAGACATGGAATACATCATGAATGCGATCTAATTCTGGAGATAGCTCCAACTGATAAGTGGCAGGTCCCACACGTCTCAGAAATCAGTAAGGCACAATAAATCTAGGGCTCAACTTGCCCTTAGGGCCAAACCTCAGAACCTTCTTCCATGGCGAGACTTTGAGAAATATGAAATCCCCCACAGAATACTCTATATCCTTCCTCTTCAGATCCGCATAGGACTTCTGCCTATCAAAAGCTGCTTTCAAATGATCTTAAATCAATTTAACCTTTTCCTCTGTCTCAAAAACCAATTCAGGACTCAGAACATGTTGCTAACCCAACTCAGTACGACATAAGGGAGAGTGACATGACCAAACAACGCCTCATAAGGTGCCATTTGGATGCTAGATGGAAGTTACTATTATAGGCAAACTTGACTAATGACAGATAGTCTTCCCAACTACCTCAAAAGTCAATCACACAGCTCCTCAACATATCCTCCAGCATCTGAATCACCCTCTCTGACTGACCATCTGTCTGAGGATGGAAAGTAATACTGAAGTTTATTCTTGAACCCAAAACCTCATGCAGTTTCTTCCAGCACCGAGACGTGAAACAAGGATCCCTATTAGAGATGACCGAGACCAGTACCCCATGAAGTCTCACTATTTCAGAAATGTAGAGTTTAGCTAACTTTTGCAAAGAAAATTCTATCCTAACTGAGATGAAGTGAGCAGATTTGGTCAATCAATCTACGATGACCAGACAGAATCCTTCTTAGTGGGTGTTAGAGGTAACCTACTAACAAAGTCCATCGTTACTCGCTCTCATTTCCATAACGGAATCTTAACTAGTTGCAGCAACCCTGAAGGCAACCAATGCTTAGCCTTAACCTGCTGACAAGTCAAACAGCGAGCAACGAAGTCAGTAAGCTCGCACTTCAACCCTGACCACTAGTATAACTCCCGAAGATCTCAGTACATCTTATTCCTGCCGGGATGCATAGCATAGGGACTACTATGTGCCTCTCTTAGAATTGACAATTTCAAATCATCATCATTTGGTACACAGATCCGACAAAGGAAACAAAGTACCCCATCACTGTTTATCTCAAAATCCATAGTATCACCATTTTCAACTTGACAAAAATGCAGATTAAGAGACTTATCCCCCAACTTTTTACCTCGAATATACTCAATCCAAGTTGGTTTAACCTGAAGTTCAGCCAACAGACTCCCATCATCGAATAGGCTAAGTCGAACAAACATCGCTCTCAGATCAGTCAAAGCCCTACGGCTCAATGCGTCGGCCACCACATTGGCCTTGCTTAGATAGTACTCAATGGTACAATCATAATCTTTTAGCAGCTCCACCCATCTCTGCCACCTAAGATTCAACTCCTTCTAGGTGAGGAGATACTTGAGCCTCTTATGATCAGTGTAGATAGTACACTTCTCACCGTATAGGTGGTGCCTCCAGATTTTTAAAGCGAAGACTACTGCAGCTAATTCCAAATCATGTGTAGGATAGTTTGCCTCATGCATCTTCAGTTGACGAGATGCATAAGCAACCACCTTACCGTCTTGCATCAGAATGCAACCCAAACCCACATGCGACACATCACTATATACCACGAAGTCTTTACCGAGCTCAGGTTGTATTAGAATAGGAGCCTAAGTCAATACAGTCTTGAGCTTCTCAAAGCTCTCTTGCTATGAATCAGTCACACAGAAGAAACTCCCTTCCGTAGAAGCTTAGTCAACAGAACTGTGATCAAGGAGAACCCTTCTACAAAGCACTGATAATACCCTACCAATCCCAGAAAACTATGGATCTCAGATATCGTCTTAGGCTGCTTCCAATCCAAAACAGGCTCAATCTTTTAGGATCAAATCTAATCCCCTCTGCAGAAACCACATGGCCAAAAAACGTTGCTTCACCTAACCAGAACTCACATTTACTAAACTTAGTGTATAGTTGTTTCTCACGCAGAATCTATAGAACCACCCTGAGATGTTCATCGTGCTCATCCTCGGTCTTTGGATACACCAGTATGTCGTCAATAAATACCACCATGAACCAATCTAGATAGGGCTGGAACACTCGATTCATCAGATCCATAAAAGCTACCGGTGCATTAGTCAGTTCAAATGGCATTACTAGGAACTCGTAATGACCATAACGAGTCCAAAACACCATCTTATGCACATCAACCTCCTTAACTTTCAATTGGTGATACCCTAATCGGAGATCAATCATAGAGAATATTAAAGCTCCTCGAAATTGGTCGAACAAATCATCTATCCTCAGAAGTGGGTACTTATTCTTGATCGTTAGCTTGTTCAACTGTCGGTAATCAATGCACATCCTCATAGTCCCGTATTTCTTTTTAACAAACAAAATAGGTACTCCCTATGGAGATGCATTAGGACGTATGAACCCATGATCCAACAATTCTTGAATCTAAGCCTTAAGCTCGGTAAGATCCTTCGGTGCCATTTGGTAGGGGGCGATGGACACCGAAGATGTACCTGACATGAGCTCAATCACAAATTCCACTTCTCGGTTCGGAGGTAAACCTGATAGTTCTTCACGGAAGACATCCAGAAAATCCCTAACAGTTCTGATGTCTTTCGCCGAAGAATCCCCAGAATCAGAAACACTCACATAAGTTAGATATGCCTCATACCCTTTCTGAACCAACTTTTATCCCATCAACGCATAAATCACATTACTCAGAAAATCCTGACATTTCCCAATCACAACTACGTCATCATCCCCCTCAGTTCTCAAAACAACCCTCTTAGACGCATAGTCCAGACTCACTCGGTGCTTGACCAACCAATCCATCCCCAGAATCAAGTCAAACTCCCCAAACGGAAGCTCCATCAAATCAGCCAAAATTATTGTCCCTTGAACCTCTAATGGGACATCTCTATACAGCCTATTAACTCAGATAGTTTGCCCCAAAGGACTCACAACAGTCACCTAACTAGGTGTATTCTCAACCGAAATCCCCAAAGTTTTTGACACAGTGCTAGCAATGTAAGAGTGTGTAGAACCTATGTTTATCAATGCGAAGTAAGGTACATCAAAAATTTAAAACGTACCTATTGTGACAGCCCTAAATTGACCCTAGTCGGAAAGTGGTTTCGGGACCACTAAACCGAGTCACCGAAGTATTTGAATATGATATTTATTTTCTAAAATATGTGAATATGAATGTGTGAAAGTTTTAAGCTTCGATTTAGTCGATTGCATATGAATTTAGTTAATAGGACTTATGTGTGACACTTTTGAAATGTGATAGGTTAATCTATAAGGAACTATTAATCATGTTATAAAAATGATGGGTTTGCATGTCAAATTAACCAAAAAATCAAGATGGTGGCCGGCCATGCTATGGGTTAAAGCATATTATAAACATTTTGTGTTAATGTTTTATGTTAGAAATAATAAAAGAAAAGGTTAGTAATAAAGTAATGAAAAGGGAGGGGTGATGAAAACAAAGTTGTTTCATCCATGCTCCCCCATTGCCGTGACTTGAGGAAGGAAGAAGAAGAGGATTCTCTTGCTTCATGTTCGGCTGGTTGATGTTTAGGAAGAGGTATGTTTGATGTTATTCCATGAAGTTCATGCATATTTTTAGATGTTAGTTTGAATTCTACCTAGCCCATGGTTTAAATCCTTTTTGCTATTTGATGGAGATGATACTCGGCCATGGGTGTTGTCTTCTTGGTTGGATAACCATTCGTTCCGGTATAAATAGTACTTATCTGTTCTGCCACCGTAAGAGGAGCTGATTGGGATTGTTTAAGCAACTCAATGATGAGGCATGAAGATGATTGAGTTTGAGTGCTTAATAAAAAGCATTGGATGTGAGTGTGTGTGAGAATTTGAAAAGGATGGGTCTTGACAACTTCATGAAGTATTCGGCCATGGTGCTAAAATGTTGTATTGTGTTTAAACTTAGAATTTTTAGTTATATGGATGTGTTAAGTTGCTTGAAATGTTAGATTAATTTGAACTCATCACCAAGTTCTTTAGGCAACCCATGTTAAAAATTTCGGTATTGAGATGCCTAGAACTTTCGGCCAAGTAGCTATGGAGAAATAAGGTTTTTGTTTCTTGTTAAATTGGATGTATCTTGTTGTATGAGTGCTTGAACAAACTATGATTAAATAGATGCATAGATTCAAGGTGGGAAGAATTGGCTATTATGCTTGATACTAATGCCGAATATGAGAATGTTGTACTTGAAAAATGTAGGTGAACATGACAAGTGTATTCGGCTTAGGGCATAAAGGATATGAAAATTTTGGTATTTATTTTTGATTGTGTGTGTGTATGACCATGGATAATTGGCTGCACAAATATTATAAATACATAGTGTATGTTAAATTTATTAAGCTACAAAACATTATACATGTTCGGCCAAGGTAAATTATTTGAGTAAAGTATATCGTGATGGTACATTTCGGCTAGTATAAAATGTATATGGATGTCGTATGACTATGTTTAATTTGGGAAGTAAATTGTTTGATTTAGCTCAAGAGCCTAGAGGATCAACGTTGGATAAGGGAAAGGAAAAAGTGATCGAATAGCCGTCGAAATCGTTCGACAACATCCGAGGTAAGTCTTCGAGTAATGAAACTTAGTTTATGATTTGATTAAGTCATGACATATAAGCATAACAAATAAACGGTGATATAATGATTCTACTTGAATTATATATTGAGGTGATTAGTTTATACCTATGACGGGTAGCCGAAAGTGTATAGAGATCATGTTATAAAGCCAATCAAAATCATGCTATTTGTATGTGGCTATTGAGCCGAAATTGGTAAGGTTTGATAAGTGTCTTGTGTTTGAGCTTTAGTAATGAAAATGAAATATGGATGTGTCATGATTTATTGATATTTGTGCATGATTATTCGAATGATATACGGGCTAAGTCCCGAAGGCATTTGTGCTAGTGACTATATCCGGGCTAAGTCCCGAAGGCATTTGTGCTAGTGACTATATCCGAGCTAAGTCCTGAAGGCATTTGTGCTAGTGACTATATCCGGGCTAAGTCCCGAAGGCATTTGTGCTAGTGACTATATCCGGGCTAAGAACCGAAGGCATTTGTGCGAGTTGCTATATCCAGCTAAATCTCGAAGGTACTTGGGTTTGGAAGTGAGTGACCTTGCTGTAATAATTTCAATTAATACGCTCATAAAATCCAAACGATAAGGTATGTTTCGTATATGCTTCGGAAAAGTCGATTCCAATTAAATAGTATTCGCTCAATTGATTAACGAACTTTCAGCCTTTAGTTAGGTTTGATACCTTGTGTATGAATATATTGATTGAAGCATGGAGTAAGTATGATTTTGAGAATATGCATATATGAAATTATTCATTTAGCCATATGAACGTTATACTTTAGTCGTAACTAATTTCATTACTCAAAACTTACTAAGCATTAAATGCTTATTCCGTTTCTTTAATTCTCTGTTTTATAGATTTTGTTCGTCAGCTATAGAACTCGGGATTGTCGAAGTCGAAGCCGTCCACACTATCTAAGCCCTTTTGGTACTCTTTTAGTTAAACGTTGATAATGGCATGTATAGGACTAACCTTTGTTGTTAATCAAGTACCTTTGGTGATGTGTATATATTCAGATAGCCATGCGAAAATGGCTTAAATATTTTGAGCATAGTATTAAAATCATTTTGTATATATATGGTTATTGAGAGGTGTGGAAATGCTTGGCAATGATTAGCCATTAGAATGGTTAATCACGATCATATTTGGTGCTATGTATGTCCAATAGCTAGTTGAATCATGGAAACTATGGAATAGGTGAAATTTCCCTTAAAATAGATGCTGACAGCAGCAGTGATGTGAGTTTGAAAATTCACTAAAAATAGTAGGAATGTAATTAAATAATTAATAAATTATGTAATCGAACCTTGATGAGTATATTTTCATATGGAAGAAGCGAAACGACCATATGAGCCATATTTTATGAGATGTTTAAGTTTTTGTGAAACAGGGCCAGAATGGTTACTGGATCCCCTGTTCTGACTTTGGAAATTTACCATAAATTAACCAGAAATAATTAGAAGTCATGAGGACACTCTCTAACATGATGCTCAGTAGACCCATATTTCAAACACTCCCCAGTAGTCATCCAACATTTGCCCGGATGGCGTCTACCATAATACCGACAAGGAAAAACCTAGTAGGTGCAACAGGGGCCCCCAACTCTGACTGGCCCATCAGGTCTGGCCTTTTTTTTAGGCCTCATCACTGAACTCGAGGGCTTTGAATCCTTCTTGTTCTTACCCCTCTTAGGATCCCTGTTCTGGCGCTCGGTAGGCTTAACATCCTCAGAAATCTTAACCTTTTCGACCAAAATAGTAAATTCACACTCCCTCTGCGGAGCTATTAGAACTCGCAAGCTGTCTCTAAGTTCATCCTTGAAATGGACACAACATTCATATTCAGTTGCCACCATGCCTCGCGCGTAGCGCTCAATCTCAGAAACTCGGCCTCATACTCAGCCACTGAACGGTCCCATTGCGTGAGATTCAGAAATTGAAACTCACGTCTCTTAGCACCAATGTAACTAGCACCCACATACTTATCTCAAAAAGTAGACTTATAGAAATCCCATGTCAGTCGTTCACGTTGAGTGCCCTCCTTTATAGTTAACCTTCATTGGTATGCTTCGTCGCGAAGTAAGGAAACAGCGCCCTTCAGCTTCTGCTCAGGGGTAAAATCCAAGTCATCCATGATTGTTTTGGTGGCCTCCATCTAGTACTCAGCCACGTTAGGGGAGACTCCAGTGACACCCCTAAATAGCTCAACCCCATTAGACCTAAATCGTTCCGTAATTGACCCACAGCCCTCAGATCTAGTATGGGGTCTAGTGACCCTCTCCAAAATCCTCAGCATAGCCTGAGACAATGCGTCTTCCCCAGCTATGCAATCATGAGACCTAGTCTTTGTAACAGGTGAAATCGGCATCTCACTCGTATCTAGATTCGGCATGCTGCCAAACGACGAGGACTCAACTCGAGCCCCTCTATGGCCTCTACATCGGCCTCTAGTACCCCTTCTACAGATACCTCATGCACTTAAATCTAGTTGGATTTATCTATATTACGAATTTTTTGAATCAGTTACAATTTTAGTATATATTAACAGATGTTTTATGAAAAGTTTCAATAATTCAGAGTGATTTTTCATAAATTGCAATCTTACTACAATTTTCAGTATACACTGACTAGAGTGTTTTTAGTATGGTTTACTATCTATAGTAGTTTCAGAATATACTACCTACAGTATTGTGAAATAAACAGTATAAATTTTAAAAAACTCACAATATCGGCGCCGGAGACTCTGTGGACCACACACCCAACTAGAATATTTGAAAATATTTGGAAATGATTTCTTTAAAAACCAATTTTGGAATCCAAAATTCATAGTCAAGTCTTGAACCTGGCTCTCGAGTCTTGAACCTGGCTCTGATACCACTAAATGTAACACCCCAAAATTGGCCTAGACTTTATGGCAGAATCTGGCGATGTCACATGATATGGAGTTTGAAATCGAATTTGACGAGTTAAAATCGTTCCGGTTACTTAATCTTTGTTTTACCACGCAGTAGAAATACATGGTCTTTTTTGTGATTAAATCGTATCTATTTTACGCGGAAGCTTCAGAAAGATTCTATTTTAGAGAAAACCATTTTTATTTACGAAAACCTTAGTTATTAAAAAAACCGAGTTTTGATGAGTTGTAGTTTAAATAATCATAAAAACCATAAAAATTTTTGAATTAAAACCAAACAGTCCAAGTCTAAAATTACATCAAAAACCCCCCAAATAAGTAATAAAACTAGAAGTAAATGGAAAGCCAGACTAAAATTTTATGTGTGGTCACCATCGAGTCAAGATTAGGGATTACCTGCAATGATTAAACAGAAAATGGTGAGATTTCACAAACTCAATGTGTAATCCCATAGAAAACATACAGAATAATCATCAGAAGTCAGAAATAAATAGTTTGGGGCCAGAGCCCTTTACAGAATCAGTTTGGCCTCAGCCCATCTAAATGTAGAATCAGCTATAAATTAGGGCTTTAGCCCAATTAGATATAGATGCTCTACGGAATATCAGGATCCTACCCACCAGCCTCTACACACCATCTCCATCCAACCCTACACACCATGTGGGGATAAAATCGACTCACTCATCCCTACACACCATGCTGTACTGAAACACGGCACATAAACGGATATTTGCAGCTGAGCTGCCAGATAACAAGCTTAAGAGCCTTTTAGACACTTCCTCCAATTAATCATTAACCCACCCTAATGCAATGTAACATACAATGAATGGCATGTTAATATGCAATAATAATTCACACAATCAATTCAGTATTATCAGACTTAGTATAGATATCATACAATAGATAACACGTTAGGGGTCCAGATAATACTTACTGACCCTTTAGTATGTCACAATCGACTTGGGCGACCCATGCAACCTTACAGAACTATTTCATGAAAAATAGGCTCACACACCTATGTGGCTTACTCGTGTGGGCCCACATAGGCCAAAATGGCCTTGGCCGTATAGATCACACGGCCTGGCCCAAATATCCCACACGCCTGTGTGGTTTACCCGTATGGGCCCATACACTTATGTGGCCCACACAACCCAATTGGTAGAGCCCGTGTCTCGTACACAGCCTCGTCGATGATCACACGGCTGTGTCATGCGTACATGGCCTGGCTCGTCATTTACACGCCTAAGTTCAGTCATATGGCCTGCCACACGGGCTATCATACGCCATGTGGCACCGATGGTAGGCTTTTTTTGGCTTTTTGTCGAGACTCGTTTTCAATGATTCAGGTACACACTTGGTTTCGATTCGATGTTAAAGTAACCACGAACACTCTAGAACCTAAAAATCGTCAAATTAACACTATGAAATTGTTTTAATACATAGTGAAGCACGAACCTACGGAACCAACAACTAAAATAAAACTTACTCTACAGCCTCGACGATTCTGATTACAGTTTCGTACAAATAGAACCCCTTTCTTCTTGATTCACAACTGCCCAAAAGAGTTTTCACAAGACTCCAATCAATACCTTAAAAATCAAATGAACAGAATGCTAAAATCACTTACTATTACAGAAAAAAGTGTGCAGAGTCTGAAAAAATAACTGGATTAAAGGAGAAGGTGGATTGAGAGGAAAACAAGGTAGAAAAACTAAAATTTAGCGAAGGTTCGGTAGCAAAAAAAGAATGAGAGAGATATTTAGTAGGGAACACAAAAGAATAGAAGGGGAAAATGTCAAAAAAATTGGGAGAGTGGGAGGGAAGAGCCGAAATTTGCAACCTCGGGTATCTCAACAACTCCTCAATCCCTTATTTTTCTCCCCATATCCCTACTACACTTAACCACTCAGAATCCTGTCCACTTTAAACTCCTAACTGATGCAGGCCGCAAAGAGAAACCCTTACTTACGCTAAGACTCGAACACAAGACCTCCAACATATCCACACTCCACTTAACCACCAAGCCAGCAGGCCTATTCTGATATATTTTTACAAACAATCAACTAAAAGCTTACTGAACAAGGGTGTGGTTATTCATAAAAATTCCAAAATTTTGCCAAAGGCATGGCTTGAACTTTGGACCTTTCACACACACCCAAAACACTTAACCATTAAAGTAGATACACAGTTGTATCATATTTAAACAGAACATAACCAAAAGTTTTAGGGCATTACAAGCCCATTTAAACTGCTGCTAAGGAGCCTACTCAACTTGCTACTGAAAAGCCCAAAAAGATGCAATCCCTAAATATTGAGAAGGATGAAGAAGAAGAAAATGATGACATTGCCATTAGTGCCACTACCAAAGGTAAGGACCCTATTCCACTTTCGCCACCAGCTTTTGTAACTGCATAGGATCGTGACATTTATTGTTCAGTCGATAAGCTCACAAAAATCGATAAGGACGGGGAAGAAATGAATCCCAAGAAGGGGAAATGGTTGTATAAAGTCAGTGCCTAAAAATCCACTTGTTAGACTGAAGTATCTACATGCTAGTCCAAGCCAGCTAAGTTTTCTATTTCTTTCATGCATCTTACATTTCATTTCTTTTGCTATGGCATTTGTTGTACAAATTTCCCTTTTGATTGTTCTCTTATATATATGGACATGCATTAAGGACAATGCATCCTTTAGGTTTGGGGGTGTGTTGTACATTTAGGTTGCATTTTATATTTAGTATGTATGATCATTTTAGTATAGTTAAATCTATTTTGCCACTACAATGTAACTATTAAGTACTGTTTGCCTATGAAGAGTACAATTTGTACTTACAATGTTTGATGATGAGCTTAGATTCTTCAATACACCTAGAACATGTGATAGAGGATTAGGTGAATTTAGCTTAGGATTGGTTGCTTGAAAATCAATTTCTAAAAATGAGATGTCTTATACTCAGTTTTTTTCCTGATTATAGTGAGTATCTTCTAATGAACTTAGGGGATTTTAAATATAAATTCAATCATATTGTCTCAACATTATTAAATAAAGGACAATAGGCACTCCAATGCTTAGAATTGATGAGCAAGTTAGCACCACTTTGTTTGCTCCATTGTGTTGTTGACTAGAAAGGTGAGTTTAAGTAAGAGTGTGTAATAGGAAGTAAATAAATTAGGGGCACTCCGTTGTCGTAATAGGATGAGTAGCTAAAAAGGTAGTTGTTTGCTCCATCCATCTTCTAAGTCAAAAGCCTTAGCTTCAAGAGTGATTTCTATTTAAATTGTGACATGATTTAGTACTAGGTAATTTAGTATATGCTCTATTGTGATTATCAAGTCAAAGAATTTTGTGACATGCTAAATCCTCTAATATACTAATTTTCTAATGATAAAAAAGAGAAGAAAGAAAAAACACAAATATAATGGTTTATACATTTCAAGTATGCTTAGAGCAAGAGTAACTTGAGTTTAGGTAACAAATGAACTAAGTAAATTAGAAAATATTTCCTACAGCCAGGAAATACATGGTACTTAGGAAATTTTGGTTTTAGGGAGCAAATTTTTGCATTACCTTTGTTAAACTGAACCTTTGGAACTCGAACAAGTTTTTTAAAAAGATTGCTGAGAACTAATGTATATATTGATCTTTGAATATATTGACAGTACAATATAGGTATATACGTTGGCAATATTTTTGCATTCAAGCACTCATGCATATTTTGCTTGAGGACAAGCAATAACTCGGGTTTGGAGGTGTGATAAATCTTGAAAAGAGTTATATTTCATGCCTTTAGACCTAGCTAATTGCTTGTACTTGGTACATTTAGTTGCATTTTTGGACATTTCATTGGAACTTTTATCATTGCATTAGGAGCTTGGACTGTGTTTAAATGTTAGGTACTTTTAACTACATGTGAAAGGGTTGTGTTTGGTGGTTTGGCAGGTGCAAGATGTGGAGAAAGAAATAAATGAGTGAAGGTTTGCTGGGGCAAAAGGTTGGACAGTTTGCCAACACGAATGCCATGGTAATTTTAGGAAGATGATTGAGTCAACACTCAACACATACCAGTTTTAGGCCAACGATACTTGTACCAGAAAAATCTACCTAAAAAGAGGAGAAGATATCGTGGGCTACTAGAGTTACCTTAGGAAGAAAAGCTTATAAAAAGCCAAATAAGGAAACCCTAAAGGGTGTGGAGATTCGAAGGGAATAATAGAGGGTAGCGGCTGAGTTGAGACAAAAGGAGGAAATTAAAGGCAGTCCCTTTCACGCACAATAAGACATTGTGCTGATGGATTGTGGATTGACTTGGTGACAACCATCTTTCTAAGTTCTTCCATTATTTCTTAATTTGTTCTCCCGTGAATTAATTTGATCAAAATAATGTTGGGTGTTATTTTGAACTTGAATTCTATTTGCCAACCCATGAGCTAAGTCTCATAAGGTTGAGATTACATTATCAAACTTTTATTTTCGTTAATGGTTGAAGAATATATTTGATTTAATCTACTATTTCATTCAATTATGTTTATTTCCCAATTATATGCGTACATTCTGTAATATCCCAAATTAGGGCCTAATCAGAATAGTGGTTTTGTGACCAAAAATCCGAGATAGAAAAATTTATTTTATTATCATTTTAAGGTCTATGGCATGATTGCATAATTGTGTGAAAATTTCATTTAGAAATTTTATCGATAGAGGGTCCAATTTGATATTTAGGACTAAATTGCAAAAGTTGTAAAATACCTAAAGGAAGATAAAACACCATAGTTTTTAATTAAGGGAATTTTGGTCATTTAGTTATTAAAATGAATTAAAAACAAAATTAAAAGCCACTTTTTGTCCATCTTCTTCATTAGGCCAAAATTTAAAGGGTTCTCTATAGCTAGGGTTTGTTTCAAGCTTCCAAGCTCCATAGAAAGTGATTCCAAGCCCCGTTTTTAATGTTCTTTACATTTTTGGGATCCCGGTAGTTCGATTTATCTTATGCTAACAATAAGTCAACCTAGGATTCATATTTGGAAAAATACCCATAGGTCAAATTTGTGTATTTTGGTGTTTTATGATAGAATATGAGGTTTTAAATTATGTTAGACAACTTGTGCTACTCGGTTTTAAGTGAAAACGAGTAAAAGGGCTTAATCGGTAAAAATACCTAATAGTCATAAGTACATGTTAGAGTGTGAATTTGATGTTTCCATAGAAGGGAAAAATGATTAGCATGTCATAAAACATAAGAAAATAGGATGAGGTTTAATTTAATGCAAATGTAACAAGAATGTCTTGTTGTTGTTTATGCAAACAATGTTTATGTTGAATGGCATGATTATGTTACTTGTTATTTGCATGTGAACTTACTAAGCATTTATGGTTACTCCCTCTTTTTTCCTTCATTGTAGTTTTGACAAGCCAGCGTGAGAATCGGGATAGGTCGAAGGCTCGCTCACACTATCCGAAGACCTAAATTGGTAAAATGGCTTGTATGTTATGAGTGAGGCATGTATAGCAATATACACACTTTGTATAAATGATCATATGATATGGTTATGGTTTGGTAAGAAAAGGGTTTGTAAGTGATTAGCTATTGGAATGGTTAATCAAGTTTATATATGATAACATGTATGCTTTATGTCTTAACTAAACCACAAAAATCCTTGGAATGGTAAAATTGGCCATAAAATAGAGTCATATAGCAGCAGTGATGTCAATTTGAAAAATCACTAAAAATATTAGAAATGTAATTAAATGATGAATAAGTTATGAAATTGAAGCTTGATGAGTCTATTTTCATATGAATGGAACAAAACAGGTAAATGAGTTATATTTTATGAGATATTTAAGTTTTTGTGGAACAGGGTCATAAAGGTCTCTAAATCCCCTATTTTGAATTTAAAAATTCACCAAAAATTATAAAAAAATAATTAGAAGTTTAATTTATATTTACAGATTCCTTATTGAGTCTAGTTTTATGAGAAACAAACGGAATAATCATTTAAATTCTGTACATGGAGATATCTGATTCGTAACACACAGTGGTCAGAGTAGTTGAACCCTGAAACAGGGGAGACTTTAACTAATAAACTGTACTAATTGGCCTGAAAACAAATTCTAGAAAACAATCAGTAGATAGATATATGAGTCTAGTTTCAAGGAAAATTTACAGATCTTAATTTTGAGTTTCGGAACTCGAGATATGAATTTTTAAGCGACTATGACGCAGTTGGCCAGCTTGTCTGGAAATATTAAAAATAAATTATTTGAGCTGTTTAATTAATGAATTAAGTTTAGTAACACCCCGTATGTGATAGCCCTAAATTGACCCTAGTCGGAAAGTGGTTTCGGGACCGCTAAACCGAGTCACCGAAGTATTTGAATATGATATTTATTGTCTAAAATAAGTGAATATGAATTTGTGAAAGTTTTAAGCTTCGATTTAGTCGATTGCATGTGAATTTAATTAATAGGACTTATGTGTGACACTTTTAAAAGGTGATAGGTTAATCTATAAGGACCTATTAATGCATGTTATAAAAATGATGGGTTTGCATGTCAAATTTCCATTTATAATAAGTAGTGGCCGGCCATGGTATGGGTCATTGATGATAATATGTATTTTCTATTAGCATTATTAGTTTACAAAATAAAATAAGGAATTAAGAATAATAAAACATGTGGTAAATGGGAGGAGAAACCAAAGTTTTCATCTTTGTTCCTCATTGCCGTGACTAGGAGAGAACAAGCTTGGAAAAATTCAGCTATGGTGGTTAGCTAAATCAAGGTAAGTTCAAGGATGATTCTTGGATTTCTAGCATTTTTTTTGAGTTAGTCATTAAGCTCCTTGCTTAGCCCATGTCCAAATTTTGAATCTTGTTGGTAACATGAGTAATCGGTTAAGAGAAAATGTTCAAGAAATGGTTGTTGTTCCTGTTATTTGGATGAAAAGAAAAAATTGGTAGTTAGGTGAAGTAGAGTCTAACAAATGAGCACATATGTGCATTAGTTGCTAGATGGAGAAAAATCGGCTAGCAAGTTGAGTACTAAGGCCGAATATGATTTTGGATATTATTGGGCAATGTATGTTTTTGAATTGATGGAATGGAGAGGATGCTTTAATTGTGTTATGAACAATTATATGTTAAATTAAGGTTTGCTAAGCTAGCTATTAAGGTGAAGTGCAAATGTTAGTATTTGATTGCTAGTGTATATATGTGTAATAGCCGAAATGAAGATGCTTGATGTCATGAATAAATGTTGTTTATATGTTTGGGAATTGAGTAAAAATTTGATGTTTAATCACTTAAGGATTCGGCATTGTTTAAGATAATTTACTTAAAATGTGATTTTGAATGTTATGAGTATTGGGATGTAAGTATATGTGTGTGCTTGGTCAAAGGAGTTTGCTATGAAATTTTGTTTGGTTGAGTGATGAATGGCCGAATGAACTATAGGCTAAGGTGGATAAATTTTTGTACATAAGTAGTGTGTGTGACTATTGGTTCATGAATATTCGGCATAGTGGGGTTTATGAGTAAATGGCATAATATATATATGTGTGAATATGTGGTAGTGCATAAAACAAGAAATCGATTAAATTGGGATGGTCACACATAGGTATATTCGGCTTGTAGTTTTATAAATGTGATATGAGTATTTTGTTTGTAAATGAGTAGTAAATATGTTAAGAATGGTTCTAAAATGTATATGGATGCCGTGTGATTGTGTTTGATTGGGAAGTAAATTGTTTGATTTAGCTCAAGAGCTTAGAGGATCAAAGTTGGATAAGGGAAAGGAAAAAGTGATCGAATAGCCGTTGAAATCGTTTGACAACATCCGAGGTAAGTTTTCGAGTAATGACACTTAGTTTATGATTTGATTAAGTCATGACATATAAGCATAACAAATAAACGGTGATATAATGATTCTACTTGAATTGTATATTGAGGTGATTAGTTTATACCTATGACGGGTAGCCGAATGTGTATAGAGATCATGTTATAAAGCAAATCAAAATCATGCTCTTTGTATGTGGCTATTGAGCCGAAAATGGTAATGGTTGATAAGCGTCTTGTGTTTAAATTGTAGTTATGATAATGAAATATGGATGTGTCATGATTTATTGGTATATGTGCTTGATTATTCGGATGATATCTGGGCTAAGTCCCGAAGGCATTTGTGCGAGTAGTTGCTATACCCGGGCTAAGTCCCGAAGGCATTTGTGCGAGTAGTTGCTATACCCGGGCTAAGTCCCGAAGGCATTTGTGCTAGTGACTATATCCGGGCTAAGTCCCGAATGCATTCATGCTAGTGACTATATCCGGGCTAAGACCCGAAGGCATTTGTGCAAGTTGCTATATCCGGCTAAATCCCGAAGATACTTGGGTTTGGAAGCAAGCGATCTTGCTGTAATAATTTCAATTAATACGCTCATAAAATACAAACGATAAGGTATGTTTCGTATATGCATCGGAAAGGTTGATTCCTTTCAAATAGTACTCGCTCAATTGATTAACGAGCTTCCGGCCTCTAGCTAGGTTTGATACCCTGTGTATGAATATATTGGTTGAAGTGTGAAGAAATTATGATTTTGAGAATGTGCATATATGAAATTATTCATTTAGTCATATGAACGCTATACTTTAGTCGTAAATAATTTCGTTACTCAAAACTTACTAAGCATTAAATGCTTATTCCGTTTCTTTAATTCTCTGTTTTATAGATTTTTGTTCGTCAGCTATCGGACTCGGGATTGTCGAAGTCGAAGTCGTCCACCCTATCTAAACCCTTTTGCTACTCTTTTAGTTAAACGTTGATAATGGCATGTATAGGACTAACCTTTGTTGTTAATCAAGTACCTTTGGTAATGTGCATATATTAGGATAGCCATGCGAAAATGGCTTAAATATTTGAGCATAGTATTAAAATCATTTTGTATATATATGGTTATTGAGAGGTGTGGAAATGCTTGGCAATGATTAGCCATTGGAATGGTTAATCACGATCATATTTGGTGCTATGTATGTCAAATGGCTAGTTGAATCATGGAAACTATGAAATAGGTGAAATTTACCTTAAAATAGATGCTGACAGCAGCGGTGATGTGAGTTTGAAAATTCACTAAAAATAGTAGGAATGTAATTAAATAATTAATAAATTATGTAATCGAACCTTGATGAGTCTATTTTCATATGGAAGAAGCGAAACGACCATATGAGCCGTATTTTATGAGATGTTTAAGTTTTCGTGAAACTGGGCCAGAACGGTTACTGGATCCCCTGTTCTGACTTTGGAAATTTACCATAAATTAACCAGAAATAATTAGAAGTCATAATTTATATGTACAGATTCCTTTTTGAGTGTAGCTTCATTAGAAACAAACGGCATATGTATTGAAGCCCGGTACAGGGAGATATCTAAGTCGTAATGCATGAAGGTCAGAGTAGTCAAACCCTGAAACAGGGGAGACTTTAACTAATAAACTGTACTAATTTGCCCAACAAAAAATTCTAAAAAAAAATATGTAGATGGATATATGAGTCTAGTTTCAGGGAAATTTTACGGAATCAGTTTTCGAGTCTTGGAACTCGAGATATGATTTTTAAGGTGACAGTGACGCAGTTAGCCAGCTTGTCTGGAAATTTTAAAATGAACTGTGTAAATAAATGAATTAAGTTCGTTAACACCTCGTGTTCGACTCCGGAAACGGTCTCGGGTACGGGGCGTTACAATTTCATTGGTATCAGAGCTACGGTTTAGTCGATTCTAGGACTACCGTAATACGTTCGGGTCTAGCTATACATGCCATTGTGTGTCTATTTGATAGTGTGGTGATTTCTGACAGTTAAAAATGTGTTTGTTTATAGTAATGGATCCCGATCCCAACCGAGCGGTAGCTGATGATCTTGAGAGTGTAGCGCCTGCTCCCGCACAAGGGACAACACCGGTGGACTCTCAACCTATTGCTAGTAATCAGAATGACGAAGCTAGACAGGCTTTTTATAGCGTAATGAATGATTGGTTCAACCAATACATTCGAACTAATACGGCTGTTCCACAACCCCCATTTCCGACTAATACAACCCCTGCACCTGCGATACCTCTGGTAACTGACCAGATAAGGTTAAATAAGCCCCCAGTTGATAGAATCTGAAAACACGGGGCTACTGAATTTAAAGCTACAGACAGCGACGATGCCGAGCAAGCTGAATTTTGGTTGGACAACATTATTCGGGTACTTGATGAACTATCTTGCACACCCGATGAATGCCTAAAGTGTACGATCTCCTTGCTACGTGATTCTGCCTACTATTGGTGGAATACGTTGATTTCTGTTGTGCCCAGAGAGCAAGTAACTTGGGAGTTTTTCCAAACCGAGTTTCGAAAAAGTATATCAGCCAGAGATTCATTGATCAAAAACGAAAAGAATTTCTTGAACTTAAACAAGGTTCCATGTCGGTTACTGATTATGAACGAAAGTTTGTAAGGCTTAGCCGGTACGCGCGAGAATGCATTTCTTCAGAAGTTGTGATGTGTAAACGTTTCGAAGAAGGACTGAACGATGATATAAAGCTGTATGTTGGCATTTTAGAAATCAGAGAATTTGTGGTACTTGTCGAGCGAGCTTGCAAAGCCGAAGAGCTCAGTAAGAAGAAATGAAAAGCTGATATGGGAGCAAAGGAGTTTCGTAAGAGATCTTCGGGAAAGCCCTTTCAACAGTCATCGAAGAAATTTAGAGATGATTTAGGCCGATCTAGAGACACGTCGGGCTTTTCTAGACGAGACCGTGATCGACCCCCTGTGAGTACACGAGTTACTTCGGTCGCCAGTGTTGGAAATGATCGTCGAGGCAGAACAGAGTGCCAGTATTGTGGTAAATGGCATTCGGGGAGTTGTAGATTCCATGACCGCTCCTGTTACAAGTGCGGATCAGTTGACCACTTTATTAAAGATTGCCCGAGATTGTCTGAACAGAATGTAAATCAGAGTGGGAAACCGGGTGCTACTACTGCTCGAGGTAGACCATCTAAAAATGCGGGGAATGCTAGTGGCAGTCAGAGAGGATCTAGAGATGTTACCACCAGATCTGAGGCTCGTGCTCCTGCCAGGGCTTATGCTATACGTGCACGCGAGGATGCTTCTTCGCCTGATGTTATTACCGGTACATTCACTCTTTTTGATACTAATGTGATTGCATTGATTGACCCTGGTTCTACTCATTCTTATATATGTGGGACTTTAGCATCCAGTAAGACTTTACCTGTTGAGTCTACTGAGTTCATTATTAGAGTGTCGAATCCATTGGGTCATTGTGTGCTTGTTGATAAGGTGTGTAAGAAATATCCCCTAGTAATTCGAGGTTCCCGTTTTTCGGCGGACTTGATGCTTTTACCGTTTGATGAATTTGATGTTATTCTCGGTTTGGATTGGTTGACCGTGCATGATGCGGTTGTGAATTGCAAAAGCAAGACTATTGATTTGAGGTGTGCAAATAATGAGATAATCCGAGTTGAGTCTACTGTCTTGAATGGATTGCCAACAATAATATCCTCGACGTTAGCTCAAAAATATGTGAGAAAGGGGTGTGAAGCGTATCTTGCATACGTGCTTGATAATGAAAAATTAGGAAAGAAACTTGAATCGGTACCAGTGGTTTGTGAATATCTGAATGTTTTTCCCGAAGAATTCCGGGGTTACCACCTATTCGGGAGGTAGAGTTTGGCATCGAACTTGTACCTGGGACTACACCGATTTCGATAGCTCCGTATCGTATGGCACCAACGGAATTAAAAGAACTGAAAACTCAGTTGCAAGAGTTGAAGGATAGAGGTTTTGCTCGACCGAGTTTTTCACCTTGGGGTGCACCAGTATTGTTTGTGAAAAAGAAGGACGGAACCATGAGGTTGTGCATCGACTATCGTCAGCTGAATAAAGTGACAATAAAGAATAAATATCCGTTACCGCGTATTGATGATTTGTTTGATCAACTAAAGGGAGCCTCAATGTTTTCAAAGATAGATTTGAGATCGAGTTATTATCAGTTGCGAATTCGGGATTCAGATATACCCAAAACTGCTTTTAGAATGAGATACAGTCACTACGAGTTCTTGGTGATGCCGTTTGGGCTCACTAATGGCCCAGCGGTATTTATGGATTTGATGAATCGGATCTTCAGACCGTTTTTGGATCGGTTTGTAGTTGTGTTTATTGATGATATTTTGGTCTATTCGAGAAACGAAACCGATCATGCTGAACACCTGGGGTTAGTGTTGCAGGTTTTACGGGATAAGCAGTTATATGCTAAGTTCAGTAAATGTGAGTTCTGGTTGAGAGAAGTTAGCTTTTTGGGACATGTGGTATCTGCATCGGGTATTCGAGTTGATCCGAGCAAAATTTTAGCCATACTTAATTGGAAGCCCCCGAGAAATATTACTGAGGTTCGGAGCTTTTTGGGACTTGCCGGTTACTACAGACGGTTTGTAAAGGGTTTCTCGATGATAGCCACACCAATGACGAAGCTACTTCAGAAAATGTTAAGTTCGAATGGTCAGAAAAATGTCAGAAAAGTTTCAATCAACTAAAAACTTACTTGACTGAAGCTCCAGTGCTAGTGCAGCCTGAATCAGACAAAGAGTTTGTCATTTACAGTGACGCATCCTTACTTGGGTTGGGTTGTGTATTGATGCAAGAAGGTCGAGTTGTAGCTTATGCGTCGAGACAATTGAAGCCACATGAGAAAAATTATCCAACCCATGATCTCGAACTAGCTGCCATCGTATTCGCTTTGAAAATATGGCGACATTACTTATTTGGTGAGAAGTGCCATGTATTTCGGATAACAAAAGTCTCAAATATTTGACGACTCAAAGAGATTTGAATCTGCGACAAATTTGAACCTTGATGAGTCTATTTTCATATGGAAGAAGAGAAACGACCATATGAGCCGTATTTTATGAGATGTTTAAGTTTTCATGAAACAGGGCCAGAACGGTTACTGGATCCCCTGTTCTGACTTTGGAAATTTACCATAAATTAACTAGAAATAATTAGAAGTTATAATTTATATGTACAGATTCCTTTTTGAGTGTAGCTTCATTAGAAACAAACGGCATATGTATTGACGCCCGGTACAGGGAGATATCTAAGTCGTAATGCATGAAGGTCAGAGTAGTCAAACCCTGAAACAGGGGAGACTTTAACTAATAAACTATACTAATTGGCCCAACCAAAAATTCTAGAAAAAAATATGTAGATGGATATATGAGTCTAGTTTCAGGGAACATTTACGGAATCAGTTTTCGAGTCTTGGAACTCGAGATATGATTTTTAAGGTGACAGTGATACAGTTAGCCAGCTTGTCTGGAAATTTTAAAATGAATTGTGTAAATAAATGAATTAAGTTCGTTAACACCTCGTGTTCGACTCCGGCAACGGTCTCGGGTGCGGGGCATTACACCGTACTCGACTCCAGTGACAGTCTCGGGTTTGGGGGCATTACATTTATTGTATCAGAGCAGGTTTAGTCAGTTCTCGAACTAACGTGTTGTATGTACGGGTTTTGCTTACATGCCATGCTATATATATATTGTGATAGTGTGATGACTTCTGACCTTTTAAATGATTTTTTTATAGTAAATGGATCCCGATCCAGCTGTGGCTGATGATGTAGAGAGTAATGCACCAGCTCCGGCTGAAGGGGTGGTGCCAACTGAAATCCACCTCCTACTTTTGGTCAAGGAGGAGGAGAAGGGGCTCGGGAAGCCTTTCTCCAGATGATGAATGCCTGGTATACTGAGTTCATTCGTATGAACCTGAATGCACAACCTCCCCCATCTCCCCCGATTCCTCAACCTATACCCCGATGCCTGAAGGTGTAGATCTGATGAAATTTCACAGAACTCTAGTTGACAGAATCTGTAAGCAAGGGGCCGAAGAATTCAGGGCAAATGTTGATGATGATACCGAGAAAGCAGAGTTTTGGCTTGAGAATTCTATTCGGGTATTTGATGAATTGTCTTGTACACCTGAGGAATGCTTGAAATGTGCTATATCATTGTTGAGGGATTCAGCCTATCATTGGTGGAAGACGTTGATTTCAGTAGTACCGAAAGAGAAAGTAACTTGGGAGTTCTTTCAAGAAGAATTTCGGAAGAAATACATCAGTGAAAGATTTATTGATCAAAAGCATAAAGAGTTTCTTGAATTGAAGCATAGGAACATGACAGTTACTAAATACAAAAGGGAGTTCGTCAGGTTGAGTAAGTATGCTAGAGAATATATTCCTACAGGGGCTAAAATGTGTAGACGATTTGAAGACGGATTCAATGAAGACATTAAAGTATTTGTTGGGATTCTCGAATTAAAAGAAATGGTAGTACTTGTTGATCGAGCTTGCAAGGCTGAAGAACTACTCAAAGAGAAGAAAAAAGTAGAAGTTGAGACTAGAAATTGGAAGAAAAGATCGACGAGCAGTTCATTCTCACAGCAATCTAGAAAATTTAGAAATATGAATTCACATTCTCAAGTTTCAGCTGGACAATCATATGGAAAATCTAAGAAGCAAAATGTGGGTTTTAAATCTCAGACTACTTCCGTGGCTAGTATGGGAAATTTGAGATTTGTTAAGCCCGAGTGCCAGCAGTGTGGTAGAAATCACTTTGGCCCATGTAGAGTGAATGAATGTTTTCGGTGTGGTTCTCTGGATCATTTTATCAGAGACTCCCCAGAGAGAGTTGAGAAAGAAAAATTTGAGAGTGTAAAAGCTAGTGGTGCAGACTCGAGAGGAAGATATTCAAGAAAAGCTAGAAATGAAGTAAGCAGTAAGAATGTAGTCAAAGATTTAGCAGCTAAACCTGAAGCAAGGACTCCAGCTAGAACTTATGCCATAAAGGCACGTGAAGATGTGTCATCACCTGATGTGATTACTGGTATATTTTCTCTTTATGATTTT
The DNA here is from genome assembly GCF_007990345.1 of Gossypium hirsutum. Classification (NCBI taxonomy): domain Eukaryota; kingdom Viridiplantae; phylum Streptophyta; class Magnoliopsida; order Malvales; family Malvaceae; genus Gossypium; species Gossypium hirsutum. The sequence continues at coordinate 21,357,871 of NC_053431.1, read as the reverse complement.
AATGTTAATACTTTGATTGATCCTGGTTCTACTCATTCATATGTGTGCATGAAATTGCTGTCTAGTATGAATATACCTATTGAGTACACAGAATTTATGATCAGAGTGTCGAATCCATTAGGCAAATGTGTGATAGTTGATAAAGTATGCAAGAAATGCCCTTTAATGATTTGGGGTCATTACTTTCCGGCTGACTTGATGTTGTTGCCGTTTGATGAATTTGATGTTATTTTGGGTATGGATTGGTTGACATTGCATGATGCTATAGTAAATTGCAAAGAAATGGTTATAGAATTAAAGTGTGAAAGTGGTAAAATTCTGCAGTTTGAATCAGGCAAATCAGAGGCATTATCTAGTGTGATTTCTTCGATGTCGGCTCAGAGATATTTGAGGAAGGGTTATGAAGCTTATTTGGAATATGTAATTAATATGAAAGAAATTGAAAAGAAATTTGAATCAGTGCCAATTGTGTGTGAATTCGCGGATGTATTTCCAAAAGAGTTGCCGGGTTTGCCTCTAGTCAGGGAAGTAGAATTTGGTATTGAGTTGATACTGGGAACAGCTCCGATCTCGATTGCTCCGTATAGAATGGCACCAGCGGAGTTGAAACAATCAAAGTCGCAATTGCAAGAGTTGACTGACAAAGGCTTTGTGAGACCGAGTTTTTCACCTTGGGGTGCTCTCGTGTTATTTGTGAAAAAGAAGGATGGTTCTATGAGATTGTGTTTTGACAATCGACAATTAAACAAGGTGATAATCAAGAACAATTATCTGTTGCTGAGAATTGATGATTTGTTTGATTAGCTGAAAGGAGCGACATGGTTTTCAAAGATTGACTTGAGATCTGGGTACTACCAGCTGGGAGTAAAAGAGTCGGATGTACCTAAAACTGCTTTTAGAACAAGGTACAGTCATTATGAATTTTTAGTCATGCCATTCGGGTTAACAAATGCTCCTGCTGTGTTTATGGATTTGATGAATCACATATTTCGGCCATACTTGGACAAATTTGTTATGGTATTTATAGATGACATCTTAATTTATTCGAAAGATGAGACAGCGCATGCCGAGCACTTGAAAATAGTTTTGCAAACTTTGAGAAATAAGCAGCTATATGCCAAGTTTAGTAAAATTGAATTTTGGCTTCGGGAAGTTGGATTTTTGGGTCACATTGTTTCAGGTGATGGTATACGGGTTGATCCTAGTAAAATTTCAGCCATTGTTGATTAGAAACCACCGAAAAATGTAACTGAGGTTAGAAGTTTCTTAGGGCTAGCTGGGTATTATCGGCGGTTTGTAAATAGATTTTCTATAATTGCTGCTCCTATGACTAGACTACTCCGAAAGGATGTTAAATTTGAGTGGAAGGAAGAATGTCAACAGGGTTTTGAAGAATTGAAAAAGTTATTAACTGAAGCACCAGTGTTGGCACAACTCGAATCAGGTAAAGAATTTGTGGTGTATATTGATGCTTCTCGAAATGGCTTAGGATGTGTAGTTATGCAAGAAGGAAAAGTGGTGCCTTATGCTTCGAGGCAATTAAAATCTCACGAAATTGAATTATCCGACTCGTGATTTGGAATTGTCTGCTATAGTGTTTGCTTTGAAGATTTGGCGACATTATCTGTATGGTGAAAAGTGTCGAGTATATACCGACCATAAAAGTCTTAAGTACTTGATGTCACAAAAAGACTTGAATTTGAGACAGCAAAGATGGTTGGAGTTATTGAAAGATTACGAGCTTGTTATTGACTACCATCCGGGAAAAACGAATGTGGTTGCCGATGCTTTGAGCAGAAAGTTTCTATTTGCTTTGAGAGCTATGAATACTCAGTTAAAGGTATCAGATGATGGTTCGATTCTAGCAGAGTTAAGAGCAAGACCAATGTTTTTACAAAAGATTTGTGAAGCTTAGAAAAATGACCAAGATTTACAAGCCAAAAGAAAACAAATGTGAGGTTGATACGAGGTCAGATTTCAGAATCGGTTCTGATGGTTGCTTGATGTTTAAAAATTGGATTTGTGTACCGAAACATGATGAGTTGATTCAAAAGATTTTGCATGAAGCACATAATGGTTGTTTGGCGGTTCATCCGGGCAGTACGAAAATGTATAATGACTTGAAGAAAATGTATTGGTGGAGTGGAATGAAAAGAGATATCTCTGAGTTTGTATCAAAGTGCTTAATTTGTCAACAAGTGAAAGCTGAACACCAAGTACCTTAGGGACTACTCTAGCCTATCATGGTTCCTGAATGGAAATGGGATCGGATTACTATGGATTTTGTGTCAGGGTTGCCATTAACTCTAGGGAAGAAAAATGCCATCTGGGTAATAGTTGACAGGCTGACTAAATTGGCTCATTTTATTCCAGTACATACGGATTATTCTCTTAATAAGTTGGCTGAATTATATATCAGTGAGATTGTTAGACTTCACAGAATACCTTTGTCAATCATTTCGGATAGAGATCCGAGATTTACTTCACGGTTTTGGCAAAAGTTGCAAGAGCCATTAGGTACGAAGTTAAATTTCAGCACTGCCTTTCATCCACAAACTGATGGACAGTCAGAGAGAGTGATTCAGATTCTTTAAGACATGCTCAGATGTTGTGTATTGGAATTTCAAGGTAGTTGGGAAAGATACTTACCGTTGATAGAATTTGCTTATAATAATAATTATCAGACGAGTTTGAAGATGGCACCTTATGAAGCATTGTATGGTCGTAAATGTCGGACGCCATTGTATTGGACTGAACTCAAGGAAAATTAGATTTATAGAGTTGATCTAATAAAAGAAACTGAATAAAAAGTGAAAGCGATTCGAGATTGTTTGAAAGCTGCTTCGGATAGATAGAAATCTTATGCGGATTTGAAACGAAAGGAAATTGAGTTTCAAGTTGGTGATAAGGTATTTTTAAAAGTATCTCCATGGAAGAAAGTTCTTAGACTTAGACGGAAGGGAAAGTTAAGTCCACGTTTTATTGGACCGTATGAAATAATTGAAAAAGTTGGACCAGTAGCTTATCGGTTAGCATTGCCATCTGAATTACAAAAGATGCATGATGTGTTCCACGTATCTATGCTACGTCGGTATCATTTGGATCCTTCACAAATAATTTCACCGATAGAAATTGAGCTACGACCGGATATGACTTACGAAGAAGAACCGATTAAGATTTTAGCTCGAGAGGTCAAACAACTAAGAAATAAAAATGTCGCTCTCGTGAAAGTATTGTGGCAAAAGCACGGGGTAGAAGAGACTACATGGGAACCTAAGGAAACTATGAGAAATCAATACCCACACCTGTTTACCGGTAAGATTTTCGAGGACGAAAATCCTTAAAGGGGGGAGAGTTGTAATATCCCGAATTAGGGCCTAATCAGAATAGTAGTTTTGTGACCACAAATCCGAGGTAGAAAAATTTATTTTATTATCATTTTAAGGTCTATGGCATGATTGCATGATTGTGTGAAAATTTCGTTTAGAAATTTTATCGATAGAGGGTCCAATTTGATATTTAGGACTAAATTGCAAAAGTTGTAAAATGTGTGTTCTAGTTCACAAAGGTATTAAGTACTTGTGAGTAATGGGTTTTTAAAGTGGAGGTCCTTGGATAGTAATTAGACCATTATAGTAGTTTGGAAAAAAACACCTAAAGGAAGATAAAACACCATAGTTTTTAATTAAGGGCATTTTGGTCATTTAGTTATTAAAATGAATTAAAAACAAAATTAAAAGCCAATTTTTGTCCATCTTCTTCATTAGGCCGAAATTTCAAGGGTTCTCCATACCTAGGGTTTATTTCAAGCTTCCAAGCTCCATAGTAAGTGATTCCAAGCCCCATTTTTAATGTTCTTTACATTTTTGGAATCCTGGTAGCTCGATTTATCTTATGCTAACAATAAGTCAACCTAGGATTCATATTTGGAAAAATACCCATAGGTCAATTTTTTTTTATTTTGGCATTTTATGATAGAATATGAGGTTTTAAATTATGTTAGACAACTTGTGCTACTCGGTTTTAAGTGAAAACGAGTAAAAGGGCTTAATCGGTAAAAATACCTAATAGTCATAAGTACATGTTAGAGTGTGAATTTGATGTTTCCATAAAAGGGAAAAATGATCAGCATGTCATAAAACATAAGAAAATAGGATGAGGTTTAATTTACGAGCTTTGGGGCAAAAGTGCTAATATGTGAAAGTTTAGGGGCAAAATAGTAATTTTACCAAAGTTCGTATTAGGGGCTGTTTTGATGAATGTATTTATTAAATAAATTAATTGGGGATTATAGATCAAGAGAAACGAGATTCAAGTCGTGATCGAGGGAAAAAAAAGTTTACGAGGAATAGGCTCGATTGCTAAAATTTTGTATTGAGGTAAGTTCATGTGTAAATAAGGTAACATAATTTTTATTTTAAGTGATTTAATGTTATTTATATGACATGATACTTATTATCATGAAATATGATGTTTTGTAAATTATTATGTGGTGATATGCAAATTATGTGATCAACTTGATAAGTATGAGATGTTAACAAGTATCGATTTCTATATTCCGAAGAAGGCGATCGAAATGTGTAATTGAAAAGAATCCCGTTTGAACCTTGGGAATAGATTGGGGTACAAGAGACATGTCACTAGGATGGTTGAGTTCCGAACTCGTTGAGTTGAGTCCGAGTTCGTGAGATGTAACTAGGCATCCAAGCTCGTTGAGTTGAGTCTGAGCTCGTTGAGTTGAGTCCGAGTTCGTTTATGGGCGGGTTACATGGTAGCTTGGCTACATAGATTTCAAAAGCTATTGAGCTTGTTTAGCTATGAGCATAGCACTTATGTGCACATTATCCGTGTATCCGAAATCATATTCCGATGTGTTCAACGGGAGATCTCTAATAGAATAAGGAGAATGCCTAATACGAAGGTGACATGTTGGTAAGTGTGGTGAATAAGAAAATTTGACAGGTATGCGTTTAAACCCTCGGGTTGAGAACTTAGTATGGTGAAATTGTGGTAAGATATTAAATGCAAATGTAACATGAATGTCTTGTTGTTGTTTATGCAAACAATTTTTGTGTTGAGTGGCATGATTATGTTACTTGTTATTTGCATGTGAACTTACTAAGCATTTATGGTTACTCCCTCCTTTTCCTTCATTGTAGTTTTGACAAGCCAGCTTGAGAATCGGGATAGGTCGAAGGCTCGCTCACACTATCCGAAGACCTAAATTGGTAAAATGGCTTGTATGTTATGAGTGAGGCATGTATAGCAATATACACACTTTGTATAAATGATCATATGATATGGTTATGGCTTGGTAAGAAAAGGGTTTGTAAATGATTAGCTATTGGAATGGCTAATCAAGTTTATATATGATAACATGTATGCTTTATGTCTTAACTAAACCATGAAAATCCTTAGAATGGTAAAATTTGCCATAAAACAGAGTCATACAGCAGCAGTGATGTGAATTTGAAAAATCACTAAAAATAGTATAAATGGAATTAAATGATGAATAAGTTATGAAATTGAAGCTTGATGAGTCTATTTTCATATGGATGGAACAAAACAGGTAAATGAGTTATATTTTACGAGATATTTAAGTTTTGGTGGAACAGGATCATAGTGGACTCTGAATCCCCTGTTCTGAATTTAAAAATTCACCAAAATTTGTACAAAAATAATTAGAAGTTTTACTTTATATGAGAAACAAATGACATAATTATTGAAATTTTGTACATGGAGATATCTGATTCGTAATACATAGGGGTCAGAGTAGTCGAACCCTGAAATAGGGGAGACTTTAACTAATAAATTGTACTAATTGGCTTGACCAAAAATTCTAGAAAAAAATTAGTAGATAGATATATGAGTCTAGTTTCAAGGAAAATTTACGGATCTTAATTTCGAGTTTCGAAACTTGAGATATGAATTTTTAAGCAACTGTGATGCAGTTGGCCAGCTTGTCTAGAAATATTAAAAATAAGTTGTTTGAGCTGTTTAATTAATGAATTAAGTTTAGTAACACCTCGTACTCGACTCCGGTGACGGTCTCGGGTATGGAGGCATTTCACATTCTCTAGACATAGATGAGTGTGTAGTATGCCCATAAACTGAATCTAATTCTGAAAAGGTTAGATTAGTTGGACTGGAATTGAATGATATAAGCGAGTATTCGACTGAGTACTTGCAACAGACTCTAGACATAGAGTAGTGTTTGTATAGAATAAAGACAAAACAGTGCAGGGTATCGTGTTAAGGCCTATAGACACGGCTCGAGTAACTTGAGATCTAGCTCTCAAAAGAAGCAGGTCACTTTAAGTCTCTTTTGAGCAATAGATTGAGTATGATTTTGCTAAGGTACTACTAAAAGTAAAGGTAGATTCTTAGTAATTTCCAAATCAACATCGTAGACCCTTAATCATTTGTCATAGTATCTTTTCCATAGTATTCTTAGTTATTTATTTATTCGCTCATAGATTATTTATGTAATTATTCTCATAATTGCAATTGTATTTTTACTCTTACTTTGCCTTAGCATTTTTTAGTATTAGTCAACATACATTTTGCACACATCCTTACTACTTTAATTTACCACTATGTACTTAACTTGGTTTTGCTATAACATTAATCATAATTCGTTATAATAACATTAATCAATTCAGGCTTATCATCCGGGACTACTGGTTTCTCTTTTTTTGTTCTGTGAATTTTTTAGTCGGCAGACATTATTCTATAAACTCAGTCCTAACTATCATAGTCTCTGTTGATGGGTCTATATTATATTGTTCTTGTAGTTCAGCTTTGTTAAAATTACCCAAGATTTCTGGGACGATGAGTTCTATGTCTATTTGATTCTTCAATTTGCTATCCATTTCCTCCACTAGCTCTATATCTTCTCTTTCTGAAGTTGCATTTGATTCGTTTGAATATTATTTTATCTATTGAGATGGATAACAGTTTGAAAGTTCTCCTTCTTTACAAGCGTCTATGATAATGTTCTCCTTTCTACTCAACTTCGAACATAGCACCTTTTGGTACCTTTCTAATGGCATATCATTATTGTTGTTATTGTCTTGGGAAAGAACTGGGTTTCTCCTTGGAGTTGACTTAATTCAAGCATTAGTAATCGTTGGTTCTCTTGTATCTCCAAATCTTCATAGACTCCTTCTTTATAAATATCTTCATCATAATCAAAGTTTTCATCGGACCACATATAATCAAAGTTATCCATGGCTTTATGCTAACTAATTATTTGGTTGATAGTGTCTAAAGTTCACAAGAAAAAATGAACAAATGTTAGAAATGTTAATAAAAACAAATTGAAAGTCATAGCTATAACCTACAAATTTCTTAATTATTCTTGTAAAATGCAAAACTTAAAATCAATCTAGTGACATTGCCTCCCCAGCAACTACGCCAATAACTTGACCACCTCCGAACTTACTAACGTCCAAAGTCTGAATATTGCAATAAGATATAAAATACAAGGTGGTATCTACAACTATACGGGTCGCATTGTAATATAATTTTTACAACAGAGTAAGTAAGTACTCCGAGGATAGTACCCAAGGGAGGCGAGTGCTAGATCAATTCTAACTTAAACACTAAAAGATCTAATTAGTACTTTTAATCAGTTATAGTACAAGAACATAATAAAGGGATTTTTTTCTGGGTTTTTATAACAATAAAATAAAATAACATAAATAAAATAAAATAAAAGTTCAAGAGACAGAAGAATATAATGAATCAAATATTGATTATGGGTGATTAGCTCACTTCGGTAATCCCCATCAACTGTCATTTCAGGTTCCTTGCCAATCCACTAGTCGCTACCCTAGCAAGATCTTTCGATCTTCCATTAACATAATGAGTCAGCAAGAACTACTTATCTTCTGACCTCACAGTCTAGACTAGCTTGGGGTAAAGGTGTTCACGGATGGGCCATACCAATTTTGGGTTAATTCTCACTTTGATGACTTCCCAGGGTTACAGGCCTAGGTTTGTTTCACATTCTTCCTTTCCTAAACAGTTGATCCGTTAAGTAACCCTACAAAATTGTTAATAGATCATATCTCCACTCACTAATCCCTCATAGGTGGATTAGTTCCTCATGGCTTTTATAGACAATATGGAACAAATGAAAAGAGAGAACATGATAAATGGATTAAATTTTAGAGTTTAAGAAAACATATGATTTGTATTAAAGATGGGAATGAATCCATAGAGTTTGACAACCTCCAAAAATCAAATATCTTGAACACAAAGAATAACTGAAAATAAATTCTAAAAACCTAAGAAAGAAAAACTAAGCTAAATTTAAAAGAGATAATCTAGGCTAATTGCATGAAGTCTGCATGAAGTCTATAATATGAGCCAAAGAAGCCTATTTATAGATTTCAAATGGTCATCATCCTCAACCCTAGGTTAGCTAACATTCTCAAGATTTAATTTTGATTGTGTAGGCCAAAACTCCTCTGTTTCATATTTAATTTTTATTCTTAAGTCGATGTCGTGATAGACCAGGACCTATGTCAGACATAGCAGTTAATATACTCCTCTTGAGGTATCTTCAAGGGTATGTCACAACACCCTCAGGCTGTGCCGTGACATTGAAGGTAGTTTTGAGATTTCTCCATTATACTCCTTATGTTGCAACATAGGACATCCCGTGTTGTGCTGTAGTGATCAGTATCAGCTTAATATGCCTTCTAAAGGTCTCTTGCACACTCACAAAGTGTATTAACTCACCCTTAGGCCTCATTCGACCCCTAAGGTCAATAAAAGACTCAATTTACACATTTTATTAACTTATTAAAACTTAAGAGAACATAATTCAAATCTACTGGAAATATTTGCTTTCAAACTCCTAAAGTACGATAATTAGTTTAACCTGCTACACCGAATTACGACGTATAAAAAACACACATATATGAGTACTTAAATCCTATGGCATTCTAACTATATCAAATAATTTCAAAGTATTACAAGGCCAACATATCCATTTACACATTTATTTACTAATTTATGCACCTTTTCACATATCATGTTATTCATGATCACATCACTATCACATTTTCATATAAAGCACTTTCAAGTGCTATCACAATGCTTATTAAGCCACAATCACTGTAATCTCATTTGTGTGCATAAAACTAGCAAATCACAAGTCATATTCTAACATAATCATATCACAAATCATCATATTAGCTTAGCATAAGTGTAACAGTCCATTTTTAGGGTTAATCAGTACAGTGGTTTTGGGACCACAATTCGAAGTCAAAATATTTATTTTATTATTTTATTAAGGTTTATAGTATGATAGAATGTTCACATGAGCGTGTGACCCTAGAATGTTTGAAAATTTTATAAGTTTCCCAAAGTTTGCAAATGTTATCGATTTAGTCCTGAACCACTTTTAAGCATGTTCTGACACTTTGAAGAGTCTTGTAAGGGATAATATGATTATGTTTTTATAATTATGGCCATGAATGTTTAAAGTATGTAATATTGATGTGATTTGTTCGGTAATGCCTCCTAACCCTATTCTGACGATGGATACAGGTTAAGGGTGTTACATTTATTGGTATCAGAGCTATGGTTTAGTCGATTTTAGGACTAACGTAGCATATGTGAGTCTAGCTATACATGCCATATAGAACCTGTGATAGTGTGATATCACCCAACTTTGACGAAAATTATTTTAATTAAACAGATATACTTTCCAACCGAGCTAATTCCTATAGTAATGAATGTGATAGTCCAATATTGAGTAAAGATGTGAATGTGATGAATCGAAACCCATAAAGGTACGAATGATAGATTGTAATAGTATGTTAACTATAAATGTTATGTTATGTGCATGTATATGTGAGAGTTAAATTTCAGGCTTTACGACCTTCACCCCCTTACCATTAAAGTATTATAATGAAATCTATAATATTAGATTGAATAAGCTTACAAGTGTGGAATTACAAAGTTCTATGGTTGAAAGATTAATACGGTAGTCAGATAAGAGAATGAGTTAGCAAGTAAGGACAACACCAGAAAAGATATAGGATCGTGTTGAAGGCCATTCGTAATGTACAAAGTCACTGTTAATGAAGAAGTTGAATTAGATGAGACAAATGTATTTAGGTATGATGTCTAAAGAACGTATTAACTGGAAGTTCTTCTGAATTGATTTTTGATAGTGATGAGATAATGTGAAACCAGTGGAGACAGAATTAGACAGTGGAATAATGTTTGAATTAAAATGATAGCTGAGTACAGTGGTTATTGTTGGGCAGTTACTATGGTTTCTTCTGGGCATTCTATGTGTACAGTTACTTTTAGAAGTATACATAGCTATATATTTTTAGATGAAATTCTTATTTATGAGAACACTAGCTAAACATACTGATAGACGAAAGCATTATTAGTTTGTTTGAGTTATGATCGGCATTGCTCTATCTTTCTCTGGTATTCTATTCTCTTGTGTTGATAGGAAAGTAAACGGTAAAATCCCTATAATGTTAATATTCTATTTCTACTGGTTATTGCTCTATTGAATATACATGAAGGTTATATTGCTTCTGTTATCGTTGATTTCAGTATTTATGAGTGATGTTTTTCCTTCTGGAAATTTTCTAGGATATCATTGGGATCTTTATCATTCTATATGGGTTGTAATTTCCAAAAATTATGTATAGCTCAACATTTTAAGATTTCGCTATCTCGATTTTACTATGATTCTATGTAATTAATTGCAAGAGAAATTCTTCTAACCAAGATGATTATATCTATTATGATTATAATTTCTGGTTTGATTATGAGAGTATAGTGGTACCGTCATCAGATTATAGAGGTTGTGTTTCTATATTGGTTGCTGAGGAAACCATATTTGATTTTCTTTTGTGTACAAAATGCATTATTAACAATTGGGATTTTATCTATTTATACGGTTCAGACATTGGTCTTATTATGGCATTATGATTTTTATATGATAGAAGTGGCTTCAATATAGTTCAATGCTTTGATGATTAATAGTTGTGATAGCTTTATTATATAATCCTTTCTAGTTTCTTGAAAGAGGGTTGACATTGGCAAAAGTGTAAATGGTGAAAGATCAAGCTCAAATCTATATATCAGTTATCATTCCCAGGTAATCTTGATAAATGTCACTGAGTTGAAAGCGGGATGTTATGTTACATTTGAATTATGCAACCTTAAAGATATTTGATTAGTATTCTGAAGAAAATTTAAGATAATTGTATGTCTCAATTATCTTGACAATAAGAAGAAAGGTTTTCTTTGAAAAGTTATTATTTGGCAAACAAGATCGATTGGGTTGTTTAATTTGATTGGGTTATCTATTGGAAAGTTTAATCAATTTTTTGTATCGAAATCTATCCACAAGGCTGGAAATAAATTTTTAACGTCCAAGGGTAAATAGATTAATAGTCTGAATGACGAATTCAAATTCTAGAGGACATCATATAGAATTATATCTATCAGAACAATTCTATTTGAGAAATGTTATGGTAAATTAAAGTCATTTCAATTGTGGAAGTTCTTATTTATGTGAAGTTTGATTTGGTTTAAATATACGCTAATAAAGTTATAAACAGATGAAGATATTTTTAACTTAAGCATTAGTTCTGGTTTAGCTTGAGTCAGGTAAAGAGTTTATGATTTTCAGTCATGCGCCATTGAATGGTTTGAAATGTGTTCTACTACAAGAATGTATAGTGATAGCTTATGCTTACATAAAGTTAAAGCTGCATGAAAAGAATTATACGACATGTGAATTAGAGATGATTGGTAATGTATTCGTGTTGAATAGTCAGTGACATTGATTATTTGGTGGGTAATGTGACAATTGTAATGATTACTTGAGTTAAAAGTATTTAGTGACTCAAAAAGATCTGAATTTATGACAACGAAGATGGCTTGAATTGATGAAAGACTACAAGTTAGAAATTGATTATCATACAGGGCAAACGATTACAGTCACGGATGTTCTGAGTAGGAAACCTATGTGTGCTTTACGACCGATGAATATACGATTGATTTTAATGGATGATGGATAGATATTAGCTGTGTTAAAAGCATTCAGTGAATTTCTGAAGTTCATAAATGTATCAGTGAATTGCAAGTTAAAAAGGGGTTCAATGTAAATTGATTCATGATTAAAAAATTTTAGATTGAAATCGATCATTGTTTGTTGTTTCAAGATAGAGTTTGTGTCTCGAGAAATCTAGAAATTAGGTAACAATTGTTACATATGACCCATAGAGGTTAAAGCTGATTATCAAGTACCTTCGGGACTGTTACAGTCTGTATTATTATTTGAGTAGAGATGACATAAAATTTCATTGGAATTTGTAGAAGGAAGATGTTATCTGAACTATTGTTGATTGTTGCAGAAGTCTGTAAATTTTATATCAATATGTATAATTTCTCTATTGATAAACTAACTAAGTTATACACTTCTGAAATTGTCAGCATTTTCAGAGTGTTAGTCTCCATTATTTTGGATAAATATCCAAGGGTTATATTGAGTTTCTGAAGAAAACTACTGTAAACTTTGGGTATGAAGTTGCATTGTAACACCTCATTTCATTCTTCAACTGATGGATAATATGGGAAAGTGATGCAAATTCTCGAAGATACGATTTGTTACTGTATCTTAGTATGTGAAAGTAATTAAGAAAGACAATTACTGTTGGTTGAGTTTGAGCATATTAATAGTTATCATATGGGTATAAAGATGGCATTATATAAAGTATTGAATGATTGCAATTACCGAACTCCGTTGTTATGGGATCAAGATTTGTGAGAAAAAGATTCATGGGATTTATTTCAACAGAGAAATTGAAGAGAAACTGAAAGTAACTCATAACTGTTACAAGGCAATTTTAGATTGACAGAAATCATATGCGGGCTTGATACGTAAAAGCATTGAATTTTAGTTAAAAAACTGAGTATTTGTGAAAGTATTATAGTTGGAATAGAATTTCTCGATTTAGCTATAAAGAGAAGTTGAGTTTGTGATTTATCAGGCTATATGAGATTTTTGAGAGAATGAGATTGTATGAGATTATCGTCAAAACTTGAGAAGATCCATAATGTGTTTCTTATATATATAACACGATGATACAAATAAGATCCTTTATCTATAGTATCTCTTTCAGAAGTAGAAACTCGACTTGTTACGACATATAGCAAAGAACAGATCAGAATCTTAACTTGTGAGATTGAAAAGTTGAGATGTCTGAGGCTATGTGAAGAAATTGATGAGACTAGTGAAAGAAAATCACTAATTTATGTTCTGGTACGATTTTCGGGGACAAAAATCCCTAAAGGGGGAGAGTTGTAACAACCTATTTTTAGGGTTAATTGGAACAGTGGTTTTGAGACCACAATCTGAAGTTAAAATATTTATTTTATTATTTTATTAAGGTTTACAGTATGATAGAATGTTCGTGTAAAAATTTCGTAAAGAAATTTTACTGTTTGAGTGGTTAATTTGGTAAAAAAGGACTAAATCGCATAAAGCGTAAAAGTTGAATTCTATAAATGAAATGAATTAATTAGCTAAAGAAATGAAATGATGGGTACTTGCATGGTAAATATACCATTTTAAAAATGGGTGGACAACTTTGGATATGTATAAGGTGGATTTTTAATGTTAGTTAAAGGTTAGTTTAGTAAAATGGTTATTATAGTTATAATAGATAAATAAAATAAAATTTTATTTCTATAATCTTTAATGTTTCGTCCCCACCGAAAATAAGAAGAAGAAATAGCCATTGTTATACCTTCCATTCGGCCAAGCTTAGGTAGCTTATCAAGGTAAGGTTTTCATCCCGTTTTTTATGATTCCTACGTTTTTGAGATCATTGTAGCTTAATCTAGCTAGCCCGTATCTCCAATTTTTGAACTGTTAAAGTATGTGAATTTTACCATTGTTGATTAAGTGTGTATTTTGATAATTAATGATAGAAAATAAATTATTGTTGTTAGATAGATAAGTTTTGTAAAGTGAATTTTGGCAAAAATGTCAATTTTGGACTAAATTGTGAATTATTGAAATTATGTGGTTGAAAGTGTGATTATTTGGAAAATATGGGCTGCTAGTAGTATAGGTAAAATTTGGCTAGCATGGGTTTGTCCTTAACTGCATGAATTTGCAACTTTATGTGATAAGGACTAAATTGCAAAAATGTAAAATAATAGGGGTAAAAGTGTAATTTTATCAAAATGTGTAAATTGTGTTAAATTGAATAAATTAATGATTAAATAAGTAAATTTTGTTATTACATAGATTGAGAAAAATGAGATTCGGATTTAGAACGAGGGAAAACAAAGTCTCAAATTAGTCGACCTAATTCGTCATTATAACGAACGAGGTAAGTTCGTATGCTAGTAAACGTATTTAAATTCTATTATAAATGCTTATTTATTATTGAATTGAATTGAATTGAATTATATATGTTTCATTATCATGAAATTGTTACGAATGTTGAACGAGCAAATACGAGCAAGAATCGACAAAGTTACGACATCCGAAATTCCTGTACGAATCTTAGGAATAATATAGGATGAAATGTCATGACATTAGGATTACCGAGATGTGATTACATGTAAGACCATGTCTGGGACATTGGCATTGTATTGTGATTACGTGTAAAACCATGTTTAGGACATTGGCATTGTTATATGATTTCATGTAAGTGTAACGCCCTGAATTTGGGCCTAGGAGTTTTAGGTTTTGAGCAGGGGTGCAGTTAGGAGATTGCACATAAATATTTAATTGTGTAAGAAAGTGGCACAATAGAGTGTTTGGCTTAGTGGTTGTGGGCTCAAGAAGTGTTTGGGAAGCCACGGGTTCAAGTCCTAGCTTCCATAAAATTTTGGTTTTTAAGGATAAAACCCCTATCTTTGGTCAGTAGGGTTACAAATAAAATTTAGTAAAGTGTTATACAAAAAAAAGCCTACTGATCTAGTGCTAAGTGGCGTGTTGTATATGCTAGTGGTCTGAGGTTCCAATCCCTGCTTGTGCAAGTAAGGATTATTTTTGCCGGTGGCTTTGGGAGGAAGTTGTGTTTGACTGAAACACCAAGGGTTTGAATAGATTTGGTTGGGCTTGTTGTTAGCTGAATTTGAAGAGATGGATGGGAGAAATTTAAGGAGAAAATCGAGGAAGATTTGAATTTGGAAGAGAGTCTTACCGAGTTTGAACTCTAGCACTTAATGTTTTGGTTGTGTAGGTGTCGGGGAGGTGTTTAATGTGTTGAAGGCTGAATGAATTTGTAAAGTGTTTTGGTCATGAAAATTCGGCTATAGGCTTTTGGGGTGTCATTTTGGTGTTAGCTAATCATAGGTCATTTTCGTCTCAATACTTCGGGTTGGCAATTATACTTCTTTTGTTTTGTTTTGGCTCTAATCGAAGACTCCTGAAAACCTCTCAGCCTTTTGTTTATTTTCTTTGTCCGAATACCTCAGTGACATTTTACTCTTCATCTTTCCTTCTTCTTTGTCCCCTCTTCTCAAAATTTAAATACTCCTTTTATTTCGATTTCATTCCTCCTTTCACTATTCTTTGTCAAGCCGAATCATTCTCCCTTTTTCTTTGTTGGTCGAATACCCTAAGTATTGGAACTTCTTCTCTCTGTTCTCCAAACTAAATAGCCTCTGTCTTTGGGTAGCCGAAATTGTAAAAGCCAAATTATTTTCTCCTTTGTCTTCCTATCTTTCTTTTGGCCGAATCTTGCTGAAATGCTGCCGAAATTCCTTAACTTTTGGGTAAGTGTTCTACGGTGTGTTTCCACTAGCTGAATCACATCTGGTTTCTTCTCAAAGGTTCGAAATTTGGTATCTCTTAGGCATAATGATTGCTTTCTCTTTTTCCTGCCTTGGAGTGGTAATCATCTAACACCTTTTTAACTCCCTTTTCATGTGATTATTGCTAGGGACTCAACTTCTGTAATCAAGGTGCTAAGCCATTACTCCGTCCCTACAAGCGACCTTCTTTATTGGTAAGTACTTTAAATCCTAGACATGGTTATGTGGCATTATAGAGTTTGATGAATTGGTTGAGTTTTTCATGTGAAGGTTGAAGCTTTGGAAAGGGCTCTACAATAGTTCGTTTGGTAAGTAACGATGATTCAGTTAAAGTTTTTGCGATGCTTTGGTTTTTAGATTAATCGTAAATATGACTGATGGAGAGGGGTTGTGGTTGATCATAGGTTCTCGATTCAAAAGTGGTTCGGTTGCAACTCCATAACAGGTGTGTATTCACACACTGAATAGACTATAGAATAGCAAATCCTGAAATGCTGAAAAGTCAAAAGAATAGAAACGGTTACTACACGAGCACGCGAACGCACGTGTGGCAAATCTGATGCGATGGTAGAGGCCACCATGAGTGAACTCTTAGGCTGTGGCTATAAATAGGCCATGTTGGGCCATATAGGCCCAATGGGCCTATAGGCCCTAGATGTGTAAAGCTCACCAATAGGTGGGAAAACGTTGGACCGATCGTGTCACTCACATGGCTTGGATCGAAATCGGGCTTGGTGGGCGAATGGGTTGTGTGGGCCTATGGGCTGCTTAAATGGGCTTTGGGCCCAATCGCTCTGTTTGTTTGCTAACGGTTGCACGAGTCATGCAAGACGAATGTAAACCTTCTGATGGGTCAGTAAGTGTACTTAGATCCTAATTTACAAAATTACTGTTATGCCCCAAAGGGCAAAATGACTAAAATGCCCCTACATGTTATATGATTGTTATTGTATGCCATTTATGATATGTTTTCATTCATGTGATATTATGCTACATGGGGGACGGGATCATTGATTTGGAGGAAGTATATGATTTGTTAAGGTCGCTTGGTCGCTTGACGACTGTGGATCCACTGACAACTTCAAGCAATTATGTGATTAGCAGCTCTACTGCGAAATTGGTTAGTGCCGCAACCGGTGCTGCATTAGGAGTGTAGGGATGGGTGGGTCGATTAAATCCCCATACTAGTGTAGGGTTGGACGGGATACGAAGTGCAAGGTTGGTTGGGTATTTGTGTATTTCATAATCTGATTTTATTTTGTGACATGGGCTCAGGCCCAATTGAGGCTACTATGGTCTCAGGCCCCAAATGCCACCATTATTGTAATGGGCTTAGGCCCAAATTGATGTGAAGCATGCTATATTATCGATGAGGGTTGTACACACTGAGTTTTCCTAAACTCACCCCCTCTTTTAAAATTTTCAGGTAATCCTCAGTAGGAGATTCGACGTATGGGAGGACTCGGAGGTGGCCATACTACGAAAAACTTTAAATATTCGTATTTTCTTTTTCATTACCTAAATTACTTTCTCTTTGGGTTTTCGATGTAATAAGGCCTTTTCTCTAATTTTCTAGCTTTTAATTTGGGGGTTTTTTACTATTATGATTTATTTGTGTTAAAAGTATAGCGCGGTTTTCCAAAATGATATATGTTTTCATAACTTCATGTTTTCGCAACATTGTTGAAATTCTTCCACAACAAATATGTTTTTAAAAGTAAGGCTGGTTTAAAATGGTTAAGAAATAATTAAGTTGACTTTAGAATTAAGAAAAGGGGCTTTTCTCTTTCAAGCAAGATTTATTAATGAGACAAAGTTTTTTGAAAAAGTATTTTAATGTGACATGCCAGATTCGGTCATAACGTCTAGGCCGGGTTTGGGGTGTTATATTTAGTGGTATCAGAGTCAAGTTGCAAAACTCAGTTGGGAAATGGGCCTTATTTTTTGGATTTTAATGTTATTTACAAACGATTCCGAAGCATTTTAAAGGATTTTTATTGTATGATTCACCGAGTCTTCGGTGTCAAACCAAGTAAGTTCTCTTGATACTGAAATCTATTTTAAACTATTATACTATAGATAGTTACTCGGCTTACTTTAGATGATAGACTATATTGAGACTCTTTAGCTAGAGTAAACTGGAAAACTATAGGAAGCTAAAACTGTAGCGAGCCTGCGATTGTGAAAACAACTCTTAACTACTACTGTCATAAAACATTTGCTTAATTACTGAAACTTTGAGCTAGATTGCATAAAATTTCTTAACCGGATTATACACGAAGTGACAATGAGCACTAGAAGGTGTGCAAGAGGCCGCGGCAGAGGCCGTGGAAGTGCTAGGTTTGGATTAGCATCAAATCAGATGCCCAACGTAGAGGCGAGAGAAGCTCTGACTTTACTAATACCCGAGACAGGGTTGTATGATTGAGTAGCTGGGGACGATGCATTGTCCCAAGCAATGTTAAAGATTCTAGAAAGGGTCGCTGGGCCCGACATTGGTATTGGGAGCGGAGTGTCAATTTCTAAGAGACTCCGGTTGAATGGAGCCGAGATCTTCAAGGGTATCGCAGGAGTAGCACCGAATGTGGTCAAATATTGGTTGGAGGCCACTGAAAGGATAATGGACGACCTGGATTGCACTTTCGAGCAAAACCTGAAAGAAGCAGTGTCGCTGCTGCGAGAGGAAGCTTACCAGTGGTGGCTTACTGTGAAAGAGGGCACTCAGCCTGACTAGATAACTTGGGAGTTATTCAAATTAGTGTTTCAAGTGAAATACGTGGGCGCAAGCTACGTGGATGCCCGGAGGAAGGAATTCTTGAACTTGACTCAGGGAGACCGATCTGTGGCGGAGTACGAGGCAGAGTTCTTACGACTCAGTTGGTATGCTAAAGGAATAGTGGAAAAAGATTATGAACGTTGTGTTCGGTTCCAAGACGGCCTCAGAGATAGTCTTCAGATATTGATTGCTCCTCAAAGGGAGCAGGATTTCGCAACATTGATAGAGAAGGAAAAAATCGCTGGAGATGTAAAGCGCACTGAGCACCTAAACCGGAAAAGAGAAAGGGGCAGAAATAAAAGGGATTTTGAGCCCTTCAATTACGATCAGAGGCCTAATAGAAGGGCCAGAGTGGATGGGCCGGTCAGAACGGGGCCCCCTGTTGCTACTATTAGGTTATCACCTTGCGATATTTGTGGAAAAAGTCATGCAAGAGAGTGCTAGAGGAGAACAGGAGCCTGTCTGAGTTGTGGTACCATGGAGCATCGTCTTAGAGAGTGTCCCAAAAGACCGGATTAGAGGCAAGTCTTTGGTAGAGGTAATGTACAGCCACCGAGGGTGGGCAGTAGCCACTTAAAGGCCATGTCAGGCTAGGGGTGGAAACAGGTTGGATCGTGGAGCACCAGAAAGAGGTGCTGATCATACTGAAGGGAGGCAACCAACTTTGGTCTATGCAGCACGCCACCAAAAGGACGAAGATGCTCCAGATGTGAATACTGGTACGTACTTTATCAATAGTGTACAATTTATCTATTTTGAAATTAGAACTAGAGTACGTAGCAGAAGCGTAGTGGTGTAACCTGAGTGGCACAACTATTGGGTAGTTGGAAATTTCGAGGACGAAATTTATTTAAGGGGGTAGAGCTGTAACGCTTCAAATTTGGGCCTAGAAGTAGTAGGTTTTGAGCAGAGGTGTAGTTAGGAGACTGTACATAAATATTTAATTGTGCAAGAAAGTGGCACAATGGAGTGTTTGGCTTAGTGGTTGTGGGCTCAGGAAGTGTTTGGGAAGTCACGAGTTTAATTCCTAGCTTCCATAAAATTTTGGTTTTTAAGGATAAAACCCCTATCTTTGGTCAGTAGGGTTATAAATAAAATTTAGTAAAGTGTTATACAAAAAAAAAGCCTACTGATCTAGTGCTAAGTGGCGTGTTGTATATGCTAGTGGTCTGTGGTTCGAATACCTGCTTGTGCAAGTAAGGATTATTTTTACCGGTGGCTTTGGGAGGAAGTTGTGTTTGACCGAAACACCAAGGGTTTGAATAGATTTGGTTGGGCTTGTTGTTAGCTGAATTTGAAGAGATGGGAGAAATTTAAGGAGAAAATCGAGGAAGATTTGAATTTGGAAGAGAGTCTTGCCGAGTTTGAACTCTAGCACTTAATGTTTTGGTTGTGTAGGTGTCGGAGAGATGTTTAATGTGTTGAAGGCTGAAGGAATTTGTAAAGTGTTTTGGTCATGAAAATTCGGCTATAGGCTTTTGGGGTGTCATTTTGGTGTTAGCTAATCATAGGTCATTTTCGTCTCAATACTTCGGGTTGGCAATTATACTTCTTTTGTTTTGTTTTGGCTCTAATCGAAGACTCCTGAAAACCTCTCAGCCTTTTGTTTATTTTCTTTGTCCGAATACCTCAGTGACATTTTACTCTTCATCTTTCCTTCTTCTTTGTCCCCTCTTCTCAAAAGTTGAATACTCCTTTTATTTCGATTTCATTCCTCCTTTCACTATTCTTTGTCAAGCCGAATCATTCTCCCTTTTTCTTTGTTGGTCGAATACCCTAAGTATTGGAACTTCTTCTCTCTGTTCTCCAAACTAAATACCCTCTGTCTTTGGGTAGCCGAAATTGTAAAAGCCAAATTATTTTCTCCTTTGTCTTCCTATCTTTCTTTTGGCCGAATCTTGCTGAAGTGCTGCCGAAATTCCTTAACTTTTGGGTAAGTGTTCTACGGTGTGTTTCCACTAGCTGAATCTCATCTGGTTTCTTCTCAAAGGTTCGAAATTTGGTATCTCTTAGGCCTAATGACTGCTTTCTCTTTTTCCTACCTTGGAGTGGTAATCATCTAACACCTTTTTAACTCCCTTTTCATGTGATTATTGTTAGGGACTCAACTTCTGTAATCAAGGTGCTAAGCCATTACTCCGTCCCTACAAGCGACCTTCTTTATTGGTAAGTACTTTAAATCCTAGACATGGTTATGTGGCATTATGGAGTTTGATGAATTGGTTGAGTTTTCATGTGAAGGTTGAAGCTTTGGAAAGATACGTGGATTTTAGGAGCGAAAGGGCTCTACAATAGTTCGTTTGGTAAGTAGCGATGATTCAGTTAAAGTTTTTGCGATGCTTTGGTTTTTAGATTAATCGTAAATATGACTGATGGAGAGGGGTTGTGGTTGATCATAGGTTCTCGATTCAAAAGTGGTTCGGTTGCAACTCCATAACAGGTGTGTATTCACACACTGAATAGAGTATAGAATAGCAAATCCTGAAATGCTGAAAAGTCAAAAGAACAGAAGCGGTTACTACACGAGCACGCGAACGCACGTTTGGCAAATCTGATGCGATGGTAGAGGCCACCATGAGTGAACTCTTAGGCTGTGGCTGTAAATAGGCCAGGTTGGGCTATATAGGCCCAATGGGCCTATAGGCCCTGATGTGTAAAGCTCACCAATAGGTGGGAAAACGTTGGACCGATCGTGTCACTCACATGGCTTGGATCGAAATCGAGCTTGGTGGGCGAATGGGTTGTGTGGGCCTATGGGCTGCTTAAATGGGCTTTGGGCCCAATCGCTCTGTTTGTTTGCTAACGGTTGCACGAGTCATGCAAGACGAATGTAAACCTTCTGATGGGTCAGTAAGTGTACTTAGATCCTGATTTACAAAATGACTGTTATGCCTCAAAGGGCAAAATGACTAAAATGCCCCTACATGTTATATGATTGTTATTGTATGCCATTTATGATATGTTTTCATTCATGTGATATTATGCTACATGAGGGAAGGGATCATTGATTTGGAGGAAGTATATGATTTGTTAGGGTCACTTGGTCGCTTGACGACTGTGGATCCACTGACAACTTAAAGCAATTATGTGATTAGCAGCTCTACTGCGAAATTGGTTAGTGCCGCAACCGGTGCTGCATCAGGAGTGTAGGGATGGGTGGGTCGATTAAATCCCCATACGAGTGTAGGGTTGGACGGGATACGAAGTGCAAGGTTGGTTGGGTATTTGTGTATTTCATAATCTGATTTTATTTTGTGACATGGGCTCAGGCCCAATTGAGGCTACTATGGTCTCAGGCACCAAATGCCACCATTATTGTAATGGGCTTAGGCCCAAATTGATATGAAGCATGCTATATGATCGATGAGGGTTGTACACACTAAGTTTTCCTAAACTCACCCCCTCTTTTGAAATTTTCAGGTAATCCTCAGTAGGCGATTCGACGTATGGGAGGACTCGGAGGTGGCCATACTACGAACAACTTTAAATATTCGTATTTCTTTTTCATTACCTAAATTACTTTCTCTTTGGGTTTTCGATGTAATAAGGCCTTTTCTCTAATTTTCTAGCTTTTAATTTGGGGGTTTTTTACTATTATGATTTATTTGTGTTAAAAGTATAGCGCGGTTTTCCAAAATGATATATGTTTTCATAACTTCATGTTTTCGCAACATTGTTGAAATGCTTCCACAACAAATATGTTTTTGAAAGTAAGGCTGGTTTAAAATGGTTAAGAAATAGTTAAGTTGACTTTAGAATTAAGAAAAGTGGCTTTTCTCTTTCAAGCGAGATTTATTAATGAGACAAAGTTTTTTGAAAAAGCATTTTAATGTGACATGCCAGATTCGGTCATAACGTCTAGGCCGGGTTTGGGGTGTTATATTTAGTGGTATCAGAGTCAAGTTGCAAAACTCAGTTGGGAAATGGGCCTTATTTTTTGGATTTTAATGTTATTTACAAACGATTCCGAAGCATTTTAAAGGATTTTTATTGTATGATTCACCGAGTCTTCGGTGTCAAACCAAGTAAGTTCTCTTGATACTGAAATATATTTTAAACTATTATACTATAGATAGTTACTCGGCTTACTTTAGATGATAGACTATATTGAGACTCTTTAGCTAGAGTAAACTGGAAAACTATAGGAAGCTAAAACTGTAGCGAGCCTACGATTGTGAAAACAACTCTTAACTACTACTGTCATAAAACATCTGCTTAATTACTGAAACTCTGAGCTAGATTGCATAAAATTTCTTAACCGGATTATACACGAAGTGACAATGAGCACTAGAAGGTGTGCAAGAGGCCGCGGCAGAGGCCGTGGAAGTGCTAGGTTTGGATCAGCATCAAATCAGATGCCCAACGTGGAGGCGAGAGAAGCACTGACTTTACCAATACCCGAGACAGGGTTGTATGATCGAGTAACTGGGGACGATGCATTGTCCCAAGCAATGTTAAGGATTCTAGAAAGGGTCGCTGGGCCCGGCATTGGTATTGGGAGCGGAGGGTCAATTTCTAAGAGACTCCGGTTGAATGGAGCCGAGATCTTCAAGGGTATCACAGGAGTAGCACCGAATGTTTTCAAATATTGGTTGGAGGCCACTGAAAGGATAATGGACGACCTGGATTGCACTTTCGAGCAAAACCTGAAAGAAGCAGTGTCGCTGCTGCGAGAGGAAGCTTACCAGTGGTGGCTTACTGTGAAAGAGGGCACTCAGCCTGACTGGATAACTTGGGAGTTATTCAAATTAGTGTTTCAAGTGAAATACGTGGGCGCAAGCTACGTGGATGCCCGGAGGAAGGAATTCTTGAACTTGACTCAGGGAGACCGATCTGTGGCGGAGTACGAGGCAGAGTTCTTACGACTCAGTTGGTATGCTAAAGGAATAGTGGAAAAAGATTATGAACGTTGTGTTCGGTTCCAAGACGGCCTCAGAGATAGTCTTCAGATATTGATTGCTCCTGAAAGGGAGCAGGATTTCGCAGCATTGGTAGAGAAGGAAAAAATCGCTGGGGATGTAAAGCGCACTGAGCACCTAAACCGGAAAAGAGAAAGGGGCAGAAATAAAAGGGATTTTGAGCCCTTCAATTACGATCAGAGGCCTAATAGAAGGGCCAGAGTGGATGGGCCGGTCAGAACGGGGCCCCCTGTTGCTACTATTGGGTTATCACCTTGCGATATTTGTGGAAAAAGTCATGCAAGAGAGTGCTGGAGGAGAACAGGAGCCTGTCTGAGTTGTGGTTCCATGGAGCATCGTCTTAGAGAGTGTCCCAAAAGACCGGATTAGAGGCAAGTCTTTGGTAGAGGTAATGTACAGCCACCGAGGGTGGGCAGTAGCCACTTAAAGGCCATGTCAGGCTAGGGGTGGAAACAGGTTGGATCGTGGAGCACCAGAAAGAGGTGCTGATCATACTGAAGGGAGGCAGCCAACTTTGGTCTATGCAGCACGCCGCCAAGAGGACGAAGATGCTCCAGATGTGAATACTGGTACGTACTTTATTAATAGTGCTATTTATCTATTTTGAAATTAGAACTAGAGTACGTAGCAGAAGCGTAGTGGTGTAACCTGAGTGGTACAACTATTGGGTAGTTGGAAATTTCGAGGACGAAATTTCTTTAAGGGGGTAGAGCTCTAACGCTTCAAATTTGGGCCTAGAAGTAGTAGGTTTTGAGCAGAGGTGTAGTTAGGAGACTGCACATAAATATTTAATTGTGCAAGAAAGTGGCACAATGGAGTGTTTGGCTTAGTGGTTGTGTGCTTTAGAAGTGTCTGGAAAGTCATGAGTTTAATTCCTAGCTTCCACAAAATTTTGGTTTTGAAGGATAAAACCCCTATCTTTGGTCAGTAGGGTTATAAATAAAATTTAGTAAAGTGTTATACAAAAAAAAGCCTACTGATCTAGTGCTAAGTGGCGTGTTGTATATGCTAGTGGTCTGAGGTTCGAATCCCTGCTTGTGCAAGTAAGGATTATTTTATTCGGTGGCTTTGAGAGGAAGTTGTGTTTGACCGAAACACCAAGGGTTTGAATAGATTTGGTTGGGGTTGTTGTTAGCTGAATTTGAAGAGATGGATGGGAGAAATTTAAGGAGAAAATCGAGGAAGATTTGAATTTGGAAGAGAGTCTTGCCGAGTTTGAACTCTAGCACTTAATGTTTTGGTTGTGTAGGTGTCGGGGAGGTGTTTAATGTGTTGAAGGCTGAATGAATTTGTAAAGTGTTTTGGTCATGAAAATTCTGCTATAGGCTTTTGGGGTGTCATTTTGGTGTTAGCTAATCATAGGTTATTTTCGTCTCAATACATCGGGTTGGCAATTATACTTCTTTTTTTTTGTTTTGGCTCTAATCGAAGACTCCTGAAAACCTCTTAGCCTCTTGGTTATTTTCTTTGGCCGAATACCTAAGTGAAATTTTACTCTTCATCTTTTCTTCTTCTTTGTCTCCTCTTCTCAAAAGTCGAATACTCCTTTTTTCGATTTTATTCCTCCTTTCACTATTCTTTGTCAAGCCAAATCATTCTCCCTTTTTCATTGTTGGCTGAATACCCTAATTATTAGAACTTCTTCTTCTCTGTTCTCCAAACCGAATACCCTCTGTCTTTGGGTACCTAAAATTGTAAAAGACAAATTATTTTCTCCCTTGTCTTCCTATCTTTCTTTTGGCTAAATCTTGCTGAAGTGCTGCCGAAATTCCTTAGCTTTTGGGTAAGTGTTCTGCAGTGTGTTTCCCCTAGCCAAATCTGATTTGGTTTATTCTCAAAGGTTCAAAATTTGGTATCTCTTAGGTTGAATGATTACTTTCTCTCTTTCCTACCTTCTGGTGGTAATCATCTAACACCTTTTTAACTCCTTTTCCGTGCGATTGTTGCTAAGGACTCGACTTCGGTAATCAATGTGCTAAGCCAATTACTCTATCCCTACAAGTGGTACCTTCTTTGTTGGAAAGTACTTTAAATCCTAGACACAGTTATGTGGGATTATGGAGTTTGATGAATTGGTTGACTATTTCATGTGAAGGTTGAAGCTTTGGGAAGATATGTGGATTTTAGGAGCAAGAGGGGCTCTACAATAGTTCATATGGTAAGTAGTGATGATTTGGTTAAAGTTTCTGCGATGCTTTGGTTTTAAGATTAACCGTAAATATGATTGATGGTGAGGGGTTGTGGTTGATCATAGATTCTCGATTCAGAAATGGTTCGGTTGCAACTCCATAACAAGTGTGTATTCACACACTGAATAGACTGTAGAACAGCAAATCCCGAAATGCCAAAAAGCCGAAAGAAGGGTAACGGTTGCTAAACGAGCGTGCGAACGCACGTGTGGTAAATCTGATGCGATGGTAGAGGCCACTATGAGCGAACTCATAGGCTGTGGCTGTAAATGGGCCATATTGGGCCGAGTTGGGCCGTATAGGCCCAATGGGCCCAAATACCCTATATGTGTAAAACTCACCAATAGGTGGGAAAACGTTGGACCGATCGTGTCACTCACATGGCTTGGATCAAAATCGGGCTTGGTGGGCCAATGGGTCATGTGGGCCTATGGGCCTGCTTAAATGGGCTTTGGGCCCAATCACTCTGATTGTCTGCTAAAGGTTGCACGGGTCACGCAAGACGACTGTGAACCTTCTGATGGATCAGTAAGTGTACTTAGATCTCGATCTACAAAATGATCGTTATGCCCCGAAAGAAAAATGACTAAAATGCCCCTACATGTTATATAATTGTTATTGTATGCCATTTATGATATGTTTGCATTCATGTGATATTATGCTGCATGGGGGATGGGATCATTGATTCGGAGGAAGTATATGATTTTTTAGGGTCGCTTGGTCACTTGATGACCGTGGATCCACCCACACAAGTGTAGGGTTGGATGGGATACGGAGTGCAGGGTTGGTTGGGTATTTGTGCATTGCATAGTCTGATTCTGATTGTGACATGGGCTCAGGCGCAACTGAGACTACTATGGTCTAAGGCCCAAGTGCCACCGTTATTGTAATGGGCTTAGGCCCAAATTGATGTGAAGCATGCTATATGATCGATGAGGGTTGTACACACTGAGTTTTCCTAAACTCACCCCCTCTTTTAAATTTTTCAGGTAATCCTCAGTAGGCGGTTCGACGTATGGGAGGACTCGGAGGTGGCCACACTACAAACAGCTTTAAATATTTGTATTTTCTTTTACATTACTTAAATTACTTTCTCTTTGGGTTTTTTATGTAAAAAGGCATTTTCTCTAATTTTCTAGCTTTTAATTTGGGGGTTTTTAACTATTATGATTTATTTCTGTTAAAAGTATAGAGCGGTTTTCCAAAATGGTATATGTTTTCATAACATCATGTTTTCGTAACATTGTTGAAATGCTTCAAAACAAACATGTTTTTAAAAGTAAGGCTGGTTTAAAATGGTTAATAAATAATTAAGTTGACTTTAGAATTAAACAAAGGAGCTTTTCTCTTTCAAGCGAGATTATTAATAAGACAAAGTTTTTAGAAAAAGCATTTTAATGTGACACGCTAGATTTAGTCATAACGTCTAGGTCGGGTTTTGGGTGTTATAGTAAGACCCTGTTTGGGACAGTGGCTTCGATATGTGATAACATGTAAGACCATATTTGGGATATGGCATTGTATGAGCTTTATGTGATTTTCGAGCATAATTAATGATTTTGAATGCTTCAACGGGCATAGTCAAGATGAGAAGGAAAGTACAATTGAATTAAGTGATACAGGTTCATACAGAACTTATATGAGAATCAAATGAAGGTAATTTGGTAAGTTTTTAGTGTATCATGTATATGAAATGAGAAAGATTTATGTATAAGTATGTTCCATGCCAAAAATGTGTTTATTTGGCTATAATGAGGTATGAATTGAATGATATGTGAGATATGAGTTATATTTGTTTTAACTAATATATATATGGCACATAGTGTGTGAAATACCGTTATTTGATGATATTTCATATAATTCACTTGGCTAAAGAAAAGGTGATGGTAATTGAATGAATAAAGTTTAGACATATAATTGCTTATGCATATGAAGATGTGAATGAATTGATAAGAAGTATTCAAACCATATGTGTTTTGAATGAATAAACTCATGAAAATCTTGATTAACTATGTGCATGAATTCGAGATAGAATGGTGCAATCATATGAATTATATCATGTTTTGAATAATGGTTTTAAATACAGTTATTTAATAATATAAGTTTATTACCATATGAGCTTACTAAGCTTTATAGCTTACTTTGTGTTATTTTTATATGTTTTATAGCGTTTCAAACATTCGCTCGGGTTGGAAGTCGACGGAGATTGCATCACACTATCCAGTTTTTGACTTTGATATTTATACACTTGTGACTTGGTTATATGGCATGTATAGGCTTGAGTCTTTTTTATAAAGTTTTTGGTGATGTATTTGGCCATTTTATATGGCTTATTAGTGACTTATGTTTGATGTGTAATTTGCCTTGTGTAATGGCATAATTTGGTGTGGTTGGTGATGGTTCAAGATGATAATTTGGCTATTTGGTATATGTTGAGTATATGGTTCAAGATGATGGTTCAAGATGACCATACGAGCTTACTAAGCTTTATAGCTTACTTAATAAATGAATGGTTAATAGATGATTTATGAGTCAAGCTTTTCGTGTAACATCCTGATTTTCGGATTTATTCGCGGTTTTCAATATTTTGTAAAGATTTTAAAAATTTTGTATTTGGATGTGAAATTAATATTTTGAGTAGGTAAATGGGCTTGTAGAAGGCCCATGTGTTGGCCAAAACCCGGTTGAATTTTTGAATTTTGGACTTAGGAGTTAGGGGTTCTGGCTAGGTGGCCCTTGTATAGAGTTATGGGTAAATTGCATCACAAAAATAGCCTTAGTAAAGTGGCAAGGGTGACGCCACTAGGCTCCTAAAAAGGTGGCGTGTGGAGCATTGGGGAAAGCATGGGATCGATTCCCTGTGTTGACAAATAGATGCATTTATTTTTAAGTGCTGGAGGGGTAAGTGTTGGAGTCCAGGTGGATTCTGCTAGAGGAGAGTTTGAATCAGTCTAAATGCTTGGATTAAGGGGTGATAAGGGGAGAGATTTAAGGGATTGGGAGAGAGGCTAGGAGTTGGCCGAATTTTGGGATTTGAAGAGGGAAAAATTGGCAGAGGGTTATGAGGTTAGAATTTCGGCACCTAGGGTATTGAGTGGTGCCGTTCTTTCTGCTCTGATATCACAAGGTTTTTTCTTTTCTCTCTTCTTCCTCTCTAGCCGAAACTACCACTTCCCCTATTCTTCTTTTTCTGTTTTTCTTCTTAAAAACCATTCATCAATTCTGTTGTTCATCAACACTTGTGCCAAAACCACAAAAGCTGAAACCTCGAAAAATACATTAGTTGTGCCGATTTCTTCCAAGCCAAATCCTTCGATATTTTTGTGCCTAATAAATGACAATCATCTTTTCTAAACCCTAGATACCTGTCGGCAATTCTACATCAAGGTTATAGCCCCACATTGTAATCTCCTTCATCACCCAAAAGCCGAAAAACCATAGATTTGGGGGCTTATAGCCGAAACTTCAAAACTTTGGGAGTCGAGTTCTACCGTTGTTTGAAAGATAAATCTGCACCAGATTGCGTGGAGATCAAAAAGGAGTAAGGGGTAAGTGTTCATCATCTCAGATCTGGTCCTATTTTACAAAGTTAGGAAAAGCCGAAGACCCTAAAATCTAGGGAGGCTGTCGATTTGGGCATGTGGCTCTAAGGGTTTTTAACTGACGTTTTCTGTCAATGATTAGTGTCTTCTTAAGTGTTGGATTGAAGGCGTGGGTTGTTGGAGCAATCGGATTCGGAGCTAGCTATCGATTTTGGCAAAAGGTAAGGTTTCAAAGGCTTTTAGGGACATGCTTTGAGCATGGATGAGTAAGTTTTGGGGTTTAGTGATTATGGTTTGTAAATAAAAACTGTGCTAATCAATTGTAGGACATCGGAAGAGATCTCAGCAGCATTCGTCGCAAATCAGGTTGTACCGAACACCCTTTCTTAGTTCAATTCGGAAAAAGCCGAAATGCCGAAATTTCGGCATTTCATGGGCTTGTGAGTATGCGAATTCTCTCAAGACGTAGAGTAATTGTTAGATCTAGCACCGCAAGGTGGTAAGTAAGTTTGTGTAATGTCTTAACGTACTTCGGAAAAAGAGGGCCTCGATGGGCCAAAACTGGGCCCAATAGGCTTACGGACCAATATGGGTAAGAGATGGGCAAATTAGCCTGTTAGTTAGATGGTGGAACCAAATTGCATAAAACTGCTGAAAATTACTGAAGTAGCTTGTGTAGTCGCTAAGTTACGAAAATTACCCCTAAAGAGCAAAATTATCGATATACCCCTAGGGTTTAAATTGGCTAAATTGCATGATTGATTAATACTGTATTTTACATGATATGCTTTTATTAATATCTATTGCATGGGATTGGGGTATGGATGGAGGAAGTACTGAAAGTGGTTCATCCACGTACTGGAGGCTTTGCCTCAACTTACTGATATTTGAGCAGCGTTGCTGCAACTGTAGAGTGTAGGGCTGGGTGGGTTGAGATATTCCCCACATGGAGTCTAGGGCTGGTACGGGGGCAGTGTAGCGGTTGGTGGGTTGAGTAGTCTCCCCAGACGGGTTTGCATGCATTACTACTATTGTTACCTATGTTACTGAACTGGGCCTACGAGCCACACTGTTATGTAAAAAGGGGCTAAGGCCTTGCTACTGTATTCTGAAAAGGGCTTCGGTCCGCTGTGTACTGTTATCTGAATAGGGCTTAAGCCCAATGGGCTTGAGCTGATTTGGGCTTTGGATGGGTTTCTGTATGCACTGAGTTTCCCAAACTCACCCCTTCCTCTTCCATCCTTGCAAGTGAGCCCTAGTCGGTGGACTTGGAGCTGGACAGGATTCAGAGTGGCCATGAAGATTGATTGTCGGATTTAATAAGTTTAGCATTTAATTTGGATTATTTTTATTATGCTTAAAGTTGTAATAAGGCCGCTCTTTTTAATTAATTTTATTTTAGGGATTATTAAACTGGTTAGCACAAGGGTTCGTTTTATAAAAACTACTTGTTTTTTTAAAGATCACGATGACGCACAAAGTTTCCACAAAGTAAATGTTTTTCCAAGAAAATAAATATTTTAAGCAGACTTAAACTTGTTTTAATGTTCGTAGACACGTAACCTGCTTAAAGTGTGGCAATGGATGTGTGCATGTCTAGGATTGGATCCGGGAAGAGCTTGGTACTTAAGCGGTCCTATCAGACTCACCTCCTCTTTTCTGGCTTCCTACCTGGTGCACAGCTTCCATTCACTTTAACTTAAAACAAGAACAGATTTTTGCTAAACTCTAAACAAAGAAATTTAGATAAACACATGTTTTTTTTAAACATCTCCATGTGACATACTAAATTCAGCCGTAACGTCTGGGCCAGGTTTGGGGTGTTACATTTCGTGTGATTGATGGTAGTAAAAACAGATATTGAAATAGGTTGTATTGAGGAGTATAATATGTACTTTGGTATATGATTGAATAGGTAAGTAATAGGGAATGAATCATGCTAGTTAGTATGTGTTTAAATGTACAACTGGTATTGAATTGAGTAGTAAAATGGTTGAAGATGAAATGGCATGATATGTGTATGAATTGTTATGAAGTGGCTACCAATTCAGTTGAATTATTGATGCAATTTATACTTGTGTATACTTGTGAAATAGGGTGGTAAAATGGTTATGCAAATAGCCTATTTTTGTCTACACAGGAAGAGACACGGGTGTGTGTCTCAGCCGTGTGCGACACATGGTCATGCTACATGGCCCTGTGTCCCCTGAGGCAGCCCTTCGATTTTAAGTCAGAATACCCTACAGGTTTGACATAGTCTAGACACACGGGTGTGTCTATTGGCCGTGTGTGATACACGGGCTGGCACATAGGCATATGGCCTGCCATGTGACCTAAGTTAGTAACCTCTCCAAATTTCCCACGGCCATGGCACACGGGTGTGTCCTCAGCCGTAGGGTGCAAGTTAGAATGTATGCCCTGTTTTCACACGGTCTGCGGCACAAGCGTGTCTGGTGACCGTGTGAGACACACGGCATGTTCACACAGGCGTGTGATCCTAGAATGTTTGAAAATTTTATAAGTTTCACAAAGTTAGCAAATGTTATCGGTTTAGTCCCAAACCATTTCTATGCATATGATTATGTTTTCATAATTATAACCATGAATGTTTAAAGTATGTAATATTTATGTGATTTTTTTGGTAATACCTCGTAACCCTATTCTGACGATGGATATAGGTTAGGGGTGTTACAATAAGTACCTCTCATCACACTTAAACATTATTTAAAAAATATCATAATTTCAAGTAAGAGCACTTACACTTGGAACTTAGGCTAAGTGATTAGGCTAACTTAAGCTCCCGATTGACATGGAGAATCATGCTTACATGCAGCATACAGATCACTCACCGATTTAGCTTTCGCTTGAATGCTGAAAGCTTAAACAAGCTTTTCCTTGCCTTTAGCTTTACTCGAAGAGGCTCCCGAAGGATCTAAAACTTTGCAAACACATTAACCACAATATATACTAATCATTAACAACCTTGAAAACATTCAAACAACAACAACAATCCAAATCACTCATCTCCCTTCTTAAATTGAAAACTTAAATAGTTAATTGAAATCTTTGTTTTCTTTAGTCAATTTCATTTTTAATCCATAAATATGTTTCTAAACATCCTAAACATCATATTTTAACATATCTAAGCTATCAAAATCACCTAATTCCTCTAATCTTACTTTTTTGAAAAAATTGATCATGCATGAACATTAAAAAAGGGAAAACTCTCAATTCTTCAAAGTTCTTTAACGATCTATAAAATTGAGTTTACAAACCTTCTAATTAGTCCAAAAAAAGTTGAAAATAGTTTAAAACTTGTGCTTTAACTTAGTGTTTCAGATTTCACCATTTTTGAGCTAAATTTTAATTCAAAACTTTAGATCAATGTAATTCTCAATATAGTTAATTAAATCTCGAATTGTAAAAACAACAAGCTTAGTTTGATAATTAGAAATAAAAAATTTACCTCAATTGAAGAAGAACGATGAATTGTAGATCTAATTTGATGAAAATTTTTTGAAGAGAAATGAATAAATGGATGATGAAAACATGATTTTTCTTTAAAATTAAAAGATGATTTGGTGTTTGGAAGGTAAGAAAATCATTTAGGTTTTGTTAATTTGAGAGGAAAAGCTCTGATTTGGATTTGAGAGAAATTTCAAATGGATGATGAGATAAGAGGAAAAAATGGGATTGGGGGTTTAAATAGGCAAGGGGAAAATTGATTTTTAAATTTAGGGGAAATTACCTTTTAAAAACTCGTAGTTTTCTCCCTTTTTCAAATTAGTCCTTTTTTTAAAACACATCTTCTTAACTATTTTTAGATCTGATTTTATTTTTGAAATTCATTTTAAGGTAATTATTTCCTGAATGGTTAATTCTAATTTCCTAACCTTAATTTTAGATTTAATTATTATTCTAATATTTGTTTTAATCATTTCGAACCTAATTCTAAAATCTGGATTGGATTCTTGGTTCTTTAACCCCGATACTAGTAGACCGATTCGATGATGTGACATATTTGTTATTCTTTCTTTTAAGTGTTTGATTGTATTTTTTGGAGCTAATCATTGTAATTTACCTTTGAGAGGTCTTGTATTCATTCCCATTTCATTTATCAATTTGTGAGGGATCACTTAAGGTTTTCTCCTTAAGGAGAAGTGGCTCAATTTTAACTTATTAAATGATAGTGTTTTGTAAAGGTTATACCTTGTCCTTGGAAGATACCAATTAATGGATTGGGGAAAATCCTTAGCTGTGGAAAGTTAAGGTTGTGAAGGTAAATTATAAAGGTCGAACCACTTTAAAATTCTCGTGTCTTTGTTTTGTGCCTTCATATTCTAAAAATTTTAAATATCAATTGACCTCCATCTTGATGTAATTTGAGCTTAACACTTAACTGTATGTATCATTTTAAATAAAGCCCCATTTGATTTTTTATATCATTTTTTTATAAATTTATTACATAAAGATTTCACCCATATCGTGAGTGTGTCATAATCTAATCATCAACTAACGTTTTTAGTCAAAAGTTAAATTGTATTTGAAAAAGAAAAAGTTTAAATACTTTTTTTAGGTTCAACGAAAGTTCAATACTTACTTTCTGAAAAAAAAATTAGTATTTATTTTGGAAAAAAAATGTTAAGTGTCATAATAGAAAAACGAATATACTTTAGAGGTTAATTTGGTATATAAGCTTGTAACACCCGTCACCCGTATTCAACGTCAGAATAGGGTTACGGAACATTACTGGGCTTATAAACAAATAAACATACATTTCACATACATATTCCAATACCATGTAGTCATCATTCAACATCAATCATATTGTCCCTATTACGAGCCTACGAGGCCCAAAACATGCATTCCGAGTGGTTCGGGACTAAACTGATAACTTATGAAATTTCAGGGAAACTTAGAAAATTTTGAAAAATATAAGGGACATACACCTGTGTCACAAGCCGTGTGGACATTCGAAATGGGATCACATGGACGTGTCCCAACCCATGTCCAACCCCGTGTAACTCTTTGACTTGGGTCACACGGCCAACACATACGCCCGTGTGACTATCCCGTGTGCCCTAGAAATAGCCACATAAGCCCGTGTCCTAGATTGTGTGCTTGGCCGTGTTAAACCTGTAGGGTATTCTAACTTATGCCACACGACCAAGTCACACGCCCATGTGCTAGGCCGTGTGGAGCATACTGACTTGATTTCTATTTCAACATCAAGGAACACACAGCCGTGTAACTTGGCCTTGTGTTACACACTATTGAGACAACGCCCATGTCTCTACCTGTGTGGACAAAAATAGGCTATTTACCAAGCCAATTGCCACCCAAATTTGCATATACCTACATCAACCCAAATGACACAAAACATGGCATAACTGGGCATTTAAATCAACTCCAATCAAGCTTAATTCATACCAATTCATACCATAACTCACTTTTACAATACAACAAAATAACCAATTCCAAATATGCATTATTTGCCTAGATTCACTAGCATATCAATATTTATAACTCAATCATTTGCTATCCGTATATCTGTTATTAACAAGCATTATATAACCAACATCCAACACAACCACACAAGCCATATGCACATATATATATACATGATCAACTATATCAAAAGAAGCCAACTCCATAGCTATAAACAAAACCAAAATTTAGAAACTAACAAGCCATTTCAAATGACCAAATTCATTACCAAACTATATATCAAAATGACTATAACTCCTATACATGCCATATAACCAAGTACATATAGATTCAAAAGTACCAAAGTGATAGTTGGATAGTGTGATGCAATCTCCGATGATTCCCGAATCCTAGCTAGCTTTGAATTCACTATAAAACACTAAAAAATAAACAATGTAAGTTATAAAGCTTAGTAAGCTCATATGAAAATAATAAGCAAAACTCGCCACTTAAATACCGTTCAAATATATGCATATAAAATACTACAAAATATTTAACCACAATATTAACATATATTCAATCACCTATTTAACCATGAACTCAATTCTTTCATATGTTCAATTCATATACAATTTCTGTACATACCTATATTGATACGTATCTATTTCTTACCATTTCATATCTTCGATATACCCATTGAACCATTTGGAATAAAATCGGCTACTCGGGAAACTCGTACCCTAATTTCCAATACATAGCCCAAGCTATCTTAATGAATCTCATACACGAAGTGCCAATGCATAAACGAAGCTATCTCAATGATGCTCACCCTCAAGCTATAATGGGTCGGCTCACACAAGCTAACAGTCATGACGTAGCTACACGGTGCTGCTCACACAAGCTGACGAGAATTCGCAACACATGCCAGATAACTCATCCACTAGTAGGACGTACGGACTAGCACCCAATCACAATGTAACACTTAATGACATGTCATTCGTATCCTAATCTATTCCTAAGTTTCAACTGAGATTTATCGTTTGTCGATTCATTGTCGAATATGTCTGCAAGGTTGTTTTCACAATTTATGCAATATCAAAGTGTTTAAAACACAAATATAAAAATGTTTATTGCATACGAACTTACCTCGAATGTAAAAAAGGCGAATTAAGTCGATTAATCTGAAACCTTATTCTTTCCCCTATCTAAATTTGTATTTCGCCTTTCTTGATCTAAATAAAATCAAAATTAACTTATTTAAAAATCTCACTATTCAATTTAATCCAAAAGCACACATTAAGGCACTTTTACACTTTTGCCCCTAAATTTCAACATTTTTACAATTTAGTCCTTATTTCATAAAATCACCAATTCAAGAAATTCAATTAAAACCCATGCTAGTTGAATATCAATTAGGTCCCTAACAGCCCATATTTTTCATTTATTTCATAATTTAACCACTAAATTTACACATTTCGCAATTTAATCCCTAATTGGACATTTTACTGAAAATCACTTAACAAATGTTGTTTATCTAACAACAACCATGCATTTTCACCATTAAACATCAAAATACATCAACATTCATCAATGGAAAAACCCTAAACCTTTAAAATTTTTGCAAATTAGTCCCTGGGCTAGCTAGATTAAGCTACAATGATCTCAAAAACATAGAAATCATTAAAAGCGGGACAAAATTGAACTTACATGCATAGATGATAGCTAGCCGAACTTTGAAGCTATTTTAATGGTTTCCTTCTTGCTACTTTCGATTGAAAATGAATAAGACAAGATGATATCTTTTTTTTATTTTATTCATTTACTTATTATTTCACTAAATTACCTTTTTAACCTTTAATAAAAACATTATAAATCATCTAATTTATGTCCATAATTGTCCACTCATGCTATTAGTGGTCTAATTACAACATAAACCCTTCAAACATTTAATTTCATAGCTATTAAATTATTTTAGCTTATAGAACTCTAATTTTGCACTTTATGTGATTTAGTCCTTTTTATCCAATTAAGCATCCAAACGATAAAATTTCTTAACAAAACTTTCACACAATTATTCTATCATGCTGTAGACATTAAAATAATAATAAAATAATTATTTTGACTTCAGATTTGTGGTCCTGAAATCACTTTTCTGGTTTGACCAAAAATGAGCTATTACAACTCCCCTCCTTAGGAATTTTTGTCCCCGAATATCTTACCAGAAAAGATGTTAGGGTACTGTTTTCTCATAGCTTCCTCGGGTTCCCACGTAGCCTCTCCAACTCCGTGACATTGCCATAAACCTTCACCAAAGATATGCTTTTATTTCTCAATTTTTTAACTTCTCGAGCCAAAATTCTGATTTGTTCTTCGTTATATGTCATATCAGGTTGAATTTCAATTTTTAATGGGGATATTACATGTGATGGATCTAATCTACATCGGTGCAACATTGACACATGAAACACATTGTAGATCTTTTCTAATTCTGACGGTAACGCTAGTCGATATGCCACTAGCCCTATTCTTTCAATGATCTTATACGGCCTAATAAATCACAGACTCAGTTTGCCTTTGCGACCAAATCAAAGAATTTTCTTCCACAGAGGTACTTTTAGAAATATTTTGTCACCGATCTGAAATGCAATGTCTTTTCATTTTTAAATCCGCATATGATTTCTGTCGATCTGAAGCTGCTTTCAAACTGTCGCGAATTACTTTTACTTTCTCTTCAGTTTCTCTAATTAAATCAACCCCGTTAATCTTTTTCTCACTAAGCTTGCTCTAATACAATGGAGTTCGGCATTTGTAACCATACAAAGCTTCATATGGTGCAATCTTTTTGCTCGATTGAAAACTATTGTTATATGCGAATTCAACAAACAATAATTTTTTTTCTCAATTGCCTTCAAAATCTAAAACACAACAATGAAGCATACCTTCGAGACTCAGACTGACCATCAGTTTGCAGATGAAACGCAGTACTAAAATTCAACCTCGTATCCAGAGCTTCTAACAATTTCTTCCAAAATCGCGACATGAACCTTGGATCTCTATCTGAAAAAATAGAAATTGGTACCCCATACAATCTAACGATCTCTAAAATGTATAACTCAGCCAATTTATCAAGTGAATAGCCTATATGTACCGGTATGAAATGCGCCAATTTCATCACTCAATCAACGACAACCCAAATAGCATCCTTTTTCCTCAGAGACAAGGGCAAACCCGATATGAAATCCATAGTAAATCTATCATATTTCCACTCCAGTATTAACACTGGTTGCAGCAGTCCCAAAGGCTCTTGATGTTCAGCTTTAACTTGCTGACAAACTAAACATTCGATACAAACTCTGAAATGTCTCATTTCATGCCCGACCACCAATTCAACTATTTCAAATCATTGTATATTATAATACTCCCCGGGTGAATAGATAAACAACTACTGTGTGCTTCATGTAAAATTTTCTGAATGAGCTCAGAATTCTTTGGTACGCAAATTCTATCTCGGAACATTAAACAATCATCAGATTTGATATGATAGTTTGAATCACTAATTGACTCATATTGCACTCTTTTAGCTTGCAACTCATTGTCACACTTTTGAGCTTCACAAATCTGTTGAAGAAATATCGGTTTAGCTTTTAACTCTGCTAAAATTGAACCATCATCAGTCAAGGTTAACTGAGTATTCATTGCTCTCAAAGAAAATAATGATTTTCTACTCAAAGCATCTGCGACTAAGTTTGCTTTCCCCGGATGATAATCAATCACCAACTCATAGTCTTTCAGCAACTCAAGCCATCTTCGTTATCACAAATTCAGATCTTTCTGAGTCATTAAATATTTCAAGCTCTTGTGATTGGTAAAGATGTGGCACTTTTCACTGTACTATAAAACAAAGGAAATGAAATAAAGTAAGCATTTAATGCTTAGTAAAAAAACAAAGGAAATGAAATAGAGTAAGCATTTAATGCTTAGAAAAAAATGAAGGAAATGAAATAGAGTAAGCATTTAATGCTTAGTAAGTTCATATAATGGGAAATTTACTTACCATTCATTTACATTTAAAAAAAACATGCAAAATTCATCCATAGAAATTTGGAAATTAGCCTAAACACAGCCTCATCAAACATGTTAATCATGTACTTCATGTGAACATAAAGAAGAAAGAATGATCTCATCATGTAACAAATTTTCATATACATATGCTTTCCACATCATATAACCATATATCATGTACATTTCTATAATAATTCGTCTCAAGTTTAGATTATCCCATGTCGAAACTTTACCCGTCGAATTTATTTGAAATATCGATGGATACATAGGTAGTACACTCAAAGTGTACAAAATTGTAATTCATCAATTCATATTCAAAAATGCTCATACGAGCACATATTCGGGAAGCTCTCTCTCGAGCCATACAATGGAAAGCTCATGTGAGTTGTATAACAGGAAGCTCATAAGAGTATTCAGGAAGCTCATGCGAGCAAATAACAGGTAGCTCCAAAGAGCCATTAATCAGAAAACTTCGGATAGCCGTATGTTAGGAAGTTCAAGCAAGCCTTATCAAGAAGCTCCGGGGAGCCATTAATCAGGAAGCTCACAAAGAGCAATATATCGGGATGCTCATAAGGGTTACGATGTGTCCACAACAGATGCATGATCACAAATGATAATGTAACACCCCAAATCCGGCCTAGACGTTATGACCTATTCTAGCAATGTCACATTGAAGTGTTTTTTGTAAAAAGAAATATCGTCGAAAAAAACCTTTTTCTTATTTACCTTGGTCGTGGTACTTAAAGATAATTTTTAAAACATGTCATTTATTTTCCAAAAATGTGTTGTTGTCGAAATGTTAACCATATTAAACTGTTATTAACTTTAAAACACTATTTCTGCGAAAGCTTTTAAATCATGTTGTGTAACCGTGGTGTTTTGAAAAAAAAACATTTATCTTTTGAAACCTCGTGTCCTATTGCTAGCAGATATAAATTAAAATAATAAAATCCCAAATTAAAGAATAAAAACTTGAAGAGGCCTTATTACATAAAAATACCCAGATTAAAACAGTTATAATTTAAAAGTCAAATGTGGAAGCATGTGCAGTTGTGTGGCCACCTTCGAGTCCCTCGCAGCACCAACCTGCCTAAGCCTGCGGATTACCTGTACAGATGAACAAAAGGGTGAGTTTATGAAAAATCAGCATGTAAGCCATTAATAAACAAACAATCAAACATACAGTGCAAATACGGTCAGGGCCTAAGCCCGTATAAGTAACAGCTCAGTTTCAGTTAGGGCCTTAGCCCATTATAGTAACAGTATCAGTGTAGGCCTTAGCCCAACTCAGTGACAGTAACAGTACAAATATGCAATCAGAAATCCTACCCAACCAGCCTCTACACTCCAAAATAGCACCAGTTACAGCATTAAACTGTTTTTGCAGTAGAGCTGCCAGTACGGTACACTTCCTCCAATCATAATAAACCCATCCCCATGAAGTATTTCATGCATCATATCATAATATCATTCATGTATGCAAAACATATGAAATGGCATGCTCGAATACAATCATACATCTCATAAGGGCATAACAGTCATTTTACCTCATAGGGGTATAATAGTCATTTATTTAATTTGGGGCTAGGCATACTTATCGACCCAACAGTAGGTCCACAGTCATCTCGGGTGACCCATGCAACCTTAATAGTCCAACAGTGAAAATTGGCCCACGGCCCATAATGTGGCCCATGTGGGCCCACACACCCGTGTGGCCCATGAAACCCAAAAATGGCCTTCGCCGTGTGGGATACACAGCCTGGTCCAATATTCTCCTCACATCTGTGTGATTTACCCATGTAAGGCCCACAAGGCTGTGAGGCCCACACGGCCCATTTCGACCCAAAATGGCCCAGAACGGCCTAAGCCCATGATATCGTTCATGGTAGCCTTTACGATCAAGCGCCCATGTTTTATGCATTCAGATTACCACACGAGAGAGCGCACGCCCGTGTAGCGTTAATGGTCACATTTTTTGGCTTTTTCCAATTTTACGATTTGGGCAGTGTTTACATACCTGACATGCTTTGAAGTTTTAACCGAGCTCCGAAGACTCCTATACCTGGATTCAACCAACAAGCCCTTTAATCAGTACTTAATCCATATACCATATGGAATCTAACGAAATTACAATCAAGCACAATAAACTCATCCTTACCGAAAGCCAATCAAAATCGCAC
Organism: Gossypium hirsutum; assembly: GCF_007990345.1. NCBI lineage: Eukaryota > Viridiplantae > Streptophyta > Magnoliopsida > Malvales > Malvaceae > Gossypium > Gossypium hirsutum. The sequence continues at coordinate 21,316,948 of NC_053431.1, read as the reverse complement.
CCTTGGTTCCTAGGAGGCGCACCAATCAACTTTGATCTCCACCCACACGGAAGTCATAATCTCTTTATTAAACTTGTACTTGTTTGCAAAATAATCTTGACTGAACCAAACTTACCAAATAACGATAGTACAGAGTATGCTTCGGTGATGCAATGAAGTAAGACAGAAGAGAAATTGAATTGAAACAGTAAATAGAGGGGGTAATGATAGGAAGGAAAAAGAAATAGTGCTCAGGAAGGAGAGAAGCCGAAAGGGGCAGAATTGAAACAAAAACATACTTACCAATATTCTGCTAAAGATAAGCACTAGGGAGAAAGAATGAGGAGAACCATGCACCCGAACCCAATTTATCGAAGAATGCTTGCCAAAATCGAAAGCAAGATAAAAAGGGAGAGATGCAGTAAACGATCAAAGTACTAAGATGAATGGATGACAAGAAGAAAGTGTTAAGAAAGAGAGAAGAAGAGAAACATGTAATCAGCAAGAACACAAGAAGAAGAGATGATGCGAGAAACGATTAGAGAGGGAAAAAGAGCAGAGAAGGGAAGAGAGGATATTCGATCAAACAACAAACCGAATGAGGGAGGAAAGAGATTGAGTAGTACAGTCAAGAAAGGAAACTGAGAGAAAAACTTGTCAACTCCTGAAGAGTCTTTGCTACAGTCGGCCCCAAGAAGAGTAAAATGGAAAAACCTAATGAAAAGAAACAAAGGTAACAATAGAGGTAGAATTCGACACCAAGGGACAGAAAAGAACCAAAACGCAAAAGGGAACGAGCATACAAAAATGAAAGTTTGAGAGAAAAGCTAAACTCAGCTGAAAATTCCTTTGTGCCTACTAATCCATTTCGACACAACTCTACTACACTTCACATCCCACTTTTTCCTCTCTTAATTCTCTCCTAAAATTCCTCCTCAAATCTCTCCAACCAATCACACCTCCCCTCAACTACTCAATTTGAATTCCCCCCAACCACTTCAGTATTTCAGTCACTCCACAACACTCCTACAGTACAACAGCACTCCTCTGTGCCGCATAGGACTCGAACCCCAGTCCTCAGGCAAACACCACACGCCACCTATCCCTTAGACCAGCAGGCCGTTTCTGTCATGTTTTACCCATATTTATTTAAGAAGCCTACTGACTAGAGACAAGTTAAATTCAAGTAAGAAACAAAATTTTTGCACAAGCCAAGGATTGAACCTAAGACTTCTCAGGCACTTCCCAGAACACTTAACCACAACAACAAGTACACAGTTGTGTCATACAACATACAAAAATAAATACTAAGATTTTTGGGGCATTACAACTCTACCCCCTAAAAGAAAATTTTGACCGCGAAATTTACCTGATCAGAACAGATAAGGGTATTATTGTTGCATTGCCTCCTCAAGTTCCCACGTGGCCTCCTTAGAACTGTGATTACGCCAAAGTACCTTAACTAGTGGAATAGACTTTTTCCTCAAAACTTTCACATCACAATCTAAAATCTGAACCGGCTCCTCCTCGAAAGTTAGATCCGGCCTCACCTCAATCTCTTCAGTCGAGATAACATGCATGGGATTAGAGCAGTAGTGCCTCAACATAGAGACATGGAACACATCATGAATCTGGTCTAACTGTGGAGGTAACTCAAGCTGATAGGCAACCGGTCCCATACATTTCAGTATGCGGTAAGGCCCAATGAACCTAGGGCTCATCTTGCCCTTCTGTCCAAACCTCAGTACCTTCTTCCATGGCGAGACTTTGAGAAATACTAAGTCCCCCACAGAATACTCAATCTCTTTATGTTTCAGATCCACATACGACTTCTGTCTATCTGATGCCGCCTTCAGTCGATCCCGAATTAGTCTAACCTTATCTTCAGTATTAGAGACCAATTTAGGGCCCAAAACATGCCGCTCGTCGAACTCAGTCCAACACGAAGGAGTACGAAACCTACGACCATATAATGCCTCGTAAGGTGCCATCTATATGCTAGACTGGTAGCTATTGTTATACACAAACTCTGCTAATGGCAAGTAATCCTCTCAACTACCTCAGAAATCTATCACACAACTCGTCAACATGTCCTCCAATATCTGAATCACCCTCCCTGACTGACCATCTGTTTGAGGATGGAACGCAATACTGAAGTCCAACCTTGTACCCAAAGCCTCGTGTAACCTTTTCCAGAATTGAGACATGAAGCAAGGATCTCTATTAGATATTATGGAAACCAGTACCCCATGTAGTCTCACTATCTCAGCCACATACAGTTTAGCCAGCTTCTGCAACGAGTAATGTAACACCCCGTACCCGAGACCGTTGCCGGAGTCGAACTCGAGGTGCTAACGGACTTAATTCCTTACTTAAACAGCTCATACAATTCATTTTTAAAATTTCCAGACGAGCTGGCTAACTGCATCACAGTCACTCTAAAAATCATATCTCGAGTTCCAAAACTCGAAATCCAATTCCGTAAATTTTTCCTGAAACTAGACTCATACATATATCTACTAATTTTTTTTCTAGAATTTTTGGTTGGGCCAATTAGTACAGTTTATTAGTTAAAGTCTCCCCTATTTTAGGGTTCGACTACTCTAACCTTCATGCATTAAGACTTAGATATCTCCCTGTACAGGGATTCAATACTTATGTTGTTTGTTTCTAATGAAACTATAATAAAAAAGGAATCAGTAAATATAAATCATGACTTCTAATTATCTCTGGTTAATTTATGGTGAATTTCCAAAGTCAGAACAGGGGATCCAAAAATCGCTCTGGCCCTGTTTCACGAAAACTTAAACATCTCATATAATACGGCTCATATGGTCGTTTCGTTTCTTTCATATGAAATTAGACTCATCAAGATTCGATTACATAATTTATTCATTATTTAATTCCATTTCTACTATTTTTAGTGATTTTTCAACTTCACATCACTGCTGCTGTCAGCATCTATTTTAAGGTAAATTTTACCTATTTCATAGTTTTCCATGAATCAACTAGTAATTTGACATACATTATTTCCAAGTATATTCACGATTAGCCATGACATATGTAGCACCAATAGGACTATGATTGGCCATTCCAATGGCTAATCATTACCAAACATTTCCACACCACTTAATAACCATATCATAAGACCATATATACAAAATGATCATAATGTTATACTCAAAATATACAAGCCATTTTCGCATGGCTATACGAATATACATTACCAAAAGATACTTAATCAACAACAAGGGTCAGCCCTATACATGCCATTATCAAGTTCAACTGAAGAATACCAAAAAGTGGCTTAGATAGTGTGGATGACTTCGACTTTGACACTTCCGAGTCCGATAGCTGACGAACAAAATCTATAAAACAGAGAATTAAAGCAAAAGAATAAGCATTTCGATGCTTAGTAAGTTTTAAATAATGAAATCATTTAAAAGAATGGCATAATAATATCTAAGTTTGTTTGTTTCATCCTTTGGCCGAATAGAAAATAACTAAGGTACTACTTTTATCATTCATATCACAAAGGTGAAAGCAATATATATATCCAACTAAATTCATTCTATAGTCGAATACGTTCATCTCACATTTCTATGTCAATCTCATGCATATACACCTACATCTCACATTTGTGAAGTTGAAATCTCTAATTCGGAACTCATACATCATAATCAGATCATACACGTTCGAATGATTTTAAACAATGGCCTAAGCATCCCCACCAATTTCAAAGTCATAATTTAACATAATCATATTCTCAACGAGAGTAAATTACTTACCTAGTTATCTTACTGTAAGTAGCACATTTGTTTAAAATTGTTTCAACATGTATTATATGATTTCTCATACGAATATTTACGAGTTTTCAACTCAATATTATGCCGTCACAGACGCCCTTCGGAACCAAGCCCGATTCTTAGTGCTGACTCAAAAAGCCCTTTGAGACCAAGCTCGGATTATGACATTGGCCCAAAGGCCCTTCGAAACTAGGTTCGATTATGACACTGGCTCAAAATCCCTTCGAGACCAAGCTCAGATTATGACATTGGCCCGAAGGCCCTTCGAAACTAGGTTCGGTTATGACACTGGCTCAAAAGCCCTTCGAGACCAAGCTCGGATTATGACACTGGCTCAAAAGCCCTTCCTTTTAATACTTTCATTATATACCATCTTTAATTTACCTATTACCTTTTTCATTTTTCTCACATAAGTCCTATTTGATAATTTCGTATACAATTGACAAAAATTAAAGCATGAAATTTTCACATATGCATGTTCATGCACAATAAACATAGAAAATAACAGTTAATTATTTTTATGACTCGGTTTTGTGGTCCCGAAACCACTTTCTGACTGGGTTTAAAATTAGGGCTATCACAACTCTCCCCCACTTAAAAATTTTCGTCCCCGAAAATCTTACCAGTGAATAAATTTGGGTATCATTCTTTCATAGAGTTCTCGGTTTCCCAAGTAGCTTCTTCAATCCCGTGTTTGAACCATAACACCTTTACTAAAGGAACCTTTTTGTTTCGTAATTCTTTCACCTCACGAGCTAGGATACGAATTGGTTCTTCTTCATAACTTACATCGGATTGAATTTCCACCTCCGATGGATTAATTATGTGTGAAGGATCGGATCTATAACGTCGAAGCATCGAAACATGAAAAACGTTGTGAATCTTTTCGAGTTCAGGGGGTAAAATCAATCTATATGCAACTGGACCAATTCGTTCGGATATTTCATACGGCCCAATGAACCTCGGACTCAATTTGCCCTTACGACCAAGTCTGAGTATCTTTTTCCAAGGTGAAACTTTAAGAAACACTTTGTCTCCTACCTGATACTCAATGTCTTTTCGTTTCAAATCCGCGTACGACTTCTAACGATCTGAAGCTGCCTTCAAACTTTCACGGATTATTTTTACTTTCTGTTCAGCATCTTTAATCAAATCAACTCCGAAAATTTTATTTCCATTGAGTTCGGTCCAAAATAACGGTGTACAGCGTTTACGACCGTACAAAGCCTCGTAAGGTGCCATCTTAATGCTTGATTGAAAACTATTGTTGTAAGTGAATTCAATCAAGGGTAAATACCGTTCCGACGAACCACTAAACTCAAGAATGCAACATCTCAACATATCCTCGAGTATCTGAATTATCCGCTCAGATTGACCATCGGTCTGGGGATGAAAAGCGGTGCTGAAATGCAATTTGGTACCCAAAGCTTCTTGAAATTTCTTCCAAAATCGTGATGTAAATCTCGGATCTCTCTCTCACACAATAGAAATGGGTACTCCATGTAACCTTACAATCTGAGACACATACATTTCAGCTAGCTTGTCAAGGGAGTAATCCATACGTACAGGGATAAAATGAGCCGACTTTGTCAGTCTATCAACAACAACCCAGATCGCATCTTTTTTGCTTGATGACAATGGCAATCCAGATACAAAATCCATCGTGACCCGATCCCACTTCCATTCAGGTATCATGATTGGCTGAAGTAAACCCGTAGGCACTTGATGTTCCGCTTTCACTTGTTGACATATTAAACACTTCGAAACAAAATCGGATATGTCTCGTTTCATACCATGCCACCAAAACTGACGTCTCAGATCGTTGTACATTTTCGTACTCCCCGGGTGAATTGACATTCGGCTACAATGAGCTTCGTTCAGAATTGTCGAGATAAGTTCTGAATTTCTTGGAACACACAAACGACTTCTGAACCTCAAACAATCGTCATCATCAATTTGAAACTCTGATTCCATATTCGAAACACATTCAGCCCGTTTTGCAACCAATTCATCATCGACTTTCTGAGCTTCACGAATTTGATGAATCAACAATGGTTTGGCCTTTAATTCTGCTACTAACACATTATCGGATAGAACGGACAAGTGTACATTCATCGCTCGTAAAGCAAACAGTGATTTACGACTTAAAGCATCCGCAACCACATTAGCCTTTCCCGGGTGATAGTCAATGACAAGCTCATAATCTTTTAACAACTCAAGCCAACGTCTTTGTCGCAGATTCAAATCTCTTTGAGTCGTCAAATATTTGAGACTTTGTGATCTGAAAATACATGGTACTTCTCACCAAATAAGTAATGTCGCCATATTTTCAAAGTGAATACGATGGCAGCTAATTCGAGATCATGGGTTGGATAATTTTTCTCATGTGGCTTCAATTGCCTCGACACATAAGCCACAACTCGACCTTCTTGCATCAATACACAACCCAACCCAAGTAAGGATGCATCACTGTAAATGACAAAGTCTTTGCCTGATTTGGGCTGCACTAGTACTGGAGCTTCAGTCAAATAAGTTTTTAGTTGATCGAAACTTTTCTGACATTTTTCTGTCCATTCAAACTTAACATCTTTCTGAAGTAGTTTCGTCATTGGTGTGGCTATCATCGAGAAACCCTTTACAAACCGTCTGTAGTAACCGGCAAGTCCCAAAAAGCTCCGAACCTCAGTAATATTTCTCGGAGGCTTCCAGTTAAGTATGGCTGAAATTTTGCTCGAATCAACTCTAATACCCGATGCAGATACCACATGACCCAAAAAGCTAACTTCTCTCAACCAGAACTCACATTTACTGAACTTAGCATATAACTGCTTATCCCGTAAAATCTGCAACACTAATCTCAGGTGTTCAGCATGTTCGGTTTCATCCCTCGAATAGACCAAAATGTCATCAATAAACACAACTACAAATCGATCCAAATACTGTCTGGAGATCCGATTTATCAAATCCATAAATACCGTAGGGGCATTAGTGAGTCCAAATGGCATCACTAAGAACACGTAGTGATCGTATCTCGTTCTAAAAGCAGTTTTGGGTATATCTAAATTTCAAACTCGCAACTGATAATAACCCGATCTCAAATCTATCTTTGAAAACACTGAGGCCCCCTTTAGTTGATCAAACAAATCATCAATACGCGGTAACGGATATTTATTCTTTATTGTCACTTTATTCAGCTGACGACAGTCGATGCACAACCTCATGGTTCCGTCCTTCTTTTTCACAAACAATACTGGTGCACCCCAAGGTGAAAAACTCGGTCGAGCAAAACCTCTATCCGTCAACTCTTGCAACTGAGTTTTCAATTCTTTCAATTCCGTTGGTGCCATACGATATGGAGCTATCGAAATCAGTGTAGTCCCAGGTGCAAGTTCGATGCCAAACTCTACCTCCCGAACAGGTGGTAACCCCGATAATTCTTCGGGAAAAACATTCGGATATTCACAAACCACTGGTACCGATTCAAGTTTCTTTTCTGATTCTTTATTATCAAGTACGTATGCAAGATTCGCTTCACACCCCTTTCTCACATATTTTTGAGCTAACATTGAGGATATTATTGTTGGTAATTCTTTCCAATTAGTGGACTCAACTCGAATTATCTCATTATTTGCACATCTCAAATCAATAGTCTTACTTTTGCAATTCACAACTGCATCATGTACGGTCAACCAATCCAAACCGAGAATAACATCAAATTCATCAAACGGTAAAAGCATCAAGTCGGCCGGAAAACAGGAGCCTCGGATTATTAAGGGGCATTTCTTACACACCTTGTCGACAAGCACATAACGACCCAAGGGATTCGACACTCTAATAATGAACTCAGTAGAGTCAATAGGTAAAGTCTTACTGGATGCTAAAGTCTCACATACATAAGAATGAGTAGATCCAGGGTCAATCAAAGCAATCACATCAGTATCAAAGAGAGTGAAAGTACTAGTAATAACATTAGGCGAAGAAGCATCCTCGCGTGCACGTATAGCATAAGCTCTAGCAGGAGCACGAGCCTCAGATCTGGTGGTAACATCTTTAGACCCTCTCTGACCGCTGCTAGCGTTCACCGTATTCTTAGGTGGCCTACCTCGTGCTGTAGTAGCACCTAGTTTCCTACTCTGATTTACATTTTGTTCAGACAGTCTCGGACAATCTTTGATAAAGTGGTCAGCTGATCCGCACTTATAACAGGAGCGGTCATGGAATCTACAACTCCCCGAATGCCATTTACTGCAATACTGGCACTCTGTCCTGTCCCGACGATCATTTCCAACACTGGCAACCGAAGTGATTCGCGTACTCACAGGGGGTCGATCACGATCTCGTCTGGAAAAACCCGAAGTGTCTTTAGATCGGCCTGACTCATCTCTAAATTTCTTCGATGACTGTTGAAAGGGCTTTCCCGAAGATCTCTTACGAAACTCTTTTGCTCCCATATCAGCTTTTCTTTTCTCCTTGCTGAGCTATTCGGCTTTGCAAGCTCGCTCAACAAGTACTACAAATTCTCTGATTTCAATAATGCCAACATACAGTTTTATATCTTCATTCAGTCCATCTTCGAAACGTTTACACATTACAGCTTCTGAAGAAATGCATTCTCGAGCGTACCGGCTAAGCCTCACAAACTTTCGTTCATAATCAGTAACAGACATGGAACCTTGTTTAAGTTCAAGAAATTCCTTCCGTTTTTTATCAATGAATCTCTGGCTAATATACTTTTTCTGAAACTCAGTTTGGAAAAACTCCCAAGTTACTCGTTCTCTAGCATAGCAGAAATCAACGTATTCCACCAATAGTATGCAGAATCACGTAGTAAAGAAATAGTACACTTCAGACATTCATCGGGTGTGCAAGATAGTTCATCAAGTACCCGAATAGTGTTGTCCAACCAAAATTCAGCTTGCTCGGCATCATCGCTGCCTGTAGCTTTAAATTCAGTAGCCCCGTGCTTTCGGATTCTGTCAACTGGGGGCTTATTTAACCTCATCTGATCAATCACCGGAGGTATCGTGGTTGTAGGGGGTGTATTAGTCGGGGGTGGGGGTTGTGGAACAGCCGTATTAGTTTGAATATACTGATTGAACCAATCATTCATCACGCTATAAAAAGCCTACCTAGCTTCATCATTTTGATTACTAGCAATAGGTTGAGAGTCCACCGGTGCCGTCCCATGTGCGAGAGCAGGCGCTACACTCTCAACATTATCAGCTACCGCTCGGTTGGGATCAGGATCCATTACTATAAATAAACACATTTTTAACTGTCAGAAATCACCACACTACCAAATAAACACATAATGGCATGTATAGCTATTCCCCTACGTATTACGGTAGTCCTAGAATCGACTAAACCGTAGCTCTGATACCAATTAAATGTAACACCCTGTACCCGAGACCGTTGTCGGAGTCGAACTCGAGGTGCTAATGGACTTAATTCCTTACTTAAACAGCTCATACAATTCATTTTTAAAATTTCCAGACGAGCTGGCTAACTGCATCACAGTCACTCTAAAAATCATATCTCGAGTTCCAAAACTCGAAATCCAATTACGTAAATTTTTCCTGAAACTAGACTCATACATATATTTACTAATTTTTTTTCTAGAATTTTTGGTCGGGCCAATTAGTACAGTTTATTAGTTAAAGTCTCCCCTGTTTCAGGGTTCGACTACTCTGACCTTCATGCATTACGACTTAGATATCTCCCTGTACAGGGCTTCAATACTTATGCTGTTTGTTTCTAATGAAACTAGACTCAAAAAGGAATCTGTAAATATAAAGAATGACTTCTAATTATCTCTGGTTAATTTATGGTGAATTTCCAAAGTCAGAACAGGGGATCCAGAAATCGCTCTAGCCCTGTTTCACGAAAACTTAAACATCTCATAAAATACGACTCATATGGTCATTTTGTTTCTTTCATATGAAATTAGACTCATCAAGATTCGATTACATAATTTATTTATTATTTAATTCCATTTCTACTATTTTTAGTGATTTTTCAAATTCACATCACTGCTGCTGTCAGCATCTATTTTAAGGTAAAATTTACCTATTTCATAGTTTTCCCTGAATCAACTAGTAATTTGACATACATTATTTCCAAGTATAATCACGATTAGCCATGACATATGTAGCACCAATAGGACCATGATTGGCCATTCCAATGGCTAATCATTACCAAACATTTCCACACCACTTAATAACCATATCATAAGACCATATATACAAAATGATCATAATGTTATACTCAAAATATACAAGCCATTTTCGCATGGCTATACGAATATACATTACCAAAAGATACTTAATCAACAACAAGGGTCAGCCCTATACATGCCATTATCATGTTCAACTGAAGAATACCAACAAGTGGCTTAGATAATGTGGATGACTTTGACTTTGACACTTCCGAGTCCGATAGCTGACGAACAAAATCTATAAAACAGAGAATTAAAGCAAAAGAATAAGCATTTCGATGCTTAGTAAGTTTTAAATAATGAAATCATTTAAAAGAATGGCATAATAATATCTAAGTTTGTTTGTTTCATCCTTTGGCCGAATAGAAAATAACTAAGGTACTACTTTTATCATTCATATCACAAAGGTGAAAGCAATATATATATCCAACTAAATTCATTCTATAGTCGAATACATTCATCTCACATTTCCATGTCAATCTCATGCATATACACCTACATCTCACATTTGTGAAGTTGAACTCTCTAATTCGGAACTCATACATCATAATCAGATCATAAACGTTCGAATGATTTTAAAGAATGGCCTAAGCATCCCCACCAATTTCAAAGTCATAATTTAACATAATCATATTCTCAACGAGAGTAAATTACTTACCTAATTATCTTGCTGTAAGTAGCACATTTGTTTAAAATTGTTTCAACATGTATTATATGATTTCTCGTACGAATATTTACGAGTTTTCAACTCAATATTATGCCGTCACAGACGCCCTTCGGAACCAAGCCCGATTCTTAGCGCCGACTCAAAAAGCCCTTCGAGATCAAGCTCTGATTATGACATTGGCCCGAAGGCCCTTCGAAACTAGGTTCGATTATGACACTAGCTCAAAATCCCTTCGAGACCAAGCTCGGATTATGACATTGGCCCGAAAGCCCTTCGAAACTAGGTTCGGTTATGACACTGGCTCAAAAGCCCTTCGAGACCAAGCTCGGATTATGACACTGGCTCAAAAGCCCTTCCTTTTAATACTTTCATTATATACCATCTTTAATTTACCTATTACCTTTTTCATTTTTCTCACATAAGTCCTATTTGATAATTTCATATACAATTGACAAAAATTAAAGCATGAAATTTTCACATATGCATGTTCATGCACAATAAACATAGAAAATAACATTTAATTATTTTTATGACTCGGTTTTGTGGTCCCGAAACCACTTTCCGACTGGGGTAAAAATTAGGGCTATCACAAGTAACCAGTACGAACTGGTATGAAATGGGTAGATGTGGTCAATCGATCTACGATGACCCATACTGAGTCCTTCTCAGTAGGCGTTAAAGGCAGCCCACTAACGAAGTTCATAGTCACTCTTTCCCATTTCCAAAGTGGAATCTTAACTGGTTGTAGTAACCCTGAAGGTAACTGATGTTCATCCTTAACCTGCTAGCAAGTCAAACATTTACTTACAAAGTCGGTAACTTTACGCTTAAGACCCAGCCACCAATATAACTCGCAAAGGTCTTAGTTGTAAGTTTGTTCTAGCCCCATTTTTAATGATTTTCATGTTTTTAAGATCCTTGTAACCTAATCTAGCTATTTCAAGGACTAATTTGAAAGAAAGATGAAGTTTACAATTTTAACCATGTTACATATTTGTGTATTTTGATGTCTAATGGTAGAAAATGCATGTTTGGTGTTTGATAAACAACTTTTGCTAAGTGATTTTTGGTAACAATATCAAAAAGGACTTATTTGTAAAAGTTATAAAATAAGTTGTAAAAGTGTGATTAGATGGAAAATGTAGGCTGGTATAAGTAAGAAAATGGTTCGGCTAGGCTTGGGTTTTAAAGAAATTGAATACATTTCAATTTACGAGTCTAGGGACTAAATGTAAAAATGTGAAACATTAGGGGAAAAATGTAATTTTTCCATAATATGATTTTTGGGCCAAATTGAATACTGTGAATATTAAATGAGTTAAATTTGTTATTATAGATCAAGAAAAATAAGGTTCAGACCTGGATCGGGGGAAAAATAAACTATTTGATGATTAGGTCCAATTTTACTATTTTTGTACTGAGGTAAGTTCATATTTAAATAATGCATTGTTATGTTTATGTTTTAAATGCTTTAATATTGTATGAATTGTGATTGACTCTTTCGATGTATTCGACAAAGTTTTTGACAAGCGAGAAATCCTGGTTGAACCTTAGGAATAGAATAGGATACGAGTGACATGTTACTAGGAACCCATGTGTATATGCGATTATGTAATCTGGGTGCTGGTCTCGTACGTCCTACCAGTGGCTGGGTAGTCCTGCATGTGCTGCGGACACTTAATAGCTTGTGTGAGCAGCACTGTGTAGCTACGTCCTGACTGACAGCTTGTGTGAGCAGGCCCTCGAATAGCTCGAAAATGAGCCCATATGTATTATGTGATATGAGGTAGCTTTGGCTACATATATGGCACTTGTGTGCAAAATTTCAAGTATCCATTAATATTCTGAGTGTTCAACGGGAATGTCAATGTTATGAAAGGATATGGTTATGTTGCATGTTGGTACAGGTATGTACGTAAAACTCATAAGTAATGAGCTCGATATGTGATGAACTCTTGGTAGGATTATGATTGAGTAAGTTATGATTATGAGATTTTGATAACGTTCATGCTAATCTTCATCATGTTAATTGTATGTTAAATGTGTAGTTATGATGCTTATTATTTGCATAGGAACTTACTAAGTTGTATAGCTTACTCCCCTTCCTTTTCCTTATCTTATAGTGTCACCAAGCTAGCTCGGGTTTGGAGATCGTCGGAGATCCATTCACACTATTAAAAAATATTTTGGTGCCAATGAATTCAACATTTTGAGTTATGACATGTATAGGGGACTTGGTTATTTTGCTATGTGTCATACTTGATTTGGCCAAATGTGTTGGCTTATATTGGTTAGAAGATCATTTTGTATAAGGCCATTAGAAATGGGCTAATATTGGATATAAGTATATTTATATGAGAATGCGTTTCATGAATGATATGTTGATGTCTTGGTTGTGGATGTTGGTTGTATGTATATGCTTGGATTGGTGCTATGTTATGTTGTGTAGGTGTGTGCACTAAAGGGTGGCAAAATGGTTTGGTAAATAGCCTTATTTTTTTCCACACGGCTTGTCCCACGGGCATGTGTTTAGGCCGTGTGTCCCTTGCACTCTAATTCTTACAAAACAGAATGCCCAAAATATAGTACACGAGCAGAGACACGGCCGTATGTCTCAGCCGTGTATGAAAAATCATAAATTTTAAATCGACCACACGGGCGTGTGACTTGGCCGTTTGTCCTCAATTTGTTCTTGGGTGACAAACAGAGAGTTACACGGGTTTGAGACACAGGCGTCTGTGACCACACGGCCTGCCCACACGGGCATGTCCCATAGCCACACAGGCGTGTGACCCCTGTTTAGTAAAAAATTTACTAAGTTTTGTAAAATTTTCTCTATTTTTTGGTTTAGTCTCGGTCTACTTCTAAAACTGTGTTTTCATATAGTAAATGGATCCCGACTGAGCTGTAGCTGATGATGTAGAAAGTAATGCGCCGACTCCCACTCAAAGGGCAGCGTTATTTGAAAATAGACCTCTCATGGTCAGTCAGGGAGGAGGGGCTAGAGAAGCTTTCCTCCACATGATGAATGAATGGTATTTGGAGTTTGTTCGAATAAATCCGAATGCTCAACATCCTCCACCCCCTCCTTATCCCCAACCGATTCTCGTAGTTCCTCAGGGTGTGGATTTGGCAAGACTGAATAAGCCTTCGGTTGATAATATTCGAAAGCAAGGAGTTGAGGAATTCAGAGCAAATGTAGATGATGACCCCGAGAGAGCTGAGTTCTGGCTTGAGAATACTATTAGGGTATTTGATGAGTTATCATGTACACCCGAAGAATGCTTGAAATGTGCTATATCATTATTGAGGGACAAAGCATATCACTGGTGGAAGAAACTAGTTTTTGTGGTACCAAGGCAGAGGGTTACATGGAAATTCTTTCAAAAGGAATTCTGAAAGAAATATATTAGTCAGCGGTTCATCGATAAAAAAACGTAAATAATTTCTTGAGCTAAAACAGGGCCGAATGTCAGTGACAGGGTATGAGCGAGAATTTGTCAGGCTCATTAAATATGCCCGAGAGTGTGTTTCCTCCGATGCTATTATGTGTAAAAGGTTTGAAGATGGGTTGTATGAGGACATCTGATTGTTAGTTGGAATCTTGGAACCAAAATAATTTGTTGTATTGGTTGAACGAACTTGCAAAGCCGAAGAGCTAAGCAAAGAGAAAAGAAAGGCTGAGAGTGAGGAGTAAGTCATTTCTATCTCAGTAAAAGAAATCTAGAGAAATGTATTCTCATTCGAACGTTTCCACTGGGTATTCACATAGAGACCGCAGGAAACAATATTCGGGTTCTAAATCTCAAGCTACTACAATGGCAAGTGTGGATAATGTTAAGTCTAACAGACCTGGATGTGAGCATTGTGGAAGAAAAATTCCTGACGAGTGTAGAATGAATGACCGAGCTTGTTTCAAGTGTGGCTCTCAAGAGCATTTTATCTGAGATTGCCCTGAGATGGCTGAGAAAGAACAATTTCAGAGTGTAAGGCCAAGTAATACTACCAATAGGGGTATGCCACTGAGAAATAATGGGAATGGAACTAACAGTAAGGGTGTGACGAAAGATACAACAGTGAGATCTGAGGCCAAAGCACCTACTAGAACTTATGTCATTCGTGCTCGTGAGAATGTGTCATCTCCCAATGTGATTACTGGTACATTTTCTCTTTATGATATTAATGTTATTGCATTGATTGATCCTAGATCAACTTATTCTTATGTTTGTGTGAATTTGGTATGTAGTAAGAATTTGTCTGTCGAGTTTACTGAGTTTGTGATTAAAGTGTCAAACCCCTTAGCCAAGTATGTGCTAGTTGATAAGGTTTGTAGGAATTGACTTTTGATGATTCGAGGTCACTTTTTTCTGGCTGACTTAATGTTGTTTCCATTTGTTGAATTCGATGTTATTTTGGGTATGGATTGGTTGACACTACATGATGCAATAGTAAATTGTAGACAGAAAACTATTAAATTGAAATTTGAAAATGGTGAGGTTATTCGGGTTGAAACTGGTGAATCAAGTGAATTGCCTATTGTGATTTCATCTATGTCTGCTTAGAGGTACATAAAGAAAGGTTTTAAAGCTTATCTTGCTTATGTTTTGAATACAAAAATGTCTGAATTGAAAATTGAATCAGTGCCGGTAGTCTGTGAATATCTGGATGTGTTTCCAGAGGAGTTGCCTGGGTTACCTCCAATCAGAGAAGTTGAGTTTTCTATTGATTTAGTACCTAGGACTGCACCAATATCGATTGCTCCATATAGAATGACTCCAACTAAGTTAAAAGAATTGAAAGCTCAGTTGCAAGAGTTGACAGATAAAGGTTTTACGAGACCTAGTTTTTCTCCTTGAGGTGCTCCAGTGTTATTTGTAAAGAAGAAAAATGGATCTATGAGACTTTGTATTGATTACCGACAGCTCAACAAGGTGACTATAAATAACAAGTATCCTTTGCCGAGAATTGATGACTTGTTTAATCAGTTGAAAGGAGCTACAGTATTCTCAAAGATTGATTTGAGATATGGCTACTATCAGTTGAGAGTTAAAGAGTCGGGCGTGTCAAAGACTGCTTTCAGGACAAGGTATGGGCATTATGAATTTCTTGTTATGCCTTTTGGATTAACTAATGCTCCTACCGTATTTATGGATTTGATGAATCGATTTTTTTAACCGTAATTTGATAAGTTTGTGGTTGTGTTCATCGATGATATTCTAATTTCTTCTCGAGACGAGTCTGAGAATGTTGGGCATTTAAGAATTGTATTGCAGACCTTGAGAGATAAGAAATTGTTTGCTAAATTTAGTAAAAGTGAATTTTGGCTCTGAGAAGTTAGACTTTTGGGACATATCGTTTCAGGTGATGGTATTCGGGTTGATCCAAGTAAGATTTTGGAAATTGTTGAATAGAAACCGCCAAGGAATGTATCTGAAGTTAGAAGCTTTTTAGGTTTAGTCGGTTGTTACCGACGTTTTGTCAAAGGATTTTCGATGATTGCTACTCCTATGACCAAGTTGCTGCAAAAAGATGTTAAATTTGAATGGTCCGAAAAATGTCAGCAAAGTTTTGAGAAATTAAAAGCATTACTGACTAAGGCACCGGTTTTAGTACAACTTAAATCAAGGAAAGAATTTTTAATCTACAGCAATGCTTCACTGAATGGTTTAGGATGTGTGTTGATGCAAGAGGGCAAAATGATAGCTTATGCCTCGAGACAGTTGAAACCGCACAAGAAAAATTATCTGACGCATGACTTGGAATTGGTCGCCATTGTTTTTGCTTTGAAAATTTGGCATCATCATTTGTACGGTGAGAAATGCCATATCTTTACTGATCATAAGAATTTAAAATACTTGATGACTCAGAAAGATTTGAACTTGCGACAACGGAGATGGCTCGAGTTACTGAAGGATTATGAACTAGTGATTGACTATCATCCGGGAAAGACAAATGTAGTCGCAGATGCTTTGAGCAGAAAGTCCTTGTTTTCTTTGAGAGCTATGAATACGAAACTGACTTTGTCTAATGACGGTTCAATTTCGGTCGAGTTGAGAGCTAGACTGATATTTCTTCAGCAAATTTGTGAAGCTCAGAAAAATGATAGTGAATTGCAAGCTAAAAGAGCTCAGTGTGAATCAGCAGTGATTCAAACTTTCAGATAGGTTCAGATGATTGTTTGATGTTCCGAGATAGAGTATGTGTACCGAAGAATGATGAACTTATTCGAAAAATTTTACATGAAGCACACCGCTGTTTTTTATCAGTTCACCTGGGTAGTACGAAAATGTATAAAGATTTGAAGAAATTGTATTGGTGGTCAGGTATGAAATGAGATATCTCTGAATTTGTATCAAAATGTTTGATTTGTCAATAAGTAAAAGCCAAACACCAAGTAACTTCAGGTTTACTTCAACCAATGATGGTACCCGAATGGAAATGGGATAGGATTAAGATGGATTTTGTGGTGGGTTTGCCTTTGACTCCAAAAAGGAAAGATGTCATCTGGGTTGTTGTTGATAGATTGATGAAATCGACTCATTTTATTCCGGTACATACTGACTATTCACCTGATAAGCTAGCTGAATTGTACATTGCTGAAATTGTGAAATTGCACAGATTGCCTATTTCTATTATATTGGATAGAGATCTAAGGTTTACGTCTCGATTTTGGAAGAAATTACAAGAAGCTTTGGGTACAAAGTTGAACTTTAGTATAGCATTTCATCCGCAAATCGACTGTCAATCTAAAAGGACAATTCAGGTTCTCAAAGATATACTTCGCCATTGTGTTTTATAGTTCGAAGGTAGTTAGTGACTATTTGAAAGCTGCTTCGAATAGGCAAAAGTTGTACACAGATTTGAAAAGAAAGGAAATCAAATTTCAAGTTGGTGATAAGGTATTTCTGAAAGTATCCTCACGGAAGAAGATTGTGAGATTTGGCCGTAAAGGCAAGTTAAGTCGATGTTCATTAGGTGTATGAGATTACTGAAAGAATCGGGCCAGTGGCATATCAGTTAGTTTTACTGACAGAGTTAGAAAAGGATTCATAATGTGTTTCATGTTTCGATGTTGTCACGATACCATTCTAATCCCTCACATGTGATTTCTCCAACAGAGATTGAGATTCGACCTGATATGACTTGTGGTGAGGAACCGATCAAGATTTTAGCTCGGGAAGTTAAACAGTTGTGAAATAAGAGCATAGCCCTACTGAAAGTTTTGTGGCAAAGACATCGAGTTGAAGAGGCTACGTGGGAACCTAAGGAAGCTATGAGAAAATAGTACCCAAACCTATTTTCTGGTAAGATTTTCGGGGACGAAAATCCCTAAAGGAGGGAGAGTTGTAACAACCCGTTTTAGGGCCAAATTGGAATAGGAGTTTAGGGACCACGAATCAGACGTAGAAAGATTTATTTTTATTATACTCCTATGGTCTACAGTTTCATAGAATAGTTTCGTGAAAATTTCGTTCGAAAATTTTATCAATTGTGCACTCAATTTAGTTAAAAGGACTAAATTGCAATAGGTGCAAAATATGTGTTCTAGAAGCTAGAGGTGTCTAATTGCTATGAAATTTTAAATTGAAGTCCTTAGATGGTAATTAGACCATTTGTTAATTATATGGACAAAAATAGACATGAGTAGGTGAAATTTTAAAGTTATGCATGAAGGGCATTTTTGTCATTTATCAAATAAAGCCAAAATAACTAAATAAAAGTCATTATCTTCATCAATTAAGTCCCCTTTAGTAGAAATTTACAAGAGGAAGACATAGCTAGGGTTTTTCAAGCTTCCAAGCTCGATTGTAAGTCTGTTCTAGCCCCGTTTTTAATGATTTTCATGTTTTTGTGATCCTTGTAAATTACTCTAGCTATTTCAAGGACTAATTTGAAAGAAATATGAAGTTTAAAATTTTACCCATGTTAGATATTTGTGTATTTTGATTTTTAATGGTATAAAATACATGTTTGGTGTTAGATAAACAACTTTTGCTAAGTGATTTCTAGTAAAAATGTCAAAAAGGACTTATTTGTAAAACTTATAAAATAAGTAATAAAAGTGTGATTAAGTGGAAAATGTGGGCTGGTATAAGTATGAAAGTGGTTTGGCTAGGCTTGGGTTTTGAAGAAATTGAATACATTTCAATTTACAAGTCTAGGGACTAAATTGTAAAAATGTGAAACATTAGGGGCAAAAATGTGATTTTGTCATAATATGATTTTTGGGCCAATTTGAATAATGTGAATATTAAATGAGTTAAATTTGTTATTATAGATCAAGAAAAATGAGGTTCAGACCTAGATCGGGGGAAAAACAAAGTGTTCAACGATTTGATCCAATTCTACTATTTTTGTACCAAGGTAAGTTCGTATGTAAATAATGCAACGTTATGTTTATGTTTTAAATTCTTTTAATATTGTATGAATTGTGATTGACTCTTTGGATGTATTCGACAAAGTTTTTGACAAGCAAGAAATCTCGGTTGAACCTTAAGAATAGAATAGGATACGAGTGACACGTCACTAGGAACCCATGTGTATATGCGATTATGTAATCCGGGTGCTGGTCTTGTATGTCCTACCAGTGGCTGGGTAGTTCGGCATGTGCTGCAGATATCTGATGGCTTGTGTGAGCAGGCTCGTGAATAGCTCGAAAATGAGCTCATATGTATTATGAGATATGAGGTAGCTTTGGCTACATAAATGGCACTTGTGTGCAAAATTTCGAGTATCCGTTAATATTCTGAGTGTTCAATAGGAATGTCAACGTTATGAAAGAATATGGTTATGTTGCGAGTTGGTACAGGTATGTATGTAAAACTCATAAGTAATGAGCTCAATATGTGATGAACTCTTGGTAGGATTATGATTGAGTAAGTTATGATTATGATATTTTGATAACGTTCATGCTAATCTTCATCATGTTAATTGTATGTTAAATGTGTGGTTATAATGCTTATTATTTGTATAGGAATTTATTAAGCTATATAGTTTACTCACCTTCCTTTCCCTTGTCTAATAGTGTCACCAAGCTAGCTTGGGGTTCGGAGATCGTCAGAGATCCATTCACACTATCAACAAATATTTTGGTACCAATGAATTCAACATTTTGAGTTATGGCATGTATAGGGGACTTGGTTATTTTGTTATGTGTCATACTTGATTTAGCCAAATGTTTTGGCTTATATTGGTTAGAAGACCATTTTGTATAAGGCCATTAGAAATGGGCTAATATTAGCTATAAATATATTTATATAATAATGCATTTCATGAATGATGTGTTGATGTCTTGGTTGTGGATGTTGGTTGTATGTATATGTTTGGATTAGTGCTATGTTATGTTGTGTAGGTGTGTGCATTAAAGGGTGGCAAAATGGCTTGGTAAATAGCCTTATTTTTTTCCACACGGGCGTGTGTTTAGGCCATGTGCAACACAGGGCTTGCCCCATGGGCATGTGTTTAGGCCATGTGTCCCCTGCACCTTAATTCTAGCAAAAAAGAATGCCCAATATTGAGTACATTGGTAGAGACAAGTCTGCAGCTATTTAATGAAAAATCATAAATTTTAAATCAACAACACGGCCTAGCATATGGGCATGTGACTTGACCGTGTGTCCTCAATTTGCTCTTGGGTGACAAATAGATAGTTACATGTGTTTGGGACACTAGCGTTTGTGACCACACGGCCTGCCCACCCGGGCGTGTCCCATAGCCACACGGGCGTATCCCTGTTCAGTGAAAATATTACTAAGTTTTGTAAAATTTTCTAAAGTTTTTGGTTTAGTCCAGAACCACTTCTGAAGCATGTTTTGGGCCTCATAGGCTCGTATTAGGGACTTTATGATTAAATGAAAAATGTTTTGATTTGGACGCAAATGTATAACCTGAAATTGTATGTTTGTTCATGTGATAAGTCCAGTAATGCCTCATACCCTGTTTCGGTGTTGAATACGAGTAAGGGGTGATTCAAATCACGTATGAACGAAATACAAACTTGATTTTAATTGAAAACATGATCGATTGAAGCACAAACATTATAAGTATGAATCAAATAAATATTATTTAATCAAAGCAATCATCCCAGCTTAAATAAAATTAAGCTAACATTGTTGTAAACAAGAACAAAGAACACATAGCAAGCATTTTTAGATTAAATTAAAGAAAAGAAAGATTAAACCCAAATCAAAGCGGCTGCCACCCAAGACTCTGACTAATGAGGCTCATTCGCTTCTTCACTTTGCTCCTTTGTTGATGGCTCTCTAAGGTGGCTGGCCAAGGGCTCTTTAAGAGGATTTAATTGCCAAAATATCTATGAAGAGATGATTCTAGGTGTGGGAAATGGAAAATGCTAAGAGAATTGAGAGACAAGAAAGAATGACGATGGATGAGGGATGATGAATGAGGGAATGAAGGGGTCTTATTTATAAGTGAAGAGAGGTGGGTAGTTCACTAAAAATAGCTAGGTTTAGTCTCTTCAAACTTCTTCCATGAGTGGTCAGCCACAATTAGTGGAATTTGAGCTGATTTTTTCTTGATTTTTAAGCAATTTAAATGTCATAATAACTCAGGACTGAGACTCGTTCAAATGTAAATCTTCGGGTAAATCTCTAATTTCTTCAACAATGCAAGGACTTTATGTAATTAAACCAAAAAGTGGTTTAAATGGACAGCCCTGTGTAGCCGAATTTGAGTTGACTTGGTCTTTAATTTGGACTTTTTGTAATCCAACAAAGCTATCAGGCCTGTCCAAAATAAATCAATAAGTTAAAGGATAAAAGAATAAAATTTATCCAATTTAAATAATTAATTACAAGCCAAATTATTAATGAAATATTTAAAATGATTCATTAAATATAATTTTATATTTTATTATTAATTTAATCATGATGACCCATTTTATGTCTTAAAAATATAATATATTCAAATCAATATAAAATAAGCCATTTTATGCATGAAAACTATATAATAAAGCATTAAATCACACTTTAATAATTTATATGTCCTAATTTCATATTTTCACATATTTCATTAATTTATTAAACAATTACTTAGTTTTAACAATGAATTTAAGTAAAAATGTGATAAATTACATAGAAAAAATCCTATATATTTTTCAGTTTACACACCCCCAAACTTAAATCATTACTCGTCCCAAGTAATATTTATGCACAGTAAAAAGGCCTTGCTAAGGCAAAATTGCTGACTATGTAAGCAACATCAATCTTTCTCCCATAATCATGCATTAATGACTTCATGTTCATAGATCTTCTTTATTAACCAGTAATTCATATGCAAACATTTTTAAAGTTTTATACTAAGTTTCAAAATATGCTAACATGAATCATAGTTTGTATGTATGTCACAGCCACATATAACATTCTTCATTCAACATAATTTCTTATTAATCAAGCAAACAATCATAAGGCTTATTTATGATCTTCATATTTTGAACTTAGTACTTCCTATCCACTAATGTAGGTGACATAATCATCAAATCAATAGGTCTTTTATAAGGTTGTAATGGGGCTCGGTTAAAGGTAGGGATTTTAAGAGATAAGACATTTTGGTTTCAAAATCTTAAACTTTAACTTTGTCTTAGACTTCTCGAAATACAACCTTTTTCTTTAAGTAAACCTTTGGAATACCCCCAAACTTATTTTGAACTCAAGCTCAACATTTTTCCTTTTTGGAGATTGAGCAAACTTTTCTTCACTCTTTTTTCATATATTTTTTTTAAGCATGAGCACATACATCTTTTTGAAATTTTCCTCAAATGTTGATTACCAAGACAACTTTAGTTAAGATGGGTGCACAAAATTAGGATAACTTTAAAAGATGGTATTGTGGCTTATAATGTAGGTTCATTGTAATAAACTAGACTTTAAGCTCAAAATTACAGTTTCAAGGGTCTAATATCATAGGGTTGGCTTGAAAAGGTTCAAAGAGTCCAAAGAAATAGTGCCTATATCATTTTAGATTTTTATGTCCCTTAGGATTTTGCCTTAAGAAAGTTACTAAGTCAATTCTAAAGATATAAACCTTCATGCTTGTCTAATCTCAAGAGAAACTAAGTTTTCATGGCAAATATTACTAAGGCTAAGATCATACAAGCATTCCATTCTTTATGATAACATGCTTTCACTCAGATAAAAACATCATTCATACTTGCATACAAACTATCTCATTAACAAAAAATGTCTCTAAACATTCATTTATTGAAACATACTTATGAAAGCAATGATTGAAACATACTTGAAAATTGTAAAAGTTTGAGCAATTTATTTGCCTTACCCCTTTAAAAAGAAGGAATGTCCTCATTGCAAGAACAAAGTAATGAATGAAAGCTGAACACCAGGTAGGGTTGTAAAGAAAGAAAGGTGAGTCATTAAGTTTGCTTAAATACCAAGTCTTTCCTAATAACTCAATCCTAGGCATGTTCATTCCCATTACCACATCACTTAGTCTTTTTCTTTCTAAAGAAGTGTTAAGTTTATTCATGTTTGTTATGCTTTATTCTACAGAAATTAAATCCTAAGGTCCTAAAAATAATTAAATAAATAACAAGACAAGAATCCCCCATTTTATTTTTCTAACTCATTCCCCTTGTCTTTTTCAGCTCCATCTCCACTTGCATAGTTAGTACCTCTCAAAGATAGCATCTAGGAACTCAGGAACAAAAGTATTAGAGATATTCTTAAAAGTATTTCGAATTGAGTCATCTCTAATTTTTGCATATTTCTAGTAATTTTGTTGATAATTGTGCATGAACTTGCACATATCCATCAAAATTGACAACTCCGATTTATTTGAAGCACTTGTAGAAGTTGGTATAGGAGTTGTAGAATTAGGTTCAACACTTAGCTTGACTGGTTCTTCTTCTAGCTCAAACCTTGGTTCAGGGGTTACAGATCCTTCAACTGGTTTAAGATTGTTCAGTTCCTTGTCAGATTCTTCTTCTTCAATGTCTGTAACTGGATTAGCTTCAGTTTCAATTTCATTTGTTGACTCCTCGATATCTGGCTCAGTTGGATCTTCTTGCTCACCTTGATTTAGCTCATGTACCTTCTCTACTAACCTTTCAAGATCATGATTTGAAATGCACTCTTGAACATATCGCCCCTTCAAATTTGCTTGTTTTTCAACATGGGCCCTTAAGCAAAGTGAAGTAATTAATGAAGGGAAATAAGCACTTCTTATCTTCTTTTTAGCACAATCATGAATCTCCTTGAGAATTTTCCTAATATTAATGGACTTTTCTGTCAAAATTGTATATAACAAGAGCATTCCTTCCATCGAGATGGTGGAACTATGTGAGATAGCATAAAACTATAGCGAACTAAATAAAACCATACATTTGCTACTGGTTTTAGGTATTTCCTTCGGCAAGAATGGCTCCCATACTTTCTTATAATCTATTGGGATCCCAGATTTGTCACAACATCAAGCACTTGTTGAAGAAAATCCTAATTGATATTGTTCATCATAGGGCAGTACTCATCTTTTTCAACATCAGGTAAGTCAACAATGTAACACCCCAAACCCGGCCTAAATGTTATGGCCGGATCTGTAATGTCACGTTGGAGTATTTTTCCAAAACACAAATGCGTGAAAATTTGTTCTACAAAAAAAAACTTCTTTGGGTTCTTAACAAAAGTTTAGGATGTCCAGTTCATTCTAAAAACTCAAGTTGTCTTAGCAAAATATTAATTATATTAGTTTGTAATTAAATTTTAAAATAGTGTCTGTTGCGAAAGCTTTCAAAATGTGTTGGGTAAACGTGGTGTTTTCACAAAACATTTGTTTATACTTTCTTGAAAATCCAAGACCTAATACTACCAAATTAAAATTAAAATAACTAAATTCCCAAATTAAAATAAAAATAAAATTAAAGAGGCCTTATTACAAAATGAAAACCCCAAATAAAATCTTAATTATATTTAAAGTAACTTCGTTGAGTGGCCATCTCTGAGTTCTCCGTCTCCTCGATCCATCTAAGCCTAGGGATTTCTTGCATAGTCAACAGATGGGTGAGTTTACAAAAACTCGGTGTGTAAAATCCCATAAAAGCATACAATTAGAGTAAACACAATTTGGGCATAAGCCCTTTCAGTTTCAGTTAGGGGCCTGAGCCCTCTTTCAGTAGTAGTAGTAGTCTGGGCCTGAGCCCATTTTAGTACAGTATTCAAACAAAGAATCCTACCCAATCCATCCACTACGCACCTTCTCCGTACCAGCCCTACACACCATGTGGGGATAAAATCGACCCACCCAACCCTACACACCAAGTCGTACCGGTTGCGGTACTAAAACAGTATTTGCAGCAGAACTACCAATAATAGGCTTATAGCCTTTCAGTACACTTCCTCCAAAATCATATATCCCACCCCATGTAATGCAACATAATATAAATGTACATATAGTAAAAATGGCATGCTCAAACAGTCATACACCACATAGGGGTAAAACAATCATCTTACCAAAATAAGGGACCAAGTATACTTACTGTCCCAACAGTAGGTCCACAGTTGTTTTGGGCGACCCGTGCAACCTTAACAGTTAATCAGTGATAATAGGCCCACAGCCCATATCGCGGGCCCTTGTGGGCCCACATACCCGTGTGGCCCACATAGCCCAGACATGGCCTTAGCCATGTGGTTTACACAGCTTGGCCTACTAACTACCACACTTTTGTGCGATTTTCCTATGTGGGGCCCACACGCCCATTGGGCCTACTCGACCCAACTCGGTCTAAAATGGACAATATCGTTTTAGTCAATGAAAGTGTTCATGGCCATCTTATCGACCACTCGGCCATGTTTTATCATATGTCCTGCTACACAGGCGGTCACACGCCCGAGTGGTGTCGACTGTTCACTTTTCAGCTTTTCAGCTTTTACCGGTTTCACATCTAATGGCAATATTGCTCACACACACCTGTTATGAAACTATAGCCACAACACTTCCGAGAACAAAGTACTTATGATTCACGACAACCCATCATCAGTCCGTAACCGAGGTTAATCTGAAATCATAATATTGAAAATACCTTAACCAATTCATTGCCACTTACCAATCCAACAATCACAGAACCCCACTCTAATCCAACCAATGTATTCTCTCCAAAGCTTTAACCTTCACATGAAACAGTTAACCGATTCATAAGAATCTATAATCCAACATAATTATCTCAGACTTAAAGTACTCATCGGGAATGAAAGGATCAATTGTAGGAGGAAGAGAAATCAACCCAACACCGTGCCTATTGAAGTCGAGCCCCTAGCAACATTCAAAAAAATCACAGGGTTACAAGTCAATCAATAAGGTGGAGAAGAGAATGCGTGAGAAGGGTACATTCAGCCTACAGAAAGAGAAATTGACATTTCCCTAGAAGAAGACTAACCAATAGTCAGCCAATACTCAAACTTAGAGGTCGCCCGAATTGAAGAGAGGTATTCGATCAAGAACTATTCGACCAAGAGAAGAAGGAAAGAAAGTGGAACAAGGTGTTCGACTTTGAAGAACAAAGGATCTAATGTTAGGCCAACAGAGTAGAAAAGTAAAGAAAGTCAAAGGGAAGAGGGGAAACAATCGGTCTGAGAATCAATATCCAAACTCGAAAATAGAGAAGGAGAGGAGACAGTCGATTAGTACAACATTGTCGTGAAAAGTCAAAATGAGATAGAAAAGTACCTCCAAAACCCCTAGCAGAAAACGACTACTCAGCAAAAGTGAAAAAAAAACCCAAAGCGAAAAAAGGGAAAACAAGAATACAAAATTGACCAAATGAGAAACATGACCCCTAGCCGAAATCTTGAGTGCCCAGAGTCCTCATTCGGCACCAACTCCCCACAACTTCAAAATCCCCTAATTCACTCCTAAAAACTCTCATCATATCTCTCCTCAACTCTCTCCTACAATCCCTTCATGACTAATTCAAACTCCCCTTCACTCATCAGTGTTTCAGTCAAACACAACTACATCCCAAGGTAAACAGTAAAAATAATCTCCCTTTGCACAAGCAGGGATTCGAACCTCAAACTCCTTGCACACTCCACACGCTACTTACCACTAGGCTAACATGCTTTCTTTGTCAGGCTTTTGACAAGTTCTACATATAACCATACTGACTAAGGGTAGCGGTTTTAACTTAAAAAAACAAAATTTTGCTCAATGCCAAGGCTTGAACCCATGACTTCCCATACACTCCCAAAGCACCAAACCACTAAGGCAACCATACATCCATGCCACAAACACGCAAAAATAATTTTAACAAGGGTTTTTAGGATTTCGAGCGTTACAAAACAGATCATTGATGGACTTAGAAATAAGAGGTACATTTTTCTTTCGAACAATGACCTCAGTAGCATCTTGTATAGTGAAACTAGCATAGAATTCTCAAACTAGTTCATCATTGGAAAGTGAACGAGCATCACAAAATCGTTTCCACTTGAGAGCATTGATTTTCTCCCTAATCGGTATAGGAACAACCATCAAATCATGACTCTTCAAGTTAAAACTTTTTTCCGGCATCATAGGTTGATGCTTGAAGATTGAATCAAATCTCTCTTTCACTTTTTCATCGATCAAAATTGGGTTTTCAGGAGTAGTCTTTGAAGATCTAGTTCTTTTACAAGACATGGTATCTTTTCTTGAAAACTGGCAAAGTTTCTGCATAAGGGGGAAAAAGAAATCAGTAAAGTGGTAAAGACTTTCTATGAAAAAAATCTTGCAGAGGCAAGAATAGTACGACAGCAACGACAGTGTGTGACAGCCAATGCAGTGTGAGGTGGTGACAACAACGTGCGATAGCAATGGCAGTGACAACGGTGATCTATGGTAGCAACGACGACGCTTCGACAATCTTCTTGCGGCAGTAGTAGATGGTTTCGACAAAAAAGAAAGAGAACTAGGGTTTTTTTCGGGATTTGAGGTTTATGGTAGAAAAAGAAAGATTTAGGGATTTTTTTAGTGGTTAAGCAAATTGCTTTGAGGGATATGAAAATTAGTAGAATGGAGAAGGGTTTATATAGGGAAGAATTAGGGCAACATGTAACAAAAATTTAGCTAAATTAGGGTTACTTGGGTGGCAAGTAATGAGAGTGGCGGCAAAGTATGGATTTTTTCCCTCTTTTTTGCTATTTTAGGCCTTAAACTCAGACTGTATCTACAACTTACTCAAAAAAAGTAATTAGTACTTGGGCCAAATTTGACCCCCTTTATTAACATAAAAATTTAAAATTTAAACAGAACAAATGAAACTTAAAAAATTTTAAATCTTAATTAGAAAATTTCTTCTTTAAAAAATTACATTAAATTAATTCCCAGGAAAGGTTGGAAGGATCACAGCGGTCCCGCCTAGGTTCCAATCTCCTTAGACAAAATTAATTAAATGTAATAAGTTAAGAAAACAAGTTCTAATTATTTATTTATTTAAAAAATGAGTTCATTAAAAATCAAGGGTCTGTTAATTTGAACAAGGATTTAACTCGCTCAACTTCACCATCCCAATAGAGTTTGAGATGTTGACCATTAACTTTAAACGTACCTCTTTAATTGTTGTATAATTCAATAACTCCATAAGGATAAACTTGGTAGATAGTATAGGGTCCTTTCCATCAGGATTTAAGCTTCCCAAGAAATAAGTTCAACCTTGAATTAAACAACAAAACCTTCTAACCTTCTTTAAACTCGCCAGGTTGTATATGACTATCATGCCATCTCTTTGGTCTTTTTTTACACATTTTGGCATTCTCATAGGAAAACAACCTCAGCTCTTCCAACTCATCAAGTTGTAACATCCTTCTCTCACCAGCTTGCTTAAGATCAAAGTTCAACTGCTTCAAAGCCCAGTGAGCTCTATTCTCCAACTCTAATAGCAAATGACATGCCTTTCCAAAAACTAATCGATAAGGAGTTATTCTTAACGTTGTCTTAAATGTTGTTCGATAGGCCCATAATGCATCATCGAGCCTTCGAGACCAATCTCTTTTCCTAGAGAGTACTACCTTTTCAAGGATACCTTTGATTTCATGGTTCACTCTTTCAACTTGCTCATTAAGTTAGGGGTGATGGGTAGTAGCAATCTTGTGCTTTACATCATATTTTTCAAGAAATCACTTAAGCCATTTGTTCACAAAGTGAGAACCTTCATCACTAATAATAGCTCTTGGTGTCCCAAATTGTTTAAACACATGCTTATGTAGGAATCGCATGACTACCTTAGCATCATTTGTAGGGTATGCTTCAACTTCAACCCACTTGGACACATAGTCCACAGCAACTAAAATGTCTTTGTTCCCATATGAAGAAGAAAACGAGCCTAAGAAGTCAATGCCCCATATGTCGAATAATTCAATCTCTAAAATGTTTGTCAAGGGCATCTCATTTCTCCTTGATATATTTCCGGTCCTTTGGCATTTATCACAGTTCTTCACATAAGCATAAGCATTTTTAAAGAGTGTAGGCCAAAAGAAACCTACTTTCAAAATCTTTGCTGCAGTCCGTGAACCACCAAAGTGTCTCCCACTTGGAGATGAATGGCAATGATACAAGATCTTAGCAATCTCACTTTTAGCTACACACTTTCGGATTATATTATCTCACACTATTTAAACAAAAACGGATACTCCCAAAAATAATACCAACTATCATGAATGAATTTTTTCTTTTGTTGGTATGCCATTTCTCGAGGAATTATTCCACATGCAAGATAATTGGCAAAATCAACAAACCAAGATGTTTCATGAATTCGACTTACCTCAAATAAGTGTTCATCTAAAAAATTCTCGTTGATAGGTACACATGATTGAGTTACCTCATCTTGCTCCAACCTCGGTAGATGATCAGCTATTTGATTTTCCACACCTTTTCTGTCTTGGATCTGAAGGTCAAATTCTTGGAGTAAAAGTATCAAACGAATTAGCCTCAGTTTCGCATCTTTCTTCGTGAGCAAGTATTTAATGGCCTCATGGTTAGTTAATACTATAACTTTGGTACCTATAAGATATGAGCGGAATTTTTCAAAAGCAAAAACTATAGCAAAGAGTTCCTTTTTCGATACTATATAATTGAGTTGGGCTCCTGTCAAAGTTCTACTTGCATAGTAAATAGGGTAAAACACTTTGTTTCTTCTTTAACCCATTACAGCTCCAACGACATAATCACTTGCATCACACATCAACTCAAAAGGTGAGCTCCAATCAGGTGTAACGATTATTGGGGCCGAGATTAACCATTTTTTCAGATCTTCAAAAGCTTCCAAACATGCTTGGTTGAAATCAAACACTGTATCTTTCTCTAAAAATAAACACAACGATTTAGAAATTTTTGAGAAATCTTTGATAAACCTTCGGTAAAAATTGGCATGGCCTAAGAAACTTCTAACTCCTTTCACATTAATTGGGGTTGGTAATCTTTCAATTGCGTTCACCTTTGCTTTATCGACTTCAATTCCTCTCTTTGAGATTTTATGCCCTAAGACAATCTCTTCTTTAACCATAAAATGGCATTTTTCCTAGTTAAAGACAAGATTCATCTTTTCGTATCTCTTCAGTACCTTAGCCAAATTACTTAAATAAATATCATAAGTGTTACCAAAAATAGAAAAATCATCCATGAAAACCTTAACAAAATTTTCAACCATATCAGTGAATATTGCTATCATGCATCGTTGAAATGTTGTACGTCCATTGCATAAACTAAAAGGCATTCACCTAAAAGCAAATGTACCATACGGACAAGTAAAGGTTACTTTATGTTGGTCCTCTAAAGCTACAACTATTTGGTTATATCCCAAATAGCTATCTAAAAAACAGTAGAATGCATTACCTGCCAATCGATCTCACATCTAATCCATAAAAGGCAACAGAAAATGGTCCTTTCGAGTGGCTTTATTCAACTTTTTGTAATCAATACAGACTCTCCAACCAGTAACGGTTCTCATTGGAATCAACTCGTTACGCTCATTTTTAACAATCATGATTCCACCTTTCTTCGACACACACTGCACTAGACTTACCCACGAACTATCTGAAATAGGATAAATGATTCCTGCATTTAACCATTTGATCACTTTCTTTCTCACAACTTCTTTCATAATAGGATTAAGCCTCCTTTGCCCATCAATTTGGGCTCTTTCACCTTCTTTTGAAATAATTTTATGCATGCAAAAAGAAGGGCTTATACCTCGAATATCAGCTATGGTTCAACCAATTGCTTTCTTAAATATCTTTAGAACAGCAATTGGTTGCTCTTCTTGATCTTTCGTCAATTCTACTAAAATAATCACTGGCAAAGTAGAACAGTCACCTGAATAAATGTATTTCAAATGGGAAGTAAGTACCTTTAGTTCGAGTTTAGGTGGTTCTTCAATTGACAACTTGGGTTGCACAAATTTTCTGACTTCTAACTCCAACGGTTTAAACCTTGTGCGTTGAATAAAATTCCTCGGATTGGCTTCCATCAAAGCCATGTTTTCTTCACCTTTTTTATCCTCTAAAGGGTCAAAATCTAAGGCTTTCTCCAATGGATCTTCAAAATTTCTTTTTATAGAAACCAAGGTTTCTATCACTTCTATAACTAAACACTCTCCTGTCGTATCGGGAAATTTCATCACTTTAAGAATGTTAAAGGTTACCTGATCGTCTTGAACTCGCATGGTGAGTTCATCTTTCTGCACATCAATTAATGTTCTTCTCGTGACTAAGAAAGGTCTCCCAAAGATGATTAGCACTTCTTTATCTGCTTCAAAATCTAAAACAATGAAATCAGCTAGAAAAATAAATTTATCTACTCTTACCAAAATATCCTCGATCTTTCCCTCGGGGTATGCTAAAGATCAATCTGCTAGCATTACAATTGTAGGACTTACTTCACCATCCCTAGCATCTTGAAAATAGACTTAGGCATCAAGTTGATACTCGCTCCTAAATCACACAAAGCTTTACCATAGTAAGATTCACCAATGTTACAGTGTATAGTAAAGCTTCATATGTCTTTCAATTTTGGTGGCAGTTTGTTCTACAAGAATGCACTACACTCCTTTGTCAAGGCAACAGTCTCATACCCACTCAGTCATTTCTTCTTGGATAGTATATCCTTCATAAACTTCACATAATTTGGCATTTGTTCTAAAGCCTCCACCGATCGAATATTGATGTGTAACTACTTCAAAACATCCAAAAAGTTTTTGAATTGCACCTCCTATTTCTTCTTGTGTTGCTACAATCTTTGCGGATATAGAGGTGGTGGAACTTTTGGTTAAATCGGATAACTCTTCTGAGTAGGTAAATCTACATCCAAAGAATATGTTAAAGTATCTAAATTCACTAAGGTAGGATTTACCTTGTTAGTCTTTGCAGATTCTGACTCTTTTGGTGTAGGAATTTCAACAGCTGGTTGATTTTTATCAATGGGCTTATCTTCGACATCAATCAATCGGGGTTCCAGAATTTTACCACTTCACAATGTCACTGCCTTGATATGTTTTTTACCCAAATTTCTTGGATTTTTAATATTGCTCGGTAAGGTTCCTTCGGTCTATTACAAAGCTCCTAGCTAACTAACCCATTTGGTTTTCCAAATTTTTCAATGTTGCTGCTTGGCTTTGGATCAAAGCGTCATTCTTTGCCATGTATACTTCCAAAAAGTTTTCCAAATTGTTTAACGCCTCAGCTTGAGGTGGTTTTGGAGCTTACTGATTAAACCCTTGAGATTGGTTGGGTCTATGCTGCAATAAGCTGTTGTTTGGTCCATTTCCTTGGCTCCTCCAAGAAAAGTTAGGATGATTACGCCATGAAGGATTGTAGAAGTTGGACTGGGGTTCCTTGTGCACTCCTATTTTGATGTTGGTTCCCCACATAGTACACTAACTCGAGATTTGAAGGATAATTCTCAAAAGAATGACCTTTCCCACAGTACACACAAAAAACTACTTCAAGCAGACTTAGAGGCTGAGCTGCAAAATTATTAGCACCATTAGCGTTAAACTGTTTTAGCATAGAGAAAATAGACGATACTTAAGCTGATAATGAAGTGAAGGTGTCAACTTCATGAACTCCATCTATACATCTTCCTAAAGTTGTTCGATTTGTTGGCCATTGATAGTTATTACTCACGATCCTCTCAATGATCTCATAACCTCATTATAAGACTTAAAGAAAATTGCACCATTCATAGAAGCATTTACCATCAATCTTGTATGTACATTAAGACCATTATAGAATGTCTCCAACTAGACACAGTGAGGAATCCCATAATGAGGACACTTACAAAGTAACTCCTTGAATCGCTCCTAAGCCTCATACAAAGACTCATCATCCAATTGTTGGAAAGTTGTGATCTTGTTCCTCAACTTAGCGTTTTTGCTAGGCGGGAAATACTTCATCAAAAATCTATCTGCTAATTCTCGCCATGTAGATATAGAACTTGGTGGCAATGAATTGAGCTATGCTCGTGCTTAATCTCGCAACGAGTACGGGAACAACTTCAACCTTAGTGTGCTTCAGTCACACCAGCTGTCTTGAATGAATCACTCACCTTCATAAACAATCGAATGTGGAGATGTGGATCTTCCGTGGGCATACCACTGAATCGGCCCACCGTTTGGAGCATTTGAAACATTACTGGTTTCAATTCAAATTGGGTTGCCTCAATATCTGGCCTTCTAATTCCTGGATTTAACTCACTAAAAAGTGGCACAGCATATTGTTTGATGCATCGATCCCTATCATCAGCAATGAGGATGGGGTTTCGTACACGATTGGCTTCATTACCTTGGTCTTGATTCTGATTTCCAAGGTCCATCTCAACTTGTCTTTGGGTTGTTCGTTCACATCTTCTTTGTCTAAAAGTTCGCTCAATTTTAGGGTCTATAGGGACTAAATCGATAATTCGATCTATGCTCTTAAACACCTGAGAAGAAAATAACAAACTTAAAATGAATAAGTTAGTAATGTTAGAAATAAACCAAATTGGAAGTAAATAATTTTACAGAACAAAAATGATTATGGCAACAGTTAACAATCCCAGGCAACGATGCCGAAAACTTATAACGCGTAGGCTTGTGCAAGTGAACACAGTCGTTATCAAGTAATAAGTAAGTACTGAGTTATCATCACCACAGGGATTGTGTTTGTATTAAATCACTTAATTGTATAATTATACTAACAACTTGGTAAATAAAAACACAATATAGTTGAGAAGTGATGATTAAAATTAAATATTTTAAACTAAATGCAATGATCCCTAAGAAAATTATCCTAAGTATGCAAACTATATTAATGGAATAGATTTAAAAAAAATTAAACACAATTCGCAACAATTATAACATAAATAAACTAGGGCAATTACTTTAATTAAACTCAATTTATTATCAACATGCTTAATAACATTCGGAAAAACATTCCATGGCAACTCGATCTTTCATGAGTTTGGAAACCACATTAGGTCATTTCAGAATCCTTTACTTAGTAAATACGCATTTTACTAATCCTTATTTACTAAGGGTTTCTTAGCATTCATGTGAGGTAACAGGGACGTGTTAGGTTTGAAATAGTTTAATCACACAAATCTAAAAACTGTGCAGATAATAGATCTTGGTTAGAGTTGTTATGCAACCTGCACATAGAGTTAGGATCTAAATTGAGCATGCACATTCCAATTATGTGTTCACTAGCCATCGTTTGGTTAGGATCGCTTAGCTAATTCAGGTGCATTTCAATCATGTATGAATGAAATATAGACTTGATTTTAATTGAAAACATGATTGATTGAAGCACAAACATTATAAGCATGAATGAAATAAATATTATTTAATCAAAGCATGTAACACCCCGAACCCGAGACCGACACCGGAGTCGGACACGAGATGTTAACAAACTTTGAAAAATTTTTCCAGACACTGCCCAGTCTGAGTACTAGTCGCTTAAAAAATCATATCTTGAGTTTCACAACTCAAAAATCAGTTTTGTGATTTTTCCCTGAAACTAGACTCATGTCCCCACCTATGGATTTTTTTCTAGAATTTTTGGTCGGGCCAACTAGTACAGTTTATTAGTCAAAGTCTCCCATGTTACAGGGGTCGACTACACTGACCTTTTCCCATTACGACTGGGATATCTCTCTGCACAGAGCTTCAATACTGATATCGTTTGTTTCTATGGAAACTAGACTCAGAGAGGAATCCATACATATATGGTATGACCCGTAATTATCTCTGGTCAATTTATAGTGAATTTCCAAAGGCGGAACAGTGAATCCAGAAACTGTTCTGGCCCTGTTCCACAAGAACCCGAATATCTCTTTCTGTACTGTTCCTATAATTGTTTCGTTACTTCCATATGAAAGTAGATTCATCAAGGTTCGATTACATAATTTATTAACTATTTAATTCCACTCCTACGAATTCTTGTGATTTTTCCAATCCACACCACTGCTGCTATCAGCTTCTGTTTTCAAAGTGAACCTTACCTAATTTGGGGTTTCATGGACCAACTAGGGCCTTGTCATACATAAGCCCACATATGATCATACTTAGCCATTCTAGTGGCTGATCATTTGCTCAACACTTCCATTCCAACATAGTTACATCATGAAACCATCTATACATTCATAAATACGAATGGTCTAATGCCATACTCCACTTCTACAAGCCATCTTCGCATGGCTGTACACTTATACATTTCATAAAGTACTCGAAAGACAACAATGGGTAGTCCTATACATGCCATAACAAAATTCAACCAAAATAGTACCCAAAAGAGCCTTTGATAGTGTGGGCGACTTCGACTTCAAGATCCCGAGTCCGATAGCTGGAGAACCAAAAATCTATAAAAGAGAGGAGCAATGTAACGAGTAAGCAATTTATGCTTAGTAAATTTGAGCAAGGAATTCCAGCATGCACAAAGAATAGCACACATTTAGCTAAACGGAATATTTCATAATACGCAATTTACCGATATCAAACTTGCTTCACAACATTAACAACCCTTATGTACATACACAATAAACTAACTTGGCCGAAGGCCGGTAGCTCGTTTATCAACTGAGCGAACATTTATTTGTAAGGGCTCGATTAAATTCAACACATACGTAACATATCCCCATATTGGGATGTTTTTCGAGTATTCGCTGGAATTTTACAACAAGCTCATTCATTACCAAATCACGTACCTTCGGGATTTAACCGGATATAGCTCCTCGTTCAAATGCCTTCGGGACATAGCCCGGTTTTAGTAACTCACACAATGCCTTCGGGACATAACCCGGATTTAACAACTCGCACGAATGCCTTCGGGACTTAACCCGGATTTAATAACTCGCACGAATGCCTTCGGGACTTAACCCGGATTTAATAACTCGCACGAATGCCTTCGGGACTTAACCCGGATTTAGTATCTCGCACAAAGGCCTTCGGATCTTAATCCGGATATATTCACTTAGCACAAAGCCTTCGGGACTTAGCCCGGACAGCATTCAATTAATCATGCACATCTAACAATAATTCATAGCACATTCATATTTCATTTTCGTTTACGAAACTCAAACACAAGGCACATATTGTCCTTGCACATTCGGCTCAATAGCCACACATAGAGCATGATTTAATCACATCGAAATTTAAGCTCTCTTACTCAAGAACTTACCTCGGGTGTTGTCGAACGATTCCGCTAGCTATTCAACCACTTTTTCCTTCCCTTTATCGGTTTTATTTCCCCTTTGCTCTTGAGCTTAATCAAACAAATAAATTGATTTCATCATTTTAGGCATCAAAAGATGAACACAAGGCACTTAGCCCATATTTATACATTAGACATTAAAGTCTCATACATGCAAAAATCATGCATCAACACCACATATTAGCTAATTTCTTGCCCTTGACCGAATATGCATGTCCATTTTTGGGGTCAATTTCAACACTTAATACACACATGTACACACTAGTAAAGCATCCTCCCCCTTTTCATCAATTTAACACATGCATTGCTCATTAACATGCAAAGTTACATTCGGCCTTAGCACACATCTTGCTAGCCGATTCTTCTCCATTTAGCAACCAATGCACATATGTGCTCACACAACAAAAAATGCTAAAAAGGAGGTTCAAGAATCATCAAGCCATCATCACATGCATCATTAACAAGCTTCATATTTTGCATGCAATGGCATTAACACAACCTCCACCTAGGCCGAATCTTAACTCATCCTCATGCCTCATCACCACAACATCAAACATCAACCAAGAATGATTCATCCATGGTCAAGTGCCATTTCCATCACATAGCAAGATTTAGACTATGGGTTAGGTAGAACTCAAGCTAACAACTAAAACATGCATGCCTCTCATGGAACATCATCAAACATATCTTAGCCTAGCTACATGCATGGCCGAATCTCTTCACCTTTCTTCTTCTTTCCTCCTTAAAATTTTTGGCCAAGGATGAACCAAAGGATGAGAAAATTTTTCTTTGTTTTTCTTTCTAGTTTTTGGCAAGCATGAAGATGAGAAAAGGATGAACAAAATTCCCCCTTTCTCTTGTTTAGCTCACGGCAATGGGGGGACAAACACCACACACACATTTTTTTTTCTTTTGTTTTCCATTTCTTTATTACCCATACTCCTTATTTTATTCTTCCACTAACAAAACATGTTTCATGACATGTTTTGCCCATCCTTCCTTGTCATGGCCGGCCACTACTCATTAGGGGGGGGGAATTTGACATGCAAGTCCCCCCTTTGTCCACATGCACTAGTAGGTCCTCACACATTGACCTATCACATTTTAGAATTTTCTCACATAAGTCCTATTGACTAAATTCACATGAAATCAACCAAATTGAAGCTTGAAATTTTCACACATTCATAATTACATATTCTACACAATAAGTATCACATTCAAACGTTTCGGTGACTCGGTTTAGCGGTCCCGAAACCACTTCCCGACTAGGGTCAACTTTGGGCTGTCACAACTCTCCCCCACTTAAGAAATTTTCGTCCCCGAAAATCTTACCGGTAAATAGGTTTGGGTATCGTTCTTTCATCGAGCTCTCGGTCTCCCAAGTAGCTTCCTCGATCCCGAGTTTGAGCCATAACACCTTTACTAGCGGAACTCTTTTGTTTCGCAACTCCTTCACTTCACGAGCTAGGATACGCATCGGTTCTTCTTCATAGCTCATGTCGACTTGAATTTCAACCTCCGATGGGCTAATTATGTGCGATGGATCAGATCGATAGCGTCGAAGCATCGAAACATGAAAGACGTCATGAATCTTTTCAAGCTCCGGGGGCAAAATCAATCTATACGCAACCGGACCAACTCGTTCGGAGATTTCGTACGGCCCAATGAATCTTGGGCTCAACTTGCCCTTACGGCCGAACCTGAGTATCTTTTTCCAAGGTGAAACCTTAAGGAACACTTTGTCTCCCACCTGATACTCGATGTCTTTTCGTTTCAAATCTGCGTACGATTTCTGACGATCCGTGGATACCTTCAGACTTTCACGGATTACCTTTACTTTCTGTTCAGCATCTCTAATCAAATCAACTCCGAAAATTTTGCTTTCACCGAGCTCGGTCCAAAACAATGGTGTACGGCATTTACGACCGTACAAAGCCTCATAAGGTGCCATCTTAATACTTGATTGAAAACTATTGTTGTAAGCGAATTCAATCAAAGGTAAATACCGTTCCCATGAACTACTGAACTCGAGGATGCAACATCTCAACATATCCTCAAGTATCTGAATTATCCGCTCGGATTGACCATCGGTTTGGGGGTGAAAAGCAGTGCTAAAATGCAGCTTAGTACCCAGAGCTTCTTGCAATTTCTTCCAAAATCGTGAGGTGAATCTCGGATCTCTATCCGACACGATAGAAACAGGTACCCCGTGTAATCTCACAATTTGATAAACGTACAATTCAGCTAGTTTATCCAATGAAAAATCCGTACGTACGGGGATGAAATGAGCTGACTTAGTCAGTCTATCAACAATAACCCATATCGCAACCCTCTTACTTGCTGACAAGGGCAGTCCGGACACAAAGTCCATTGTGACTCGATCCCATTTCCACTCGGGTATCATGATCGGCTGGAGTAATCCTGAAAGCACTTGATGTTCCGCTTTCACTTGTTGACATATTAAACATCTCGAAACAAAGTCGGAGATGTCCCGTTTCATACCATGCCACCAAAATTGACGTTTCAAATCGTTGTACATTTTCGTACTCCCCGGGTGAATTGACATTCGGCTACAATGGGCTTCGTTCAGAATCATCGAAATGAGTTCCGAATTCCTTGGAACACACAAACGATTTCTGATCCTCAAACAATCATCATCATCAATTTGAAACTCCGATTCCTCGTTCGGAAAACACTTAGCCCGTTTTGCAACCAATTCATCATCGACTTTCTGAGCTTCACGAATTTGGTGAGTCAATAATGGTTTAGCTTTTAATTTAGCTACTAACACACTGTCTGGTAGAACAGACAAATGCACGTTCATCGCTCGTAAAGCAAACAATGACTTCCGGCTTAAGGCGTCCGCAACCACGTTAGCCTTTCCCGGGTGGTAATCAATGACAAGCTCGTAATCTTTCAACAACTCAAGCCAACGTCTTTGTCGCAGATTCAAGTCTCGTTGAGTCATCAAATATTTGAGACTTTTGTGATCCAAAAATACATGGCACTTCTCACCAAACAGATAATGTCGCCATATTTTTAAAGCAAACACGATGGCAGCTAGTTCGAGATCATGGGTCGGATAATTCCTCTGGTGTGGCTTCAATTGTCTCGACGCATAGGCCACGACTCGACCTTCTTGCATCAATACGCAACCCAACCCAAGTAGGGATGCGTCACTATAAATGACAAACTCTTTACCTGATTCGGGTTGCACCAAAATTGGAGCTTCAGTCAAATGAGTTTTCAGTTGGTTGAAACTTTTCTGACATTTCTCCGTCCACTCGAACTTAACATCCTTTTGAAGTAGCTTCGCCATTGGTGTGGCTATCATCGAGAAACCTTTCACAAATCGTCGGTAATAACCGGCGAGCCCCAAAAAGCTCCGAACTTCAGTAATATTTCTCGGAGGTTTCCAGTCAAGTATGGCTGAAATTTTGTTCGGGTCAACTCGAATACCCGACGCGGATACCACATGACCCAAGAAGCTAACCTCTCTTAACCAGAACTCACACTTACTGAACTTAGCATATAACTGCTTATCCCGCAAAATTTGCAGCACTAGCCTCAGATGCCCAGCATGTTCGGTCTCATCTCTTGAATAGACCAAAATGTCATCAATGAACACAACTACGAACTGATCCAAATACGGTCTGAAGATCCGATTCATCAAATCCATAAATACCGCAGGGGCATTAGTGAGCCCAAACGGCATCACTAAGAATTCGTAGTGACCATATCTCGTTCTGAAGGCAGTTTTGGGAATATCTGGATCTCGAATTCGCAACTGATAATAGCCCGATCTCAAATCTATTTTTGAGAACACTGAGGCTCCCTTCAGTTGGTCGAACAAATCATCGATGCACGGCAACGGATATTTGTTCTTTATCGTCACTTTATTCAGCTGACGATAGTCAATGCACAACCTCATGGTTCCGTCCTTCTTTTTCACGAACAATACTGGTGCACCCCAAGGTGAGAAACTTGGTCGAGCGAAACCTCTATCCGTCAGTTCTTGCAACTGAGCTTTCAACTCCTTTAACTCAGTTGGTGCCATACGATACGGAGCTATCGAAATCGGCGTAGTCCCAGGTACAAGCTCAATACCAAACTCTACCTCCCGAACAGGTGGTAAACCCGGTAATTCTTCCGGAAAAACATCCGGGTATTCACAAACCACCGGCACAGATTCGGGTTTCATTTCTAATTCTTTGTCATCAAGCACATATGCAAGGTATGCTTCGCACCCTTTTCTTACATATTTCTGTGCCAACATTGCTGATATTACAGCTGGCATCCCCTCCAAGTCCGCAGACTCAATTCGGACTACTTCGGTATTTGCGCACCTCAAATCAATAGTCTTGCTCTTGCAATTCACAATCGCATCATGCGCGGTCAACCAATCCAACCCAAGGATAACATCAAATTCATCAAACGGCAAAAGCATCAAGTCCGCTGGAAAACAGGAACCTCGAATTTCCAGGGGACATTTCTTACACACTTTGTCGACAAGCACGTAACGACCCAAGGGATTTGACACCCGAATTACGAACTCAGTAGACTCAATAGGTAAAGTCTTACTGGATGCTAAGGTTTCACATATGTAAGAATGAGTAGAACCGGGGTCAATCAAAGCAATTACATTAGTATCAAAGAGGGTGAATGTACCGGTAATAACATCAGGCGAAGAAGCATCCTCGCGGGCACGTATAGCATAAGCTCTAGCAGGCGCACGGGCTTCGGATCTGGTTATATCATCTCTAGATCCTCTCTGACCACCACCAGCATTGCCCATATTTCCAGATGGTCTACCTCGAGCAGTGGTAGCACCCGGTCTCCCACTCTGATTTGCATTCTGTCCCGACAACCTCGGGCAATCTTTAATGAAGTGGTCCACTGATCCGCATTTGTAACAGGAGCGGTCAGGAAATCTACAACTCCCCGAATGCCATTTACCGCAATATCGGCATTTCGTCCTGTCTCGACGTTCATTCCCAACACTGGCGACCGAAGTGCCTCGTGTACCCACAGGGGGTCGATCACGATCTCGTCCAAAAAGGCCCGAAGTGCCTCTAAACTGGCCAGCATCATCTCGAAATCTCTTCGATGTCTGTTGAAGAGACCTCCCCGAGGATGTTTTACGAAACTCTCCAGTTCCCTCATCAACTCTTTGCTTTTCTTTTCTAAGCTCTTCGGCTTTACAAGCTCGTTCAACAAGTACCACGAACTCTTGTATTTCAAGAACGCCAACGAACATTTTTATATCTTCATTCAGCCCATCCTCGAAGCGTTTACACATAACAGCTTCGGACGAAACACATTCCCGAGCGTATTTGCTAAGTCTAACAAATTTTCGCTCGTAATCAGTAACCGACATGGAGCCTTGCTTAAGCTCAAGAAATTCCTTCCGTTTTTGATCAACAAATCTCTGACTGATATACTTTTTCCGAAACTCAGTTTGGAAAAACTCCCAAGTTACTTGCTCTCGGGGCACAATAGAAGTCAGAGTACTCCACCAATAGTAGGCAGAATCACGTAGCAAGGAGATAGCACACTTTAGGCATTCATCGGGTGTACAAGATAGCTCATCGAGTACCCGGATAGTGTTGTCCAGCCAAAATTCAGCTTGCTCGGCATCATCGCTATCCATAGCCTTAAATTCAGTAGCCCCATGTTTTCGGATTCTGTCAACTGGGGCTTATGTGACCTTATTTGGTCCGTTACCGGCGGTATTGTAGGTGCGGGGGTAGTATTTGTTCGGGAATGGAGGTTGTGGAACAGCCATATTAGTTCGAATGTATTGGTTAAACCAATCATTCATCACGCTATAGAATGCTTGTCTAGCTTCATCATTCTGATTACTAGCATTAGGTTGAGAGTTTGCCGGCACTGTCCCTTGTGCGGGAGCAGGCGCTACACTCTCAAGATCATCAGCTACCTCTCGGTCACGATCGGGATCCATTACTATAAATAAACACATTTACAATTGTCGGAAATCAACACACTATCAAGTAATCACATAAAATGGCATGTATAGCTAGACCCAAAACATTACGGTAGTCCTAGAATCGACTAAACCGTAGCTCTGATACCAATAAAATGTAACACCCCGAACCCGAGACCGACACCGGAGTCGGACACGAGATGTTAACAAACTTCGAAAAATTTTTCCAGACACTGCCCAGTCTGAGTACTAGTCGCTTAAAAATCATATCTTGAGTTTCACAACTCAAAAATCAGTTTTGTGATTTTTCCCTGAAACTAGACTCATGTCCCCACCCATGGATTTTTTTCTAGAATTTTTGGTCGGGCCAACTAGTACAGTTTATTAGTCAAAGTCTCCCATGTTACAGGGGTCGACTACACTGACCTTTTCCCATTACGACTGGGATATCTCTCTGCACAGAGCTTCAATACTGATGCCGTTTGTTTCTATGGAAACTAGACTCAGAGAGGAATCCATACATATATGGTATGACCCCTAATTATCTCTGGTCAATTTATAGTGAATTTCCAAAGGCGGAACAGTGAATCCAGAAACTGTTCTGGCCCTGTTCCACAAGAACCCGAATATCTCTTTCTGTACTGTTCCTATAATTGTTTCGTTACTTCCATATGAAAGTAGATTCATCAAGGTTCGATTACATAATTTATTCACTATTTAATTCCACTCCTACGAATTCTTGTGATTTTTCCAATCCACACCACTGCTGCTATCAGCTTCTGTTTTCAAAGTGAACCTTACCTAATTTGGGGTTTCATGGACCAACTAGGGCCTTGTCATACATAAGCCCACATATGATCATACTTAGCCATTCTAGTGGCTGATCATTTGCTCAACACTTCCATTCCAACATAGTTACATCATGAAACCATCTATACATTCATAAATACGAATGGTCTAATGCCATACTCCACTTCTACAAGCCATCTTCGCATGGCTGTACACTTATACATTTCATAAAGTACTCGAAAGACAACAATGGGTAGTCCTATACATGCCATAACAAAATTCAACCAAAATAGTACCCAAAAGAGCCTTTGATAGTGTGGGCGACTTCGACTTCAAGATCCCGAGTCCGATAGCTGGAGAACCAAAAATCTATAAAACAGAGGAGCAATGTAACGAGTAAGCAATTTATGCTTAGTAAGTTTGAGCAAGGAATTCCAGCATGCACAAAGAATAGCACACATTTAGCTAAACGGAATATTTCATAATACGCAATTTACCGATATCAAACTTGCTTCACAACATTAACAACCCTTATGTACATACACAATAAACTAACTTGGCCGAAGGCCGGTAGCTCGTTTATCAACTGAGCGAACATTTATTTGTAAGGGCTCGATTAAATTCAACACATACGTAACATATCCCCATATTGGGATGTTTTTCGAGTATTCGCTGGAATTTTACAGCAAGCTCATTCATTACCAAATCACGTACCTTCGGGATTTAACCGGATATAGCTCCTCGTTCAAATGCCTTCGGGACATAGCCCGGTTTTAGTAACTCACACAATGCCTTCGGGACATAACCCGGATTTAACAACTCGCACGAATGCCTTCGGGACTTAACCCGGATTTAATAACTCGCACGAATGCCTTCGGGACTTAACCCGGATTTAATAACTCGCACGAATGCCTTCGGGACTTAACCCGGATTTAGTATCTCGCACAAAGGCCTTCGGATCTTAATCCGGATATATTCACTTAGCACAAAGCCTTCGGGACTTAGCCCGGACAGCATTCAATTAATCATGCACATCTAACAATAATTCATAGCACATTCATATTTCATTTTCGTTTACGAAACTCAAACACAAGGCACATATTGTCCTTGCACATTCGGCTCAATAGCCACACATAGAGCATGATTTAATCACATCGAAATTTAAGCTCTCTTACTCAAGAACTTACCTCGGGTGTTGTCGAACGATTCCGCTAGCTATTCAACCACTTTTTCCTTCCCTTTATCGGTTTTATTTCCCCTTTGCTCTTGAGCTTAATCAAACAAATAAATTGATTTCATCATTTTAGGCATCAAAAGATGAACACAAGGCACTTAGCCCATATTTATACATTAGACATTAAAGTCTCATACATGCAAAAATCATGCATCAACACCACATATTAG
Source organism: Gossypium hirsutum (assembly GCF_007990345.1). Taxonomy (NCBI): domain Eukaryota; kingdom Viridiplantae; phylum Streptophyta; class Magnoliopsida; order Malvales; family Malvaceae; genus Gossypium; species Gossypium hirsutum. Next base: position 21,272,466 of record NC_053431.1, on the reverse strand, counting down.
CTAATTTCTTGCCCTTGACCGAATATGCATGTCCATTTTTGGGGTCAATTTCAACACTTAATACACACATGTACACACTAGTAAAGCATCCTCCCCCTTTTCATCAATTTAACACATGCATTGCTCATTAACATGCAAAGTTACATTCGGCCTTAGCACACATCTTGCTAGCCGATTCTTCTCCATTTAGCAACCAATGCACATATGTGCTCACACAACAAAAAATGCTAAAAAGGAGGTTCAAGAATCATCAAGCCATCATCAGATGCATCATTAACAAGCTTCATATTTTGCATGCAATGGCATTAACACAACCTCCACCTAGGCCGAATCTTAACTCATCCTCATGCCTCATCACCACAACATCAAACATCAACCAAGAATGATTCATCCATGGTCAAGTGCCATTTCCATCACATAGCAAGATTTAGACCATGGGTTAGGTAGAACTCAAGCTAACAACTAAAACATGCATGCCTCTCATGGAACATCATCAAACATACCTTAGCCTAGCTACATGCATGGCCGAATCTCTTCACCTTTCTTCTTCTTTCCTCCTTAAAATTTTTGGCCAAGGATGAACCAAAGGATGAGAAAATTTTTCTTTGTTTTTCTTTCTAGTTTTTGGCAAGCATGAAGATGAGAAAAGGATGAACAAAATTCCCCCTTTCTCTTGTTTAGCTCACGGCAATGGGGGGACAAACACCACACACACATTTTTTTTTTCTTTTGTTTTCCATTTCTTTATTACCCATACTCCTTATTTTATTCTTCCACTAACAAAACATGTTTCATGACATGTTTTGCCCATCCTTCCTTGTCATGGCCGGCCACTACTCATTAGGGGGGGAATTTGACATGCAAGTCCCCCCTTTGTCCACATGCACTAGTAGGTCCTCACACATTGACCTATCACATTTTAGAATTTTCTCACATAAGTCCTATTGACTAAATTCACATGAAATCAACCAAATTGAAGCTTGAAATTTTCACACATTCATAATTACATATTCTACACAATAAGTATCACATTCAAACGTTTCGGTGACTCGGTTTAGCGGTCCCGAAACCACTTCCCGACTAGGGTCAACTTTGGGCTGTCACAAAGCAATCATCCTAGCATAAATAAAATTAAGCTAACATTGTTGTAAACAAGAAAAAAGAACACTGTGACAGCCCTAATTTGACCCTAGCCGGGAAGTGGTTTCGGGACCACAAAACCGAGTCATAAAAATAATTAATTGTTATATTCTATGCTTATTATATGTGTACATGCGTATGTGAAAGTTTTATGCTCTAATTTTGTCATTTGTATGTGAAATTATTAAATAGGACTTATGTGAGACAATTGTGAAATGTGATAGCTAAATTTAAAAATGGTCTATTAATGCATGTTATAAAAAGATGGGACTTGCATGTCAAATATCTCTTTTTGACAATAGTGGCCGGCCAAGCTCATACTTATGGGCATTATATGCATGGGTTAATATTATTATATTAAATGGTGGTAAGAAACATGTAATAAAAAATTGTGTTAAATTAATGAAGTGAATAAAACAAAGAAAAGAAAGAAAAGTGTTCATCTTTTTGATTTCTTTGGCCAAAAATTCTAAGAAGAGAAGGGAGGGGAAACAAGCATTCGGCTACTCCTTTATAGTCTTGAATAAGGTAAGTAATTCATGTTAGTTCTTGGATTTTTAGCATATTTTAAGTTAGGTATTAAGTTTCTTACTTAGCCCATGACAAAATTTTGAGTTGTGTGGTGTATTGAGCATTCGGCCATGGGAGAAATTGAAGGGGATAGATTGTTGTTCTTATAGTTTAATGAAGTTTGAGCTAGATAATACTTAATTGTTAGTATTTACATGTGAAATAGATGAACTTGGACTTGTTGAATTACTTGAACAAATAATTTGTTTTCAAGTGTTAAATGTGAGCAAATGCCGTTGGGTGATTGAATGAAATAATTAGAGGTTTTCATATCAAGAGGTTCGGCTTGTAAATGAATTTTTAAGGGCATAAATCTTGAATAATGTTATGCATAAGTTTCGGCTTTGATAGTATTTATATAAGTATAATTAGTTCATTTTGATAATATGGTATGAAGTGATAAGTAAAAATATAATGGTAGCTTAAGTTAAATAACATTCGGCTATGAATTTTTGTGTTTAAACTTTTGAATGTTGAATGTTTTAGAATGATTAAATAGAGATTATGCTTAAGTGAAATTATAGATATGTGATGATTGATTGGTGATATGCATGTTTAAATAACATGCATGCAAAGAATGTGTGAAAGAATGAATTGGTAATAAATCTGCTTGGGACAGCAATAGTAACGTGATTTTGAAAAATCACCATAAATTGTGGGAGTTAAGTTAGAAGCTGAATAAATCATGTAATTAAATCTTAATGAGTCTATTTTCTTATACAAGAAACTGTAAAGCAAAAGAATTTCCGATAATGAGATATTTGAAGTGATGTAGGACAAGGTCAAAATGACTTCTAGATCCCCTATTCTGTTTTTATAAAATCATGATAAATTGTAAAAAATTGGTTATATGATGGAGTTTATATGCTTAGACTCCTTGATGAGTCTAGTTTCAAATGAAATAAATGAGTACATGTTTTGAATTCTGTACAATGAGAAATTTGATTCGTAGTGAAGAGTGGTCAGATTAGTCAAACAGTGAAACAGGGGAAACTTTAAGAAAAATCTGGTATTTATTGGCCAAGCTAAAAATTCTGAAAATTTTATGGATAAAATATCTATGAGTCTACTTTCAAGTAAATTTTATGGAAATTGATTTTGAGTTTTGTAGCTCCAATTATAAATAATTTAGTGACTGTTGCTCAGGAAGACAGCTTATTGTGAATTTGTGATTATGTGGTAAATATTGATAAAAATTTGTTAACGAGTTGCTTAATATTTTCTTTTAAACTTACTATGATCTATATGTGTAAATTCGTATATATATATTATATTCTGAAAGTAATGCTTGAATAGTCGAATAATGACTAGTTTAAAATTGTTGAATTTAAGCTCAAGAGCATAGAGAACTAAGGTTGGACAAGGGAAAAGAGAAAGTAGTTGAATAGCCGATCCGAGACTGTTCGAAAATATTCGAGGTAAGTTTTGAGTAGTCACCTTTAGTATATAATTGATGATGCCTTGATATGTGTATATTAGATGAATTGTGACCTTTTGGTTCTACTTGAATTAAGTTGTGTGATAAATAATTTATGTATATGACTTATAGTCGAATGGTCACTATGTGTTAAGCTTGAATGGTGAAATGGATATGTGATATTTATGTATGACTTTCGAATCGAAATGTAAATGATGGTATTCATATGGAGCTTATATCCGAACGTAGCAAATGACTACTAATGTGATAAGTTGAATAAGTTATGTTAATATATGATTAAATATGCATGATATTTGCTGTGTATCCGGACTTAGGGTCCGCAGGCTATGTGCTGGAATTATATCCGGACTTAGGGTCCACAGGCTATGTGCTGGAATTATATCAGGACTTAGGGTCCGTAGGCTATGTGCTGGAATTATATCCAGACTTAGGGTCCGCAGGCTATGTGCTGGAATTATATCCGGACTTAAGGTCCGCAGGCTACGTGCTGGAAATATGCCCGGGCTAAAGTCCCACAGGCTTCGAGCTGGTATTATACCGGGTTTAAATTCCCGCAGGCTTGTGCTGGTAATTGGTTTCAAGTCTTAAGACCTGACAGGATTAATGCCAGTAAGTTAAGTAAGATTACGATATTGAATGTTCGCCGTAAACCATCGTCGAGTAAGTATTATACATTTAATATGTTCAGGTACGTATTACTTACTCATCGTGAATTGATTTCGAAGTGAATCATTAGCATCAAAGAAGAATATATATAAATATGATGGATGGTTATATTTGCGAATATGAGAATGATTTAATCGGTCATGGTATATTTGTATATGAATTATATGTTAAAATTTCTTTATGTACTCATGTACATTCAGTCAATGATTTTGTGAATTATTAGTATCAAAGAATGATACTTAAGTGTGAATGATTGTTATATCTACGAGTAAAACAATGACCTATTCGGTCAAATGTTATTATTATATGAGATTATTTGATTTAAATGCATCGCATGAACTTTTAGTAAAAGAAAAATATGTGCTGAGAATCTATGTTTATGTTTATGTGTATTCGGCCATGAAGCAATTTGAATTGAGAATAAGTCTGTTTAAATGAATGTTTTGAATTTCGATAAGTTTTAATTATTTGTGATGCTTAAAACTTACTAAGCTTATGAAAGCTTACTCCATTTGTTACGTTCTCTATTTTATAGATTGTTGATTCCAGTTACCTGCTCGGAAAGGGGATCGTCACCTACTCGTCACACTATCTATCATTTTGGGGTACTACTATGTTTTGGAGTTAGTATGGCATGTATGGAATAGACTTAAGTGAATGATATTTCGAAATGTATTTGTATATAAGCCATGTGAATATGGCTACTTTTGAATGTCGATACAAGTTTGAATCTCAATCTTTAACTGAGTTTGGCGATGCATATATATATATATTATTATTATTGCGTATGTTTTTAAAATATTAAATTTTGGGATTAGTAACTCTTCATAACCCACTTCGGCGACGGACATGGGTTATAGGGGTGTTACAAACACATAGCAAACTTTTTAGATTAAATTAAAGAAAAGAAAGATTAAAGCCAAATCAAAGTGTCTGTCACCCAAAACCCTGACTGACGAAGCTCATTCGCTTCTTCACTTTGCTACTTTGCTGATAGCTCTCCAAGGTGGCCGACCAAGGGCTCTTTAAGAGGATTTAATTGCTAAAATCTCTATGAAAATGTAACACCCTGAATTTGGGCCTAGAAGTTTTGGGCCTTGAGCATGGGAGCGGTTGAAGGCAGCTTATAATATTCTGTTGTGCATGCAAATTTCGTTAATGAAGGCTTGTTTTAGTGGTTAAGTGTGTTGAGAAGTGTTGGAGAAGTCCTGGGTTTAAACCTAGACTCTAGCAAAAAATTTGGTTTAAGGTGAATCAAACCCTGGGTGTAGTAGGTAGGCCTTAAGAATATTGTTGGAGAAATTGTGACACAAAAAACCTTATGGCTTAGTGGCAAGTGGCGTGTGGACCATTTGAGGGGAGGCATGGGTTCGAATCCCATAACAAGCAAAGAGCATTTATTTTGCTAACAGGGGGCGGCAAGAGTTGGTGTTGAATTTAAACTCTGATGTTAGAGGGATCCCACATCGGGAAGCTAACGTAAGAGTGGATGGGAAGCTGGCTTTAAATAGAGAGAACCATGAGGAGAGTAAAGGTACCTTTCTTGGCTGATCCCTTTCGCTTTATGGCGTGCTCGTTTGGGTTGGGCGTCGGCTAAGAGTGCTCGGAGCGTGGATTAACTCCAGTCTCCAATCAGGTGTGTATTTATCACTACTCTTGTTGTTGGATGGCTACTTCGGGCCGCGATGGGCCGAAAAGGGCCATGTGGGCCCAATGGGCCTACGAGCCCAATTGGATAAGTTGTTTGATTGTGTAGTAAATATTGGACTAGGCTAGGTGAATCGCATATCTGTTTGGGCTAAAAGGGCCACACGAGCGTGTGGGCCCATTTGGGCTGAGAATAGGCTTTAGGCCCATTCGTATTGTTATCCATGTTTAGAATACTTTAGTTTACCAATTACTGAAATGCCCTCGACTTGTAAAATTACCAAAGTACTCCCGATTTACAGAATTACCGTTTTACCCTCGATTTACAGAATTATCGTTTTACCCTCGATTTACAGAATTACCGTTTTACCCTCATTTTACAGAATTACCGTTTTATCCTCGATTTACAGAATTATCGTTTTACCCTCAGTTTACAGAATTACCGTTTTACCCTCGATTTATAGAATTACCGTTTTACCCTCGATTTATAGAATTACTGTTTTACCCTCAGTTTATAGAATTACTATTTTACCCTCGATTTATAGAATTACCGTTTTACCCTCGATTTACAGAATTACCGTTTTACCCTCAGTTTACAAAATTACCGTTTTACCCTCGATTTACAGAATTACTGTTTTACCCTCAGTTTATAGAATTACTGTTTTACCCTCGATTTATAGAATTATCGTTTTACCCTCGATTTGTAAAATTACCGTTTTACCCTCGATTTACAGAATTACCGTTTTACCCTTGATTTGTAAAATTACCGTTTTACCCTTGATTTATAGAATTACTGGTTTACCCTCAGTTTACAAAATTATCGTTTTACCCTCGATTTACAGAATTACCATTTTACCCTTGATTGTGAAATTACTGAAATACCCCTGTAGGGTAGACTTTCCGAAATACCCCTATAGGGTAGAATTACTGAAATACCCTTATAGGATAGAATTACCAAAATACCCCTGTAGGGTAGAATTATCGAAATACCCTTGTAGGGTAGAAATACCGAAATACCCCTGTAGGGTAGAATTATCGAGATACCCTTGTGGGGTAAAATTACCCTTTTGCCCCTAGGGTGTTAAATGACTGTTTTGCCCTTGTGGACAAGTGACTGACTTGGATTGTGTGTTTGACGGATTTGATTGTGAATATATGTTGGTGATATGAATGACTTGACTATGATTGTTTGATTCAAATATGGGCATGACATTCTGCATACATGACGTGTTGCATGGGTTGGGATTTTGTACGGAGGAAGCGTTCTGGTGGCTATGCCACAAATATCTGTTCTGGTGGCTCTGCCACAATATCTGTATTTGGTTACTCTGTCACAATATCTGTTGACCGATCGATGGCTAAGTGCCGATCACGCTACCAAAGGCTGTGTGCCGTTTTTGTGGGCTTCGTGCCGATTATAGACCTGTTATTAATGGCTCTGTGCCAACCTAAATATGGCTTTGTGCCATCTTGACTATGGCTTCGTGCCAAACGTATTTACCTGTAGCTATGTGCCTAACATATTTGTTGACGACTCTGTGTCGATCATATTTACTGAAGCCTATGCGCCAGTTATATTACCGTCATTGATGGCTATGTGCCGAAGTTATTACAGTTATCTATGGCTTTGTGCCACGTATTCTGTTAGGTGGGTTTGCAAAATTATCTAATTCTGGTGGCTCTGCCACAATATCTGTATCTGGTGACTCCGTCACAATATCTGTTCTGGCAGCCATGCTGCAAATTCTATGGTGTGTAGTGGATGGGTGGGTCGAGTTGTCTCCCCACATGGTGTAAGGTTGGTACGGGGGTGTATACGGCTGGATTGGGTTGGGATTGCATTCACATTCTGATTCTGATTCTATCACGTAATTCTGATTCTGATTCTGATTCTGTTACTAATACTGATTCTGATTCTGATTCTGTTACTGATTCTGATTCTGATTCTGTCACCTAATTCTGATTTTGATTCTGATTCTGTTACTAATATTGATTCTGATTCTGATTCTGTTACTGATTCTGATTCTGATTCTCATTTTGGTTCCAATTCTGATAATGTTTCTTATTCTGTAATGGGCTAAGACCCAATTGGTACTGAAATTGTAAGTAAGGCTGGGGCCAGACTTTTAATTCTTTTAGATGACTGACTGTTCCTTTTTATAGTAGGGGATTTCACACTGAGTTTTCGTAAACTCACCCCGTTTATTAACCTTTCAGGTAATTTCCAGCCTTAGATGGATCGGGGTTGCTAGGGGCTCGGTGGAAGCCACACACACTGTTTATGTTACAGTTTTGATTATTACCTTTAAATTATTTTATGTGGGTTGTAGTAAAGCCGTTGTAATTTTCTGGATTTCAAATTTGGAATTTTATTTATTGTTCTTATAATTGCTAGTATTAGAACACGATTTTCCAAAGCAACTACTGTTATTCAAAACATCACGTAAACCGCAGTTGTTTTTAAAGTAAGTTTCCGCAACTACCAAGATTTTTACAAAGTTGTTAAGAATGTTATTCAGCTGAGGTTTTCTAACAAGGTTTAAAAAGGGTATAAGTTTTTAATTATTAAGAAGGGTTTTTAATGGGAACATGGTTTTCGAAAAACACTTCAATGTGACACGCCAAGTTCGAGCCAAACTTCCAGGCCGGGTTTGGGGTGTCACAGAAAAGATGATGCTAAGCGTGGGAAATGAAAAATGCTAAGATAATTGAGAAAGAAGAAAGAATGATGATGGATGAGGGATGATGAATGAGGGAATGAAGGGGTCTTATTTATAGGTGAAGAGAGGTGGGTAGTTTGCTAAAAATAGCTAGGTTTAGTCTCTTCAAACTTCTTCCATGAGTGGCGAGCCACAATTAGTGGAATTTGAGTTAATTTTCACTTGATTTTTAAGTAATTTAAATGCCATAATAACTCAAGACTGACACTCGGTCAAATGTAAATCTTCGGGCAAATCTCTAATTTCTTCAACAATGCAAGGACCTTGTGTAATTAAACCAAAAAGTGGTTTAAATGGACAGCCATGTGTACCGAATTTGGGTTGACTTGGTCTTCAATTTGGACGGCTTTTGTAATCCAACAAAGCTATCAGACCTGTCCAAAATAAATCAATAAGTTAAAGGAACAAAGAATAAAACTTATCCAATTTAAATAATTAATTACAACCCAAATTATTAATGAAATATTTAAAATGATTTATTAAATATAATTTTATAGTTTATTATTTAATTTAATCATGCATGGCCCAATTTATGTCTTAAAAATATAATATGTTCAAATCAATATAAAATAAGCTATTTTATGCATGAAAACTATATAATAAAGCATAAAATCACACTTTAATAATTTCTATGTCCTAATTTCATATTTTCACATATTTCATTAATTTATTAAACAATTACTTAGTTTTAACAATGAATTTAAGTAAAAAGGTGATAAATTACATAGGAAAAATCCTATATATTTTTCAGTTTATAGTAATCAATTTCATATACATTGTAACACCCCTTACCCGCATTCGACATCGGAACAGGGTAAGAGGCATTACCTGACTTAAACATAAGCAAACAAACAAAACTAAGACGTAAATTTCCATTCAAATTTAAAACTTTTCATAAATATTCATATTGTCCCTATAACGAACCTACGAGGCCCAAAATTTGCATTGGAAGCGGTTCAGGACTAAACTGAGAACTTTAAAAATTTTCACAACAATTAGAAAATTTTACATGTTTTAAGAGCCACATGTCCGTGTGGCTTGGGACACGCTCGTGTAGGCAGGCCGTGTGGTCACACATGCCCGTGTCCCTAACCCTTGTAACTCTCTATTTGTCACCCATGAACAAATTGAAGTCACACGGCCAAGGCACACACCCATGTGCTTAGGCCATGTGGTCGATTTAATTTTCATAATTTTTCATAAAATAGGTGCAGACTTCACACACCCAAGGCACACGCCTATGCCTGAGGCCGTGTCATCCGCACGGCTGAGACACACAGCCGTTTCTTTGCCCGTGTGCTCAATACTGTGCATTCTTTTTTGCAACAATTAAGGTACAGGGGACACACGGTTGGATCACAAGCCCATAGGGCAAGCCATGTGTCACACACGCCCGTATGTCTACCCGTGTGGACAAAAATAAGGCTATTTACTAAGCCATTTTGTCACCCTTCCATGCACACACCTACTCAGCAAAACATAACACCAATCCAAGCAATTATATTCAATCAATTCTGCCACAATCAAGACATCCACACATCATTCACATGCTACCATTTACCATATACAAACATCATATACTTATCTACTTCAAATCATGCAATTTTCCACATCCATGAAAGACATCATCATATGCATATATACTTAAATCAATATTAGCCAATTTCATATGGCCATTTACAAAATAAATTATCAACCAATATAGACCAACACATTAAGCCAAATCAATTATGAAACATAACAAAATAATCTAGTCCCTATACATGCCATAACTCAAAATATTGAAATCATTGGTACCCAAAATATTAAGTTGATAGTGTGATTGGATCTCCGACAATCTTTGATCCCCGAGCAGGCTTGGTGACACTATAAGATAAGGGAAAAGAAAAGGAGTAAGCTATCTAGCTTAGTAAGTTCTCATGCAAATAATAAGCATTATAAACTGACATTTAACATACAGTTAACTTGAAGTAAATTAACATAAATGTCATTATAAATCTCATAATCCAACTTACTCAACCACAACCTTATCGAGGGATTCATCACATATCAAGCTCATTAAGCATGAGTTTCATGTACATACCTATAGCAATTTACAACTTACCATAGTCTTTCACAACTTTTACATTCTCGTTTCATTTCCTGTTGAACAACTTGGAATACTAAAGGATACTCGGGTATCTCGCGCACATAGTACCACACCAATGCCATATCCCAAATATGGTCTTATATGAGATCTCGTTTCGATGTCAATAACCCAGCTATGGTCTTACACAACATTTCATATCGATGTCACATCCCAGACATGATCTTAAACAAAATCTCATAATGATGCCATATCCTAGATATGGTCTTACACATAATCTAGGTAACCCTAATGTCATGACATTTGTATCCTATCTATTCCTAAGGTTCAATCGGGATTTTACGCTTGTTGCAACTTTTTCAAACACTCTCAATGTTCAATCATAATTCATACAGTATTAAAACATTTAAAATATAATTAAAGCAATGCATTATTTACATAAGAACTTACCTCGGTACAAAAGTAGTAGAAATGGGGCCTAATCGTCAAATACTTTGTTTTTCCCCCGATCTAGATCTGAACCTTGTTTCTCTTGATCTATAATAGCAAATTTAACTCATTATTCACATTATTTAATTCAGTCCAAAATTTATATTATGGAAAATTTACATTTTTGCCCCTAAACTTTGACTATTTACACTTTAGTCCTTATGCTCAAAAATTGAAATGTCTTCAATTTCCTTGTTACCCAAGCCCAGCTAAACCATATACATACTCATATTAGCCCACATTATACATCAAATCACATCTTTACTACACATTTTATAACTTTCTTACAAATAGGTCTGTTTATGTATTTCTATCAAAAATCACTTAGTAAAAATTGTTTGTTACACATCAAACTTTCATTTTCTACCATAAAACATCAAAGCACATGCATGTCATACATGGGTAAAATTTTAAACATGATCCCTACTTCAAAACAATGGTAGAAATAGAAAGATCGAGTGAATACGACTTCAAAAACATAGAGAGCATTAAACGAGGCTAGGATGTACTTACAATCAAGCTTGAACAATGACAAAACCCTACCTCTAGTGTTCTTCTAAGTTACGGCCAAGGTTGAAGAAAGATGAGCAAATTTTGGCTTTATTTTCCCTTTTTATTCTTTTATTAACCAAATGACCAAAATGCTCTTTTCCCAAATCACTAAAATTCTCTTACCTCATGTCCATTTTTGTCCACTAACTTAACAAATGGTCTAATTATCATATAAGGACCTATAATTTAAAATCCCATAGTAATTGGACACCTTTAACATGTAGAACTCAACTTTTTCACTTATTACAATTTAGTCCTTTCGGCTAAATAGAGTGCCCAAACGTCAAAATTTTCGAATAGAATTTTCACAAAATCATCTTGTAAAACTGTAGACCATAAAATATAATAAAAAAATTTATGTCAGACTTGTGGTCCCGAAACCACTGTTCTGACTAGGCCCTAAATCGGGTCGTTACAATTCTCCCCCTTTTAGGGACTTTCGTCCCTGAAAATCTTACCAGAAAATAGGTTTGGGTACTATTTTCTCATAGCCTCCTCAGGTTCCCACGTAGCCTCTTCAACCCCATGTTGTTGCCATAACACTTTCACTAGGGATATATTCTTATTTCTCAACTGTTTAGCTTTCCGAGCTAAGATATTGATCGGTTCTTCACCATACGTCATATCCAGTCGAATCTCAATTTTCGTTTGAGAGGTCACATGTGAAGGATCGGAACGATATCGTCACAACATCGACACATGAAACACATTATGAATTCTTTCTAACTCTATCGGTAAGGCTAACCGATATGCCACTGACCCTATTCTTTCAATAACTTCATACAGCCCAATGAAACATGGACTCAACTTGTCTTTATGGCCGAATCTCAGAATCTTCTTCCACGGAGATACTTTCAAAAATACTTTATTACCAACTTGAAATTCAATCTCTTTTCTTTTCAAATCTACATACGACTTTTGTCGATCTGAAGCGGCTTTCAAGTAATCACGGGTCACTTTCACTTTTTCTCCAGTTTCTCTAAGCAAGTCAACCTCATGAATCTGTTTATCACTAAGCTCGATCCAATACAAAGGTGTTCGGCACTTGCAACCATACAATGCCTCGTAAGGTGTCATCTTTATACTCGATTGAAAACTGTTGTTATAGGAAAATTCGACCAATGGAAGATTTTTTCCCAACTACCTTCGAATTCTAGAACACAACATTGGAGCATATCATCAAATGCCTGAACGTTCTTTCAGATTGAACATCGGTTTGTAGATGAATAGTAGCCAAAGCCTCTTGTAACTTCTTCCAAATTCTTGAAGTGAACCTCGGATCTCTATCCGAAACATAGGCACCCCGTACAATCTCACAATCTCCGAAAAGTACAATTCAACTAGCTTATCAAGTGAATAATCAGTACGTAGCGGTATAAAATGAGTCGATTTTGTCAATTTATCAACAATGACCCAAATGGCATCTTTCTTTTTCGGAGTCAAAGGCAACCTAGTTATGAAGTCCATCGTAATCCTATCCCATTTCCACTCGGTACCATCACTGGCTGAAGTGAACCCAAAGGCACTTGGTGTTCAACTTTCACTTGTTGACAAATCAAACATCTCGAGACAAACTCTGAAATGTCTTGTTTCATACCAGACCACCAATACATTCTCTTTAAATCATTATACATTTTCGTACTACCCGGATGCACAGATAAACAACCGTAATGTGCTTCATGAAGAATTTTTTGAACAAGCTTATCATTTTTTGGTACACAAATTCTACCCCAGAACATTAAACAATCTTCGGATCCGATATGAAAATCTTAGTCACTACCCGATTCACAACGAACTCTTTTGGCTTGCATTTCACTGTCACATTTCTGAGCTTCACAAATTTGTTGAAGAAACAACGGTCTAGCTCTAAACTTGGCTAGAATCGAACCATTATTGTTCAAGTTCAACTGTGTATTCATCACTCTCAAAGCAAACAAAGACTTTCTACTCAACGCATCGGTGACCACATTTACCTTACCTAGATGGTAATCAATTATTAGCTCGTAATGTTTCAGTAATTCAAGCCATCTCCGTTGCCGCAAGTTCAAATCTTTCTGAGTCATCGAGTATTTTAAACTCTTATGATCAGTAAAGATATGGCATCTCTCACCGTACAAATGATGTCTCAAAATTTTCAAAGCGAACACAATGGTGGCTAACTCCAAATCATGCGTCGAATAATTCTTCTCGTGCGGTTTCAACTGTCTTGAGGCATAAGCTATCACTTTGCCCTCTTGCATCAACACACATCCCAATCCATTCAGTGACGCGTTGCTATAAATCGCAAACCCTTTTCCCAGTTCAGGTTGCACTAAAACCGGCACCTCAGTCAATAATGCCTTCAACTTCTCAAAACTTTGCTGACATTCTTCAGACCATTCAAACTTAGCATCTTTTTGCAATAACTTTGTCATTGGAGTAGCAATGATCGAAAATCCTTTAACAAATTGTTGGTAATAACTGGCTAAGCCCAAAAAGCTTCTGACTTCGGACACATTTCTTGGCAGTTTTCAATCAACAATTACCAAAATTTTACTTGGATCAACCCGAATACCATCACCTAAAACAATATATCCCAAAAATCTGACCTCTCGAAGCCAAAACTCGCTTTTGAATTTAGCAAATAACTGTTTACCTCTCAAAGTCTATAATACAGTCCTCAAGTGCTCAGCATGCTCGGACTCGTCTCAAGAATAAATTAGAATGCCATCGATAAACACAACCATAGACTTGTCCAAATACGGTCGAAAAATTCTATTCATCAAGTCCATCATAACAGCAGGTGTATTTGTCAACCAAAAGGCATAACAAGGAATTCATACTGCCCATACCTTGTCCTGAAAATGGTCTTCAGCACATCTGACTCTTTGACTCTCAACTCATAGTAGCCAAATCTTAGATCAATCTTTGAGAATGCCGTTGCTCCTCTCAACTAATCAAAAAAGTCATCTATCCTAGGCAAAGGATACTTGTTATTTATAGTTACCTTGTTGAGCTATCAGTAATTGATACAAAGTTTCATAAACCATCTTTCTTCTTTAAAAATAACATTGGAGCACCTTAAGGAGAAAGACTCGGTCTCTCAAAACCTTTATCTGTCAACTCTTGCAACTGATCTTTTAATTCTTTCAATTCAGTCGTGGTCATTCTATACGGAGCAATAGATATCAACGAGGTCCCTGGTACTAAATCAATACCAAACTCGACTTCTCTAACTAGTGGTAACCTAGGCAACTCTTCTGGAAACACATTTTGATATTCACAAACTATCAGCACTGACTCAATTTCAATTCAGACTCTTCTACATTCAACACATATGCAAGAAAGCTTCACACCTTTTTCGTACATATCTTTGGGCAGACATCAAAGAAATCATAACAGGTAACTTACCCGACTCATTTGAATCAATCCGAAGAATTTCACCATTTTCACATTTCAATTCAATAATCTTTTTTTTAGAGTTCACTACGACATCATGCAGTGTCAACCGATCCATACCCAAAATAACATCGAATTCACCAAATGGCAACAACACTAAATCAACCAAAAAATAGTGACCTCGAATCATCAAAGGACAATTCTTGCAAACTCTATCAACTAACACATGTTTTCCTAAAGGGTTTGACACTCTAACCACAAATTCAGTAAACTCAACAGGTAAGCTCTTACTAGCTACTAATTTCCACAAACATAAGAATGAGTTGATCCAGGATCAATCAATGCAACAACATTAGAATTATAGAGAGAAAAAGTACCAGTGAATGACATAGGCTCTAACAGGTGCTCGAGCTTCGGATCTCACAGCGATGTCTTTCGTTGCACCTGTACTACTAGCTCTATTACTAGTATTCCTTGGTGGCCTACCCCAATTAGCAGTATTACTCGACCTCGCACTCTGAAAATTTTCTTTCTCAACCCTTTTAGGGAAATCTTGGATAAAATGCTCTTGAGAGCCACACTTGAAGCAAGCCCGGTCATTTATTCTACACTCACCAGGATGACGTCTGCCACAATACTGACAATCAGATCTGTTAAACCTTACATTACGCATACTTACCATTGAAGTGGCTTGTGATTTAGAACCTGAGTATTGGTTCCCACGATCTCTGTATGAATATCCCACTAAAACATTTGAACGGGAATACATTTCTTTAGACTTCTTTGACTGAGATGGAAATGACTTACTCATAGGTCTTTTCCTCAAATATCTAGTTTCAAGATTAGCTTTCCTTTTTTCTTTATTCAACTCCTTGGCCTTACAGGCTTGCTTGTCCAATACCACAAATTATTTTAGTTCTAAGATCCCAACTAACACGCGAATATCATCATTCAATCCATCCTCAAATATCTTACACACGATAGCCTCGATGGAAACACACTCGTGAACATATTTGCTAAGTTTGACAAATTCTCGCTCATACTCGGTCACTATCATATGACCCTGTTTCAGCTCAAGAAATTTATTACATTTCTGATCGATAAACCACTGACTAATATATTTCTTTTGGAACTTCTCTTAAAAGAATTCCCATGTAACCCTCTCTCTTGGTACCACTGATACCAGTATACTCCACCAGTGATATGCAGAATCTCTCAGAAGTGAGATGACATACTTTAAACTCTCATCTGGTGTGTAAGACAGCTCATCAATACTCTGATAGAGTTTTTGAGACAAAACTATGCTCTTTCGGGATCATCATCCACATTAGCTCTAAAATCTTCAGCCCCATGCTTTCGGATCTTATCAAGTTGGAGCTTATTCAATCTTACAAATTCCATACCTTGTAGGGTTACAAGAACTGGTCGAGGAATAGGTGGGGGTAGAAGAGGTTGGGGATTCAGATTTGTTCGAACAAAAGCCGAATACCACTCATTCATCATGTCGAGAAAGGCTTCCCTACCCCCTACTCCTTGACTAGTCGTTGGGGGTCTATTATCAAACGATGCTGCCCCTTGAGCGGGAGCCGGTGCATTACTTTCAACATCATTAGCCTCAACTCGACTAGGATCCATTTACTATACGAAAACATAATTTAATATAGACAGAAGTCAACACACTATCACAATTCATTTATGACATGTATAGCTAGACTCAAAACACACTACGTTAGTCCGAAAATCGACTAAACCGTAGCTCTAATTCCACTAAATGTAACACCCCTTGCCTGTAACACCCCTTACACGTATCCCAAGCCAGAATAGAGTACAAGGCGTGATAAACCGTAATTAATACATATTTTTACCCCATGCTTAACGCATTTTATAGATGATTTTTCCTTAGAATTGGTGAATTCGATGCTCCTAATGCCTTAATTTCATGTTTTATACTTAGGTGAGCATAGGAGAGCGAAAAGAACGAGAAACGAGCCAAAAACTGAGAAAATGGGCCAAAGTACAAAATCAACATGGCCTGGACTTCCTCACACGGGCATACCACACGGCCGTGTCAATCTGGAAGAACGAAGCACGACTCACACGGGCGTGTCCTTGGCGAGCCCAAGTTGAGTCCAATTTGGAAAAGGCTAATTTTGAGGGCTTTTAGGAATTCTAAAGCCTATAAATACACCCTAAAGGATGAGAAAAGGGGAGACAGAGAGAAGGAGGCAGGGAACTGCTGAAGGGAAGCCGATTGATCCATCTCAGAAGCTGGAGTCACCATCAAGACTTGGAAAATTTCCTGGAATTCTACGATACATTTAAAATTAATGGTGTTTCTGAAGATGCCATTCGTCTTCAGTTATTCCCTTTTTTTATTGAAAAACAAAGCTAAACAATGGTTGAACTCGTTACCACGAGGGTCAATCACTACTTGGGAACAAATGACCGAAAAATTTCTATTAAAATATTTTCCGCCAGCTAAAACGGCCAAATTACGTAATGATATCTCTTCGTTTGTGCAGATGGACTTAGAAACTCTTTACGATGCATGGGAGAGATATAAGGACTTACTGAGAAGGTGCCCTTATCATGGGTTACCGCTTTGGCTATAGGTTCAAACATTCCATAATGGCCTGAATCCTTCGACTCGACAAATGGTTGACGCAACTGCTAGCGGAACCATAAATAATAAAACACCTAAAAATGCTTATGAGTTTATTGCAGAGATGTCACTGAATAACTATCAGTGGCAAGTCATGAGGACTAAGCTAGCTAAAACAGCAGGCGTTTATAACGTCGATTCGGTTACTATGCTGTCAAACTAGGTAGAACTTCTAAATAAAAAGATTGATGGTTTACTAGGTTCTACTCAGGTACATCTAGTAATAAGGTGAGAGACGAATAGAGGAGGAGTATGCACAGAGTATCAACCCTTCAACCCTAGCATCGAGGAGGAACAAGTCCAATATATGGGTAAAAATAACTCTAGATCCCAAAATAACCCATATAGTAACACTTATAATGCAGGTTGGAGGAACCATCCCAATTTCTCGTGGGGCGGTCAAGGAAATCAAAGACCACAACATCCTCCGGGTTTTCAACAACCACCCTATCAACAGGAAAAGAAACCGAACTTAAAGAGATGCTGTTTAAATTTATCTTGGTGTCAAAAACACGTTTCCAGAACACTGAGACAGCACTTAAAATCAACAAGCATCGATCCAAGGGCTCAAAACTCAGATAGGCCAGCTTTCCAAACTAATCTCCGAATGACCACAAAGTAGCTTGCCAAGTAATATTGAACCCAACCCAAGGGAATAGCTCAATGCGATTAATGTTCAAGATAAAGAAGGATTTTTTGAGCCTGAGCCAGAGCCGAGGCAAGAAACTATGTCGAGCAGAGATCCAGGTGAGGTAGGTCATAATAAAAACAAATCAGTGAATGTCGAATATAAACCTCGTGTGCCATACCCCAACGCGATAAGGAAAGACCACTTAGATGAACAATTTGGTAAATTTCTTAAACTCTTAAAAAAATTACATATTAACTTACCATTTATTGAAGCTCTATCGCAGATGTCAAACGCAATGAAATTTTTAAAGGAGCTTTTAGCAAATAAATGGAAGTTGGATGAGGCGTCGCATGTGGAGCTAAACGCAATTTGCTCAGCTATTCTACAGAATAAACTACCCTACAAACTAAAAGATCCAGGGAGTTTCACGATTCCTTACTTAATTGGTAGTTTAGATGTTAATAATGCATTAGCTGATCTAGGGGCTAGTATTAACGTCATGCCCTACAAAATGTTCAAACAATTAGGTCTTGGGAAACCCAAACAGACTAGGATGAGCATTCAATTAGCAGATAAAACTATAAGATTTCTTAGGGGTATTATTGAAGATGTGCTAGTTAAAATCGATAAATTTATATTTCCCGTTGACTTCATTGTTCTAGACATAGAGGAGGATAGCAACACTCCTCTGATTTTAGGACGGCCCTTTTTAGCAACTGCTAAAATGATTATTGATGTTGGCACAGGTGAGCTCACACTTCGTGTGGGAGACGAAACAATCACCCTTCAAGCTCAAAATTCTAGAAATACATCAGAAATTGAAGGTAATCGTCTAAACCATTCTACTAAAACTGACAATATCGTGCAATAAAGGAAGTACATGAGCCATTCTCAGGCAATCGTAGAGAACCTATTCATGAAGATCAAAGGCTACAAATTGAGGAGCTAGATAAATGGCGGACGCATAAGCCGAGAACACATGTGCTAGTTAAAATCGATAAATTTATATTTCCTGTTGGCTTCATTGTTCTAGACATAGAGGAGGATAGCAACACTCCTCTGATTTTAGGACGGCCCTTTTCTAGCAACTGCTAAAATGATTATTGATGTTGGCACAGGTGAGCTCACACTTCGTGTGGGAGACGAAACAATCACCCTTCAAGCTCAAAATTCTGGAAATACATCAGAAATTGAAGGTAATCGTCTAAACCATTCTACTAAAACTGACAATATCGTGCAATAAAGGAAGTACATGAGCCATTCTCAGGCAATCGTAGAGAACCTATTCATGAAGATCAAAGGCTACAAATTGAGGAGCTAGATAAATGGCGGACGCATAAGCCGAGAACACACGATAAACCAAACCTACGCCACAACGAGCTCAAAACCTTCCCACGTCAACTTAAGGTTGGAGATAAAGTCTTATTAGATGTCGTAAATCCTCACATTGTCACTACCACACCGAACGAAGAAATCCCTCTTATGGTACTTAGCATTTTCCCATTTGGTACAGTTGAGTTAACTCATCCCAAGTTCAGCATTTTTAAGGTAAACAGCACCCGTCTAAAACCTTATTTTGATGAGAATGATAGCAGGAATGAGGAGTATAAACTCTTCAAACCACCATGACCATTCAATGGAGAGGTAAGTCGAGCTTAGACTATAATTAAGAGCTTCTCGGGAGGCAACCCAAGCACTAACAATATTAATTTCTTTAAATTTTAGTATTTAACACCTAACTTACTAATAGAGATCTTGAATACAGGTTTTCCACACAAACACGACAAAGCACACAGGCGTGCTTAAGGACGTGTGAAAATAGGGGAAAGATTTCCCCAACACGGGCTACGATACACAGGTGTCTAGAACCCATGGTCGAACCTGTAAAATGAATACAGGAGTGGGCCTACATACACAGGCGTGGGAGAAGAGAACAAAGCGAAGCACGGTCATGCGACACGGCCGTGTGCACCCACACGCCCAAGGAACACGGGCGTGGACTAAAAGTTAGACGCACCCAAATTCAAAATTCGAGACTCATACGGGCAAAAATTGGCAAACACTCTCGTATTCCCTGGCCGTGTGCCCCAAAATCTATAAATAGGCTATACTATTCATTGTCTTCTTCACCCAAAAAACCCTAACCCTAGCCGCTGCAAGTCCACACGCCCGTACGCCGCTTCCAACTGTATTTTTGACACCCAACCTCTTTCCTTTAGCGTTTGTTTACTCCTTTCTCTTTTATTTCACTAATTTATAATGCTATTTATCATAGTAATCTATATTTTTCTTATTATTTTCATCTTTCTATCACTCAAATGTCATTTATAGAACAAGTTATCATCTTTTTCTTGTTCAAATTCTTATTCATTACATGATTTCTCTACTCTACTTGATTAGTTAGAAGTGCATATTCATGGTTAGGATAGTTGAAATATTCATGCCTCTTGTGTTGACATTTATGTTCATTCGTATAGTATGATACATTCCATTCTTTTCCATTTTTACATATATCACCATGCTAATGCCACAAAATTAGGTCATTGAACTTATTGTTTTTGCTAAACTTAGTAATTGTGGCTGAACATATTTATGGATTTTCCTCTTTGAATTTAGTCGCATTTTCCCCTGTCTACTCATCAAGACGAATTAATGTTTCCAATTGTAGGCATACAATGTCGTCTTCACGTGGTAAAAAGGCCGCTGTCTCTGCTTCAAATAAAAGGAAGGGAGCGTCATCTTCTTTGGGTCCTACCGCAGAAGTTCGTCACCCTTTCCTGAGGTTCCCCATCGGGTACCAAGAAGAACATTTCCAAATACTCCAGGCCCAACCTTTAATTGAAGGCCGCTGCATTGACTGGGCTGTAATAGAACAAGTTCAGTTGGCTGATGCGATTCGGGCCCTCCTAACCACCGACCCTTGGGAGCTTTTCTTTGGGATCATCGAGCCAATGTATCTCGAGCTCACGATGGAATTATGCTCCACATTTCATCTTCAGACCGTGATGACAAACTACGATAATCCCGGCACGGTGCAATTTCGCCTAGGCAGATTAGTCTTCCAGCTCAGCATCCCAGAATTCGGTACTGCATTGGGTTTGTATACGGAGGAATTCAAGAAGGAGAATGACTTACATGCTCTCAACTGCCACATCCATCATTCTCCTTCACGGTGTTGGGACGCACTAATACTATGCGCGGCCACCTACAATCCTAGCCAGTCGAAGGCATTGGCTCTCCCTCCATCTCTGAGGTACCTACACGCCATTTTGGCTCACACGATAACAAGAAGGTGAGAGAGCACTAGCGTCATCAATACTCACGAAGCCTACTATGGTGTATGTCGCACGGGCACGTCATCGATCTTGCCTATTTTATTGCCCTCGCCATTCAACACTAGACAGAGTGGCATAGGAAGGGGGTCATCTCCATTGGCCCCTATGTGACGTGATTGGCTCAACACTTCGGGCTCCTCAGCACTGCGGCCCAAGAATCATCCTTGACCTTCATTGGTCAGATGTCTCCACAAGGTATCTCGAGCATGCTTAGCATGAGGATGATCGAAAAGCACCGAGAAACCTACCTTCCTCAATATCGTTTCACCCAATCTACCGAGGAGGAGGCCAACGAGGACATTACTGATGATGTCCCCCCATAGCATGAGGACCCACTATCTCAGCCACCACCACCCTCTCGTCAGTTCATGCGGTGGCTTCATATGCTGACATCTCTGAGCGCTTCACTCGATTCAAACAGCAATATTTTCAGTGATTTGACAACATTGATGCTACTCTTCAGCAGATTTGTCAGCACCTCCACATCTCATCGCCACCCCCACCTCACGAACCATTTAGCGATGAAGATGTTTAAAAACATTTATTTATTATTTTATGTTTTTACTTTTGTTTTATTTTAAGACTACTTTTTATTTTTCTTTCACCTTATTTTTATTAGGACTTATAATTATTATTTTACAATTTTTAATTTTGGCTAATTCCTATTGAGCACTTACCCTTCCCTATATATTTCCTAAAAGAGTTCTTGATTCTATAATAGTTATAAAGAGCTCCACAGCTCACTATTACTCAGGAACTTGAAACTCTACTGGGAAAGGTTCTCCACGACTACCATGTACTGCTCGACCACGACCATAACCAACTTCAGATATAATATTATTTTGGCGCAAGACTTATGGACTAATGAACCTCTACCACCGCCGGAGTATCCTCCTCCACCCTCACGCCGATTATTCTCCAAAACTTCAGTTTCAAGGAAATTCACTCATCACTTAGGAAGTTTCACTCCTCTCCCTATCTTATTTCTATATTCTTATATCTATCTTTGTACATTGAGGACAATGTACATCTTACGTGTGGGGGTATTCATTTCATTATCAGAAAAATCCCTGAATGACTGCCTTGTTCTCTTAAAAAGCTCTCATATCATATTTAGGATAAATTTTGATTGATTTATGATTTTTATTAATATATCTTGAATTAAAACATAGGCATTTATGCATTGATTTTTAAACTTTAAGACATTAGAGAATCAAGCATGATAAGTTGATTTTTAAGAATTTAAAATTTTAAGTTGTTTCCCCAAAGTTTAGGTATTACTTTGAGTTGGAATTCACAAGTTTTAAACATCAAAAAGCCATAATTTTTGTGAGATTTTTGAGCCTTTTGAGCATCTATTAATTCTTTCATGCTCACTTTTATTATTGCTTTGAGTGCGTCAGTATTGAACTGTTATTCTAGAACTTGCTTGATTATGCATGTCAAGACCACACCATTTGATTTGATATGTCAAAATGATTAAGGCACTTAGGATTAACCCACTCATGCCACGAAAAGCCTACCTCTAAAATTAACCCCTAATGAACCCTTTGAGCCTAACAACCCATTTTTTTGTAGCGGTTAATATTAACCCTTAACACATTATTGTTGAAATCCCCTAAATTAAATTTGATCCCTATTTTTGTCGAGATTTGAATTGAAATAGTTACTCAGCTATGTCTTGTTCTTAATAGTTAGTCTATGTTATTTAACTTGTTCTTAAAAAAAACTGTGTATACACATTAGTAGTAATCTTTTGTTTTTGAGCTTAAGTATTTAAATTCCATATTCTGAGAAGAAGCTCTGTTGTATGCAAATGATGATTAAATCTTTTTCTAGTTAAGTGATTTTCCAATTCAATCTCAATTCTAACCGTTTCTTTCAGCTTGTGACCACAGCCTCTAACCAAAGCTACCTTACAACCCTTTAAAGACCTTTTGATTGATGGATCATCTCAAATTATAGTGGTGGAGATGTGATTTTCATGCAAGCCTATGGTAATACCTTTTCATATTAACTGATGAGTGCTACTTACATTGTCCTTAAACACTTTGAGTAATTTGAGTGAATCTTTAGCGAGGATGTTAAACTCCGTGAGATTTTGAATCAAGGTAACCACTTAGATAAGGAGAGATGCTTAAAGTTTTGCATGATTAAATACTCAACTTGGAATGTTTGAAACTTTGATGTTCTTTTAGTTGAATTTTCAATGTATGATTACCTATGGATTATTTTGAGATATTATCGATAGAAATTATAGGTTGAGAAGAATTTATTTTGATTATGAGTTGAGAATTTTGCTTCAGGACAAGAAAATGCTTAAGTGTGGGGGTATTTGATAAACCGTAATTTATACATATTTTTACCCCATGCTTAACGCATTTTATGGATGATTTTTCCTTAGAATTGGTGAATTCGATGCTCCTAATGCCTCAATTTCATGTTTTATACTTAGCTGAGCATAGGAGAGCGAAAGGAACGAGAAACGAGCCAAAAACTGACAAAATGGGCCAAAGTACGAAATCAACACGGCCTGGACTTCCTCACACGGGCATACCACACGGCTGCGTCAATCTGGCAAAATCGAAGCACGACTCACACGGGCGTGTCACACGGGCGTGTCCCTGGCGAGGCCAAGTTGAGTCCAATTCGGAAAAGGCTAATTTTGAGGGCTTTTAGGCATTCTAAAGCCTATAAATACACCCTAAAGGAAGAGGAAAGGGGAGATAGAGAGAAGGAGGTAGGGAACTGCTCAAGGGAAGCCGATTGATCCATTTCAGAAGCCGGAGTCACCATCAAGACTGAAGATCTCCCTCAATTTCCCTTCAGGAGTTTTGGGTTTTCTTTATGTTTTGTATTCGTTATTCTTCTGAGATGTTTTCCTTTTTAGTTATGAACTAAATCCCCTAAATACCTAAGGGGAATGAAACCTAAGATGAATCTTGTTATTATTTTCTGAATTTTATGATAAATATTTAACTTGTTCTTAATTATGTGTTCTTAATTCTTGTTTTGATATCCCAGGATACTTATTCAAGATAAGCTCTTATTTAGAGGAGGAATAGACCCTGTTTAAGAGTACATTTGTCATAATTAAGCAGAGTTAATTGCACGCCTAGACATAGGGTGACAAGATTTTGTCGGATTAGGGTGAAACCTAATACAGAGATCCACAAATCGAGTTAATGCAACCCTAGGGTGTTAATTAGAGAAAAGTCTCAATTATTCAATCTAGGGATTAGAAGTTATTAGTCCTGAATAGTGATAATAACATAACTTAGGGATCTCTACGGGACAAGTTAAATGAATAAATCGTCCTATTCGGAGCCAGAATAACAAGTAAAATCTAGGTGGATTTTTCCTTAGGTATTGTCTTAATTCAATCGTTTTCCAAAAGTAATCCCCCAATTCTACTTTTTGCAAATTCTTAGTTTAGATAATTAGTTAGTTAAAACAAAACCCCCTTATTCTTAGGCTAGATAATAAAAAGACAGTCATTACTAGTACTTTTAGTTCCTTTAGGTTCGACAATCCGGTCTTGCTAAAACTATACTACTGTTCGATGGGTACACTTGATTACATCATGATAATAGTTAGTTTCAAGAACGATTCTTTATAAATATTTAAATCATGTCACACAAAAATCGCGATCAAGGCGCTACCTATCTCAACACATGCAAACATAAAATTTTCTAGTTACGAAATTTCGCTCCAATTTAAAACTTTTCACAATACCTTAATGTCCCTACTATGGGCCTATGAGGCGCCAAACACACTTTGGGATTGATTCGGGACTAATCTGTGCACTCTAGAAAACTTTGTAAAATTTCAAGAAGATAGGGGCACACACCCGTGTGGAAAGGCGACACGCCCGTGTGTTTTCTTAACATGGCCATGTTGAAGGCCCGTGTGGCTCACACGGCCTGAACATATCGAAACACGCCCGTGTCCCTAACATGTGCTAATTTATTTCTCGATTCGAATCTATAGGGGTTTTCAGACGGCTTGGCACACGCCCATGTCAATGACCCGTGTCCCCCACACGGCCATGACACGCCCATGTCTCGACCCGTATACAAAAACCTTGACATTTTGTTTCTGAAGTCAGCAACCCTTTAAGGGCACACGGCCACGGTACATGCCCATGTACTAGGCCACGTCCTCTACATGGTTGAGACACACGATCGTGTCTTCGCCCATGTGTTTGCTATGGGCATTCTGTTTTGCAAACTTTAGGTGCAGGGGACACACGGCCTGACTACATGCCTATGGGGCAAGTCGTGTGTCACATACAATCTAGACACACGCCCGTGTGTCTTCCTGTGTAGACAAAAATAAGGCTATCTACCAAGCCTTTTTTCCACCCTTAATTGCACCAGCCTATACAACATCAAACATAACAAATCCAAGCATAAACACACATAACCAAACAGCCACAACCATGGAAATTTTCATCAAATGCATTTCATAATAATAATCAATATTAGCCAACATTAATGGCCTATACAAAATGAATATCACATCCATATGAGCCAAAACTTGTGGCTAAACTAACATGACATTAAACAAAAGATCAAGTCCTTATACATGTCACACTCAAAACATTTAAACTAGCTATACCAAAAGCTTCAAGTGATAGTGTGATTGATGCCTTCGACGTCCTTTGATTCCCTATGTTAACTAGGCAGACCTATACGAAAATGGAAAAGAGAGGGAGTAAGCATAAAGCTTAGTAAGTTGCGTGTAAATAAGTAATAACATCAACCATGCATATTTAAACGCATAGCATATTATAAATCAACACAACATTCTTGAGTGAACAAAGGTAGATATCACTACATACTTATATATCACAAGTGTAAGCCAAATATAACAAAATCATCCCAAAATCATTTTCATAGATAGAACTTACTCACGTTATTCTTACCATTAAGGCAACATAACTAGACTCATATCTCATGAGTTTCAAATAAGAACTTGCACCACTCATAACATGATTATATCATTCCATATCTTTATCATAAGCTTTAAAATAACTCGTGAAACCATTTGGAATACTAAAAGATATTTGACAAGCCTTACACAAAAGGGTAAATTACCGATGCGATGTCCCAGGCATGGTCTTATACTAGCTTACATGTCGAGGCTGATGTCATGTCCCAAACATGGTCTTACACTAGCTCTCATCTCAATGACAATGCCATGTTCCAAACGTGGTCTTACACTGGCACCCATAATGTGGCCGATGCCATGTCCTAAACATGGTCTTACACTAGCACACATATCACCCAAATGTAATGGCATGGATATCCAATCTATTCCTAGGTTCAACCGGGAATTTACCACATTAAATTTCATCATGCATTATTCATAAGCATATTCAACATTATTATGCAAATTCAATCATTCAACACATAATAACGATAAAGTTGCCTTACTTACGTACAACTTACCTCGGTATACAAAAGGTGGGCGACTAATTGGATTTAGTCTACTAGCTTGGCCTTTCCTCGGTCTAGGCCCGGATTTCGTATTTCTTGATCTAAAAGGATAAAAATTCACTGATTTAATCATCATATTAATCAATGCATATCATAATTCACATTTTGGCAAAATGACCATTTTGCCCCTAAACTTTCGCAAAATTACGACTTTTTCCTTAGGCTCGTAAAATGATTTTCATCAAATTTCCACATTAACCAAGCCTATCTGAAACTACTTTAAGCCTATAGCATCTCACAATTTCAATTATTTTACACATTTGCAACCTATTTTATGAACTTTACAAAATGGTCCTCTTAGGTGTTTTCATGGAACCCACTTCACAAAAGTTATTTATTTAGCAACCATGATTCATTTTCTTCTATAATTTCAGTAAGTAACATGAGTACTCTCATGGATAAACCCTATACTCTCAACAATTTTGCAAAATAGTCCCTCCATTAGCTAAATTAAGACAAGGGTCCCAAAAGTACAAAAATTATCAAGAAAAGTCATCAAAATCACTTACTTATGAGAGAACTTAATGGCTGAAAGTTTCAAGCTTCAAAAACCCGTTTCTTGCTAATATTTTTGGTGGAGAAGATGAATGATAAAAGATGAAGCCCTTTTTGTTTTATTTAATCTTATTTCTAGTCAAAATAAGTTACCAACTTCACCAAATTTAATTTTTTCTATTCATCTTTGTCTCTGTAGCTGGCCACCCTTATTGAAATGGAACTATTTTCCTTTTAAAGACCCCTAATTATGATTCTCTAGTTATTTAACACCATTTGCTAGAAAAACAAAACTTTTTTCCATTTATGGGATTTAGTCTTTTTTTCGCAATTAAGCATGCAATCGCTAAAATTATTTCACCAAAATTTTCATGCACTCATATAATTATGCTATGACCCATAAAATAATATAAAAAAATAATTTCTCTGGCTTTGGATTAGTGGTTCCAAAACCACTTTTCCGACTAGGCCCAAAATTAGGCTGTTACAATTCTCCTCCTTAGGGATTTTCGTCCTCGAAAATCTTACAAGTGAAAAGACTTGGGTATTGGTCTTTCATGGCCTCTTCGAGCTCCCATGTGGTCTTTTCAATCCCATGTATATGCCATAATAGCTTCACAAGTGCTATACTCTAATTCCTCAATTTTTTAACCTCCCAAACTAAAATCTTAACCGGTTCTTCGCCATAAGTCATATCTAACCAAATCTCAATTTCTGTTGGCGAAAGAACATGCAAAGGGTTAGAACGGCAACGGCGCAACATCGACACAAGGAAAACATTGTGGATCTTCTCTAGCTCGGATGGCAAGGCTAGTCAATAAGCTACTGGTCCAATTCTTTCAGTCACCTCATAAGGTCTAATAAAACATGGACTTCATTCTCCTTTCTTACCGAATCTGAGGACTTTCTCCTACGGGGACACTTTCAAAAACACCTTATCACCACCTGAAACTCAATTTCTTTTTGTTTCAAATCCACGTAGGATTTCTGTCTATCTGAAGTGACCTTTAAACAATCACGAATGACCTTTACTTTCTCTTTGGTCTCTTTAACTAAGTCAACCCCGTGAATCTGATTTTTTCTAAGTTCAGTCAAAAACAAAGGAGTTCGACACTTACTCCCGTATAAAGCCTCATAAGGCGCCATTTTCAAACTTGACTGATAGCTATTGTTGTAGGCAAACTCTATCAACGGTAAATACTTTCCCAACTGACTTGGAATTCAAAAACACAACACCGTAACATGTCTTCAAGAATTTGAATTACTCTATAGAAAGCCGTGCTAAAACTCAACTTTGTCCCTAAAGCTTCTTGTAACTTTTTCCAAGACCGCGAGGTGAATCTCAGATCCCTCTCCGAAATAATCGACAATGGTACCCGATGAAGACTCACAATCTTAGAAATATACAACTCAACTAGCTTATCGAGTGAGTAGTCGGTACATACCGGAATAAACTGAGCTAATTTCGTTAATCAATCAACTGTGACCCAAACAACATCTTTCTTTCTTGGTGACAACGGTAATCCCGTCACAAAATCCATGGTAATTCAATCTCATTTCCACTCGAGAACCATCACAGGTTGAAGTAAACTCGAAGGTACTTGGTGCTCAGCTTTCACTTGCTGGCAAATTAAAAACTTAGGGACAAACTCTAAAATGTCTCTCTTCATTCCCGACAACCAATACATTTTCTTCAAGTCATTGTACATTTTCACACTACCCGATGGATAGACATACAACTGATATGTGCCTTATGCAAAATTTTTCAAATAAGCTTATCATTTTTAGGTACACAAATTCTGTCTCGAAACATTAAACAGCCGTCTAAACCAATCTGAAAGTTTGATTCTATACCCTTCTAGCACTGAGTCATCTTATCTTGCAATTCTTTATTACCGTTCTGAGCTTCGCAAATCTCTTGCAAAAACATTGATTTTGCTCTCAACTCAGCTAAAATCGAGCCATCGTCGGTTACTAACAGCTGAGTGTTCATAGCCCTCAAGACAAATAATGACTTCCTACTCAAAGCATCAGCGACCACGTTCGCCTTCATCAGGTGATAGTCGACCACCAGCTCGTAATCTTTTATGAGCTCTAACCATCTCCGTTGGTGAAGGTTCAATTCCTTTTAAGTCATCAAATACTTTATACTTTTATGGTCGATGAATACTCGGCATCTTTCGCCATACAAGTGCTGTCTCCAAATCTTCAGTGCAATCACTATGGCTGCTAGCTCTAAGTCGTGTGTCAGATAATCTTTCTCATGTGGCTTTAGTTGTCTCGAGGCATATGCTATTACCTTGCCTTCTTACATGAGCACACACCCCAATCCATTCAAGGATGCGTCACTATACACTACAAATTCTTTTCCCGGTTCCGGTTGCACTAGGACTGGTGCTTCAATCAACAGTGCTTTCAGTTTCTCAAAACTCTACTGGCACTTCTCTGTCCACTTGAACTTGACATTTTTCTGTAGTAACCTCATCATCGGAGTAGAAATCATGGAGAATTCTTTAACAAATCATTGGTAGTAACCTACAAAACCGAGAAAGCTTCTAATTCTCTGATATATTCCTCAACGGTTTCCATTTAACAATAGCCGAGATCTTAATCGGGTCAACTCTAATTCCCTCACCTGACACGATGTGTCCTAGGGATCCGACCCCTTGGAGCCAAAACTCACTTTTACTAAACTTGGAATACAAATACTTATCTCTTAGTGTCTACAAAACAGTTCTCAAATGCTTCGCGTGTTCACCCTCATTACGAGAATAGATTAATATATCATCGATAAAAACAACAATGAACTTATCCAAGTACGGTTGGAAAATATAGTTCATTAAATCCATAAACACAGCGAGAGCATTTGTTAAGCCAAAGGGCATGACAAGGAACTCATAGTGCTTGTACCTTGTCCAAAACACAGTTTTTGGTACATCTTGCTCCTTAACTCTTAGCTGGTAGTAGTCAAATCTTAAGTCTATCTTAGAAAAAACTATAGCTACTTTCAATTGGTCAAACAGATTATCGATCCTTGGAAAAGGATACTTGTTCTTCACAGTCACCTTGTTGAGCTATCTGTAGTCTATACATAACCACATCGACCCATCTTTCTTTTTCACAAAAAGTACCGAAGCACCCCATGGAGAATAGCTTGGTCTCGCAAAACCCTTATCCATTAACTCCTGTAGCTAAGCCTTCAACTCTTTTAACTCCAATGGTGCCATCCTATACGAGGCAATTGATATAGGCGTAGTACTAGGGACTAACTCATACCAAACTCGACTTCCCTAGTTTGAGGCAGTCCAGGCAACTCTTCTAGAAACACATCCAAAAACTCACATACCACAGGCACTGACTCAATCTTTACTTCTGGCACATGGGTATTCAACACAAATGCGAGATGAGACTTATACCCTTTTCTCATATATTTCTCGATCGTCATAGAAGAAATCACTACAAGTAAGCTACCTAGTTCACCTGATTCAACCCGAGGAATATCCCCATTTTCACATTTCAGTTCAATTAATTTCTTTCCACAATTCACTATAACGTCATGGGTAGACAACCAATCCATACCAAGGATAACGTCAAATTCATAAAAAGGTGGGTTAGCCGGAAAACAATGACCTCTAATCATCAAAGGACAGTTTCTACACACTTTTTCAACTAACACATGCTTGCCTAACGGGTTTGACACTTTTATCACAAATTCTGTAGACCCGACAGGCATATTCATGATAGACACCAGTTTTACACAAGCATACGAATGGGTAGACCCAGGATCAATCAAAGCAACAACAAAAATATCGTGAAGAGAAAAAGTACCTGTAATCACATCCAGTGATGATGCCTTTTCGCGAGCGCGAATGGCATAAGTCCTTGCAGGCGCTCTGCCCTCGCACCTCATGGTGGAATCTCTAGGTGCACCTCTACTGTTAGCCCCTCTTCCCGGGCTCTTCTGTGGTCTGCCTCTCGAAAGAGCATTACTCATTCTTGCATCTTACTTTTCGCCTTTCTCCTCCATTTGAGGACAGTTTCAGATGAAATGGTCTAATTACCCACATTTGAAATAGTCTCTTTCATTTCCTAGGCACTCACCAAAATGGCATCTACTGCACTGTGAACATTTTGGTCTGTTCGGTCGAGCACTACCAACACTTGCGACAGAAGTGGTTTCAGCCTTAGATGTCGTGTACTGTTTGTTCTTATTTCTACTCGAGAATCCCACTAAAGATTCGATCGAATAGTGAACTCTCTCGATCTCTTGGACGAGGTCTGAAACGATTTTCCTATTTGTCTTTTCTTTGAGTCATGAGACTCTTTATTAGCTTTTCTCTTATCCTTGACCAATTATTCTACCTTGCAAGCTCTCTCAACAAGTACCACAAACTCCCTTAACTCTAAGATGCCAACTAATAATCGGATGTCTTTGTTCAATCCGTCCTCAAATCTCTTACACATGATGGTGTCGGTAGATATGCACTCTCTATCGCATTTGCTGAGCCTTACGAACTCACGCTCATCCTCTATTACTGTCATTCGACCTTGCTCCGATTCTAGAAATTCTTTCCTTTTATGATCTATAAACCTCTGACTAATATGCTTATTCCAAAATTCTTCTTGGAAAAATTCCGAGGTAACCCTTTCCCTTGGTACAACCGGCACAAGCGTGCTCCACTATTGGTAGGCTGAGTCTCGTAAAAGTGACACAACACACTTCATGCACTCCTCAAGTGTGCAAGACAACTCATTGAATACCCTATTGGTATTTTCTAGCCAGAACTCTGCCCTCTCTGGGTCATCATCTATATTCGTTCTAAATTCCTCAACACTCTGCTTCCAAATTCTATCAACTGGAAGTTTCTCCCTTCTTAACATCTCCACCGCTTGGGGCGCTATGGGGTTAGACTGAAGGATTAGAGGGGGTGGGGGAGGTGGAGTGTTCAGATTTGCATAAACAAACTCAGAATACTAGGCATCCATCAATGGAGGTAGGCTTCTCTAGCCCCTCCACCCTGACTCAGTGTCACGGGCCCACTCTTGACTGGTGCAGTCCCCTCAGTAGGAGCCAGCGCATTTCTCTCCACATTATCTGCCACTACTTTTTCGGGATTCATTTACTATATGAAAACACAATTTAAAGGTCAGGAGTCGTCACACTATCACACTGTATTTATGGCATGTATAGCTAGACTTGTACACTCGCTACGTTAGTCTGAGAATAGACTAAACCGTAGCTCTGATACCACTAAATGTAATACCTTTTACTCTTATCCGACGCCAAAACAGAGTACGAGGCGCTACCTATCTCAACACATGCAAACATACAATTTTCTAGTTATGAAATTTCGCTCCAATTTAAAACTTTTCACAATACTTTAATGTCCCTACTGTGGGTCTACGAGGCCCCAAACACACTTTGGGATTGATTCGGGACTAATCTGTGTACTCTAGAAAACTTTTTAAAATTTCAAGCAGACAAGGGCACACGCCCATGTGGAACGGCGACACACTCGTGTGTCTTCTTAACATGGCCATGTTGAAGGCCCGTATGGCTCACATAACCTGAACATATCGAGACACGCCCGTGTCCCTAGCCCATGCAAATTTATTTTACAATTCGAACCTACAGGAGTTTTCACACGACTTGGCACATGCCACTGTCAACAACCCGTGTCCCCTACACGGCCATGACACGCCTGTGTCTCAGCCAATGTACAAAAACCTTGACATTCTGTTTCTGACTTCAGCTACCCTTTAAGGGCACACGGCCATGGTACATGCCCGTGTACTAGGCCATGTGGGCAAGCCGTGTGTCACACATAGTCTAGTCACATGCCCATGTGTCTGCCCATGTGGACAAACACAAGGCTATCTACCAAGCCTTTTTTCCACCCTTACTTGCACCAACCTACACAACATCAAACATAAAAAATCCAAGTATAAACATACATAACCAAATAGCCACAACCATGGAAATTTTCATCAAATGCATTTCATAATAATAATCAATATTAGCCAACATCAGTGGCCTATACAAAATGAATATCACATCCATATGAGCCAACACTTGTGGCTAAACTAACATGACACTAAACAAAAGATCAAGTCCCTATACATGCCATACTCAAAACATTTAAACTAGCTATACCAAAAACTTCAGGTGATAGTGTGATTGATGCCTCCAACGTCCCTTGATTCCCTATGTTAACTTGGCGGAACTATACGAAAATGGAAAAGAGAGGGAGTAAGCATAAAGCTTAGTATGTTGCGTGTAAATAAGTAACAACATCAACCATGCATATTTAAACACATAGCATATTATGAATCAACACAACATTCTTGAGTGAATAAAGGTAGATATCACTACATACTTATATATCACAAGTATAAGCCAAAGATTACAAAACCATCCCAAAATCATTTTCATAGATAGAACTTACTCATGCTATTCTTACCATTAAGGCAACATAACTAGACTCATATCTCATGAGTTTCAAATAAGAACCTATACCACTCACAACATGATTATATCATTCCATATCTTTATCAAAAGCTTTGAAATAACCCGTGGAACCATTTGGAATACTAAAGGATATCCGACTAGCCTTACACAAAAGGGTAAATTACCAATGCCATGTCCCAGGCATGGTCTTACACTAGCTTACATGTTGAGGCCGATGCCATGTCTCAAACATGGTCTTACACTAGCTTTTGTCTCAATCCGATGCCATGTTCCAAACATGGTCTTACACTGGCTCTCTCAAGATTGCTGATGCCATGTTCCAAACAGGGTACGAGGCATTACCAGACTTAAACATAAGCAAACATACAAAACCGAGACGTAAATTTCCATTCAAATTTAAAACTTTTCATCAATATTCATATTGTCCCTATAACGAACCTATGAGGCCCAAAACATGCATTGGAAGCGGTTCGGGACTAAACCGAGAGCTTTGGAAAATTTCACGACACTTAGAAAATTTTACATGTTTTAAGAGCCACACGCCCGTGTGGCTAGGGACACCCCTGTGTGGCTTGGGACATGCCCGTGTAGGCCAGCCGTGTGGTCACACATGCCCGTGTCCCTAACCTATGTAACTCTCTATTTCTCACATATGAACGAATTGAAGTCACACGGCCAAGGCACACTCGTCGATTTAATTTTCATAATTTCTCATAAAATAGGTGTAGACTTCACACGCCCCTGCCTAAGGCCGTGTCATCCACACGACTGATATACACGCCCGTGTGCTCAATACTGAGCATTCTATTTTGTAACAATTAAGGTGTAGGGGACCCACGGCTAGATCACACACCTATTGGGTAAGCTTTGTGTTACACACGGTCTAGACACATGCCCGTATGTCTACCCATGTGGACAAAAATAAGGCTATTTACCAAGCCATTTTGTCACCCTTCCATGCACACACCTACTCAACAAAAATAACACCAATCCAAGCAATTATATTCAACCAATTCTGTCACAATCAAGACATCCACACATCATTCATATGCTACCATTTACCACATACAAACATTACAAACTTATCTACTTCAAATCATGCAATTTTCCACATCCATGACATACATCATCATATGCATATATACTTAAATCAATATTAGCCAATTTCATATGGCCATTTACAAAATGAATTATTAACCAATATAGGCCAACACATTAGGCCAAATCAATTATGACACATAACAAAATAACCTAGTCCCTATACATGCCATAACTCAAAATATTGAAATCATTGGTACCCAAAATATTAAGTTGATAGTGTGACTGGCTCTCCGACAATCTTCGATCCCTGAGAAAGCTTGGTGACACTATAAGACAAAGGAAAAGAAAAGGAGTAAGTTATATAGCTTAGTAAGTTCCCATGCAAATAATAAGCATTATAAACTCACATTTAACATACAATTAACTTGAAGTAAATTAATATAATGATGCCATGTCGTAGATATGGTCTTACACATAGTCTAGGTAACCCTAATGTTATGACATTTGTATCCTATCTATTCCTAAGGTTCAATTAGGATTTCACGCTTGTCATAACTTTTTCAAACATGCTCAATAGTCGAACATAATTCATACAATAGTCAAACATTTAAAATATAATTAAAGCACTGCATTATTTACATAAGAACTTACCTCGGTACAAAAATAGTAGAAATAAGACCTAATCGTTAAATACTTTATTTTTCCCCCGATCTAGGTCCGAACCTCAGTTCTCTTGATCTATAATAGCAAATTTAACTCACTTATTATTCAAATTATTCAATTCAGTCCAAAAATTACATTATGGAAAAATTACAATTTTGTCCCTAAACTTAGACATATTTACATTTTAGTCCTTAGGCTCGTAAATTAAAACGTATTCAATTACTTTGTTACCTAAGACTAGTCGAACCATATACATACTCATATTAGCCCACATTATTCATCAAATCACATTCTTACTACACATTTTATAACTTTTTTACAAATAGGTCATTTTATGTATTTCCATAAAAAATCACTTAGTAAAAGTTGTTTATTGCACATCAAACTGTCATTTTCTATCATAAAACATCAAAACACATGCATGTCAACATGGGAAAAATTTTAAACATGATCCCTACTTCAAAAAAATGGTAGAAATAGAAAGATCGGGTGAATACGACTTTAAAAACATAAAGAGCATTAAAAACGGGGCTAGGATGTACTTACAATCAAGCTTGAAAGATGACAAAACCCTAGCTATGGTGTTCTTCCAAGTTTCGGCCAAGGTTGAAACAAGATGTGAAAATTTTGGCTTTATTTTTCCTTTTTATTCTTTTATTAACCAAATAACCAAAATGCCCTTTTCCAAATCACTAAAATTCTCTTACCTCATGTCCATATCTGTCCAATAACTTAACAAATGGTCTAATTATCATATAAGGACCTCTAATTTAAAATCCCATAGCTATTGGAAACCTTTAACATGTAGAACTCAACTTTTGCACTTATTACAATTTAGTCTTTTCGACTAAATTGAGTGCTCAAACGTCAAAACTTTAGAATGGAATTTTCATGAAATCATTCCGTAAAACTGTAGACCATTACAATATAATAAAAATAAATTTTTCTATGTCGAACTTGTGGTCCTGAAACCATTATTCCAACTAGGCCCTAAATCGGGTTGTTACATACATAGCAATTACACAATTCACATATACAACATTCAACTCAAACATATAAATATACACAATTTAGTTACATGAACTTACCTCGAAAAGTGTTCGTGTATGTAAAATCCACTAATCCAACACTTTATCTTTTCCTCGATCTAACTCCGTTTTTAATCTATCTAGATCTATATGAATAAATTTAACATCAATTTAATACATCTCAAATTCAATTCAATCCAATTCACATCTTAGGCAAAATTATCATTTTGCCTCTATACTTTTGATAAATTATGATTTTGTCCTTAGGCTCGGAAAACGAAATTCCTATAATTTAATCCTTATTCCAAGCCTAGATAATTTTTACATGTAACATTAACAGTCCATGTATTTCATAAAATTTAGAATTTTTCCATGAATTTTACATCTTTATGATTTAGTCCCTAAATCACAATCTCATCAAAATTCACTTTACAAAAGTTGTTTATCTATCAACAACCTTTCATTTTCTACCATAAAATTTCATAATTCAACTATATTCATCCATGGAAAAATCCTAACACTTTTTTACAAATTAATCCTTGAGATAGCAAGATTAAGCTATTACGATCTCGAAAATATGAAAATTATTAAAAACGGGATAAGAAAACATACCTAATTGAGCCAAATAAGTTTGCTCAAAACCAAAATTCCATGGCTAGGGTTTCCATCTTTTTATTTGGGAAAGATGATATAAAATGATGATATATTAGATTTTTTATTATTTATCATCTTTAACTATTTCATATTTTGAATTTCATCCTTTTCTTTATTTAAGTTTTCCATGGATGAATCATCATACTTATCTACTAACTCATCTTAATGGTCTATTTGCCATATAAGGACCTCAAATTTTGAATTTCATAGTTATTTAATCCCTTTAGCTACTAGAATTCAACTTTTGCATTTTATGCAATTTGGTCCTTTTTATCAGATTAAACATGAAATCAGTAAAATTTCTTAACAAAATTTTCATACGATATTCCTATCATATCGTAGACCATAAAATAATATTAAAATCAATTTTCTTTCAGACTCAATTTGTGGTACCAAAACCACTGTTTCGATTTTATTGAAAAGAGGCTATTACATTTTGATTCGTTGTAACAAGAATTTCATGTTTTAATCAAAATTGAGATTGATAATGGTCGAATTCAGGTTTTCAAATTAAACTATTGTTTCTAAGTTTTTTTTTACTTGTTTTGATGATAATCAATCGTTAAGAGATATTAAACATTTAATGATTTTTAGATCAAACTAGTCGTGAACGTCAATATTTTTCAAAAACTTAAATATGAAATTATGGGTGTTTTAAGGGTTGAAATATGTTCTAAAGTGAATAATTAGATGTTTAGAATTGATTTTAAGAAATAGAAACAAGTTTGGATCAAGAAATCTAAGTTTCGGCTAAACTAGTCAAAATTTTCGGTTTAAAGAAAAGCTAGGTAAAATATGTGTTTTGTTTGATTTTTGATGTGGTTGTGGCTATTAATGATATTTACATATTATGTGTATTATGTTTTTGAAGTTTCGAAACCGTTGGAGCCCTCTACGAGCAAGGCGAAAGGCAAGGCGAAGCTTTTATAAGCTTTTGGCTAGCAAACGAAAGCGAGATCGGTGAGTGTTCTAGAGTCGTTGTTGGTATGCGCAATTCATAGTGTTGATCAAGAGCTTAGGATTAGCTTAAAACCCTATCCTAAGTTCCAAGAGTAAGCATTTCCTATACTTTTGCTTTAGTTGTAAAATCATGCCTAAGTAAGTTGAGTTGTGTTATATGATGTTATTATGGTAGGAAATATGTGGAAATATGTGAATGTGATATGTGATTTACTAATTTTAACACACACATATGAGGTCTGATATATAATAGCTCAATGACCGCTATTGTGACACTTAATGTGCAATTGAATGTGAACCTGATAAGCATGTATTGTGTATAAGATTGTGATGTGAATTTAAGAATATAAATAAAGGTTATATGTATTAAAATAGTAAATAAAAATGTGTAATTGTGGATATTTTGGCCTTATGATCTCTTGAAACCATTGGATATAGTTGGCATGCTATAGGATTACAAGTATTCACCCTTGTGTTTTGTGATTTGGGCGTTGAGGCCCCAAGACAGGTTGGAGAGATAAGGGAATGTCAAGCTATGCTCCATTCATTAGGACATTCTGGTGTGTTGGAAAGTGTTTAGCTTAATGATACACTTTTTGGACATGTTAGACTCTTTGAGTCATTCGTGTGATGGAGATTCTTCTATCCAATGTGTGGTGATTGAGTGCACGTATATGTTTCATAATCCCAAGTTGTAAAATTATCATTATGTGAATTATAAATAACATATGTTGTGTGCGAATACATGTGAAAGAATATGCTAAACTTGTGAGATAATGAAGCATGAGAACATTCTTTTGACTTGATGAAAATGAGGTTGCAAATGTTCCTTAGTATGCTCTTGTTTAACTTATGCTATTGTTGTAACACCCATCACCCTTATTCAACGTCAGAATAGGGTTACGGAGTATTACCAAACTTATAAACATTTAAACATTCAATTCATATATAATTTCATATTTCATACAAACATTAATCAATCTCAAGCACAATGTCCCTATAGCGAGCCTACGAGGCCTTAAACATACATTAGGAGTAGTTCAAGACTAAACCGTTAACTTTGGAAACATATGGAACACTTATAAATTTTTTTCTCAAAACAGAGGACACACACCCATGTAGCCAGGCCTTGTGTCTCACACGGCCACCAGACACGCCCATGTCACAAGCCGTGTGAACATTCAAAATAGAACACGTGCCCGTGTCCCAGATCATGTTCGACCCTGTGTAACTCTCTAACTTGGGTCACACAGCTAACACACATGCCCGTGTGGCTAGCTCGTGTGCCCTAAAAATGGCCATACATGCCTGTGTGCCAAACCGTGTGCTAGGCCGTGCTAAACCTATAGGGTATACTGACTTATGCCACACGACCAAGTCACACACCCGTCTATAAGGCTGTGTGGAGCATACTGACTTGATTTCTAAAACCACACCAGGGGACACACGGCT
The DNA here is from genome assembly GCF_007990345.1 of Gossypium hirsutum. Taxonomy (NCBI): domain Eukaryota; kingdom Viridiplantae; phylum Streptophyta; class Magnoliopsida; order Malvales; family Malvaceae; genus Gossypium; species Gossypium hirsutum. Next base: position 21,232,889 of record NC_053431.1, on the reverse strand, counting down.
ATGTACTTAACCGTGTGTCACACATGGCTAAGACACACACCCGTGTCTCTACCTGTGTGGACAAAAATAGGCTATTTACCAAGCCATTTTGCCACCCTATTTTGTGCACACCTACACCAAATTCAAAGGCACCCATCCAATACACATATATGAGCAAATAATCTAGCCAATTAAACATATATCATGCATATCCAATACTTACATTTTACATATACACAAATAACCAAAACATGCCATACCAATCCTTATCTTCTCAAATCATCAAAATGACCATTAACAAATATGCATTATTTGGCATAATTTATCAAGCATACCAATAACCACAAATCATCAATTTAACACTTATAATACCTATTACCATCAATCATCACACAACCATCAACCAACTCAATTCACAAGACATAAACATACATATATGTACATGATTCAAACATACCAAATAAACCAAAATAAGCCATCACTCATGGCTATATATACATACCAAAACATAAACATTTACAATGCCAATTTAAATGGCCAAAATCATTATCAAGTCATAACTAAAATGATCAAAGTCCCTATACATGCCATATACTCTAAAAACCAAAGTTCATAGATACCAGGAGATAGGTGGATAGTGTGATACAATCTCCAACGATCCCCGAATCCGAGCTAGCTTTGAAAACTATAATACACAAATAAATACACAAAGTAACCTTTATAGCTTAGTAAGCTTGTATGAAATAAACTTAATGCAATCACATAAATATAATTTAATAATTTGAATACAACAACATATAGCTTACATTAGGTAACAAACCTTTCACATACTCAATTGTAAGATTATACACTACCTTCACAAGTTTCTTCGATTTGAAACTTATATAATTCATGTATGTACCTGTATCCTTTAACATCAATCTCATACTCATCCACTTCTTTCATTTACCCGTTGAACCATTCAGAATAGAAGTTAGATACTCAATGGTTTCACACGATAAGTACCTATACCATGGCTTGAAGCCAAATCAAGGTAACTTATCTCTGAAGTACTGATATCATGGCCCGAAGCCAAATCAGTCGATATTCATGGCCGAAGCCAAATCGGTATATCTTGCACCCGAAGTGCTAATATCATGGCCCGAAGCCAACTAAATGTATCCCCTAATGACATGTCACTAGTATCCTAAACTATTCCTAAGGTTCAACCGGGATTTCGAATGCCGAATTATCATCGCGTCCTTGTCGAACTTATCTGAAGTCTCATATTCACAACATATACAATATCAAAGCATTTAATATACATTTAAAATGAAATTTATCACATACGAACTTACTACGAATGTGGAAACGAAAAAATAAGTCGTTTAGTCGATAACTTTAGTTTTCCTCCAATCTAGATCTGAATTCCGCTTTTCTTAATCTAAATATATTCAAAATTAACTTATTTAATCATCTATTTATTTAATTCAATCCAAAATATACATTTTATCTATTTTAAACATTAGCCCTTAAACTTTTATATTTTTATAATTTAGTCCTTATTACACAAAATCGCAAATTCATGCAAATTTCAGAACACCCATGCTTAGCCATATTACCATTATACCCCTAACAGCCCATATTTTTCATTTATTTCACATTTTAACGACAAAGTTTCAACATTTCTCAATTTAATCCCTATTTTTCATTTTCACAAAAAATCACTTAACAAAACTTGTATATCTATCAACAAGCATTCAAAATCTTTAACAGTTTTGCAAAATAGTCCCTAGGCTAGTTAGTACTAGTTACAACGATCACAAAAACATAAAAATCATTAAAAATGAAACAAAAAAACAGACTTACAATTGAATATCAAAGTGACCGAAACTTTCAAGCCCTAAAATGCTTTTTTCCACGCTTCATTCAGCCAAGAAAGATGAATGAAACAAAATCTTTTTGTTTTGTTTTAATTAATAACCTTATTAAACATATTACCAAATTAACCTTGTTAATAAAACATTTATATCGTCCATTAATGTCCACTTACCATCATTATCGTCTAATTACCACTTAAGGACTTTTACTTTAAAGTTCTATAGCTATTAGACACCTTGAGCTATTAGAACTCAAGTTTTACGCTTTACGTGATTTAGTCATTTTTATCAAATTGACCATTCAAATGATAAAATTTCTTAATGAAATTTTCACATAATCACTCAATCATGCTGTAAACACTAAAATAATAATAAAATAAATATTTTGAATTCGTATTTGTGGTCCCAAAACTACTCTTTTGATTTGACTAAAAACGGGCTGTTACAATTGTGTATGCTTAGTGGTACTTTACGAAAATTCACTGATCATGAAAAAGCTCACACTCTTTTCCAAAAGCTTGCACACTGGTAATGCATCTAAGGAGTAAGGAGTGGGCAAGTGTGGTGATCTCTCCAAGGCACAACTTTCAAGTAGGTGGTTTTGTGATTTTTGGACATTTTGAACAAAGGCAATATGGGTTATTGTTATTATTATTATTATTATTATTATTATTATTATTATTATTATTATTATTTTGGGATTAAACTTATGGACTATTGATGTTATTTTTTCTTTTTTTTTGGATTTTTATTGTGGACATTTTGATGTTTGAGAATGAGTTTGATGATGCATGTTACTTTTTCTTGACGAATATGTATTAATATGGCATGTAAGATGGTTAAAAAATGTTAGTAGGCTTGAAACAATATTCTGGAAATTTGAGCATGTTTAAAATGAAAAAATGGTGCAAAATGGACATTTAGGAACCTTAGGAAACCTTGAGATGCTAATTAGCTATGTTGAGTAGTGATTTATTGGGGCGAAAGTATGATTGCTAGCATGATGGTTACATGGTATGTGTGCATGTTCTATTTGATGTTTGAAACACAAAAATATACACACTTTTTCATGCCATTTTTTAACTCAAATTCATGCAGTTTCAATAAAATTCTTGTCGAAAATAAATAATAATTATAAAATAGTTAAATTGCACTAAAATTATGAACATATTGCATTTTAATAAATTTTATATTAAATTTTGATTATTTCTGATAGATTTGCACAAAGGGCGAAAAATGGCTCGACAAACACTACTAGAAGCACAAAAACGAGAAACAATTTTGAAGCATCAAGGGGAAATAATTTTACAGCCTGAGACAGTCCAAATTATGTGTATTAATTCATAATATAATTAATTTTAATTTTAAACCAATTTAATTTGGGTTAAATAAATTATTATTAATTAATTATGAAAAGGGGCTCAATTGAGCTGAACCGAGAAAATTGATCCAACCGAGCACTGAGAAGCCCAAAACCATCCCACACGCTTCCCCAATTAGCTTGTTTGGCTGATTATTTGGTTTGTAAAATGGCCCTTCAAGACTCATTCAATTTGCATTCAATCCCCTCTACTATTCATGCCTTTCAAGATTTGCCCCTACCTAAAAATAGCATGTTTAAAATCTTCAAACATGCCACATGGGTGGCAAGCCATGGGGGGAGTCTTTGGCTGCTAATTTTGGGTATTTTTAGCAGCATTTTCAACCTATAAATACCCCCTTGGCTTCTCAATTCAAACACATCTAAAACCCATTCAGTTCTTCACTTTTCTCTTAGTTTTCTCTCTTCATTCCCTTCCATTGTTCTTCATTTTCTTCCCCTTTCCTTTTCCAATTTCACCTCTTGAAAAAGAGTCATTCAACCACCATTTTGAGCAGCATTCAGGTGTTATTGGAAGCCTCAGTTCAACAAAAACAAGCAGAGAAGGAGTGGAGCAAACTAGGCAAGCCTTAGAGAAACACTAGATTTGATTCTTATTCCCTATTGATAAACTGTAATTTATACATATTTTTACCCCATGCTTAACACATTTTATGAATGATTTTCCTTATAATTGGTCAATTCTATGCTCCTAATGCTTTAATTTCATGTTTTATACTTAGGTGAGCATAGGAGAGCGAAAGGAACGAGAAACAAGCCAAAAGTGGACAAAATGGGCCAACGTACGAAATCAACACAACCTGGACTTCCTCACACGGATAGACCACACGGCCGTGCCAATTTGGCAGAATCAAAGCATGACTCACACGGGTAGAACACATGCTCGTGCCATTCTAACAGGTTCGAGCACCGCCTGAAGTAGTCGCACACGGGCGTGTCCCAGCCAAGCCCAAGTTGAGACCAATTTGGAAAAGACTAATTTCGAGGGTTTTTGGGCATTCTAAAGCCTATAAATACACCCTAAAGGAAGAGGAAAGGGGACGCTGAGAAAATGAGGCAGGGAACTGCTCAAGGGAAGCCGATTGATCCATATCAGAAGCCAGATTCACCATCAAGACTAAAGATCTCCCATCAATTTCCCTTCAGGAGTTTTGGGTTTTCTTTATGTTTTGTATTCATTATTCTTCTGAGATGTTTTCCTTTTTAGTTATGAAATAAATCCCCTAAATACCTAAGGGGAATGAAACCTAAGACGAATCTTGTTATTTTCTGAATTGTCTGATAAATATTTAACTTGTTCTTAATTATGTGTTCTTAATTCTTGTTTTGATATCCCGGGATACTGATTCAAGATAAGTTCTTATTCAGAGGAGGAATAGACCTTGTCTAAGAGTACATTTGTCATAATTAAGCGGAGTTGATTGCGCGCCTAGACATAGGGTGACATGATTTTGTCGGATTAGGGTGAAACCTAATAAAGGGATCCATAGATCGAGTTAATGTAACCCTAGGGTGTTAATTAGAGAAAAGTCTCAATTATTCAATCTAGGGATTAGACGTTATTAGTCTTGAATAGTGATAATAACATAACTTAGTGATCTCTACGGAACAAGTTAAATGAATAAATAGTCCGATTCGGAGTCAAAAGAACAAGTGAAGTCTAGGTGGATTCTTCCTTAGGTATTGTCTTAATTCAATTGTTTTTCCAAAAGTAATTCCCCAGTTCTATTTTCTATGAATTCTCAGTTTAGATAATTAGTTAGTTAAAACAAAACCCCATTATTCTTAGGCTAGATAATAAAAAGACAGTCATTACTAGTACTTTTAGTTCCTTTGGGTTCGACAATCCAGTCTTGCTAAAACTATACTACTGTTCGATAGGTACACTTGCCTACATCGTGATTAGAAGAAACCCGTCAGGTGTTTATAGTTTATGACTAGAAGAAACCCGTCAGGACCACTACTTTTTAACGAAGAAATCAATTGCACAGCTAACAGAAACCAAAGAGAAATAAGGTGAAGCTTAACATACACAGAGAACGAGCAAGAGAAAGTTATTCAAACCCCAACTAAGAAGATGGCTGAAAACCAAGACAATTAGCTACCTCCGGCGATACCCGTTGAACTAGCAAATCAAAATCCTACTCCTCGTACTATGTATGATTATGCTAAACCTACTTTAACAGGAACTGAGTCAAGTATAGTTAGGTCTGCTATTGCTGCAAATAATTTTAAACTAAAACCTAACACTATTCAAATGATACAGTAATTTGTTCAGTTTGATGGTTTGCAGGATGAGGATCCAAACACTCACTTGGCAAATTTCCTAGAATTCTGCGATACATTTAAAATTAATGGCATTTCTGACGATGCCATTCATCTTCAGTTATTCCCTTTTTCATTAAGGAACAAAGCTAAACAATGGTTGAACTCGTTACCACGAGGGTCAATTACTACTTGGGAACAAATGACCAAAAAATTTCTACTAAAATATTTCTTGCCGGTTAAAACAGCCAAATTACGTAATGATATCTCTTCGTTTGTGCAGATGGACTTAGAAACTCTTTACAATGCATGGGAGAGATACAAGGACCTACTGTGAAAGTGTCCTCACCACGGATTACCTTTATGGTTGGAAGTTCAAACATTCTACAATGGTGTGAACCCCTCAATAAGGCAAACGATTGATGCAGCAGCCGGGGGAACCATCAACAACAAAACACCTGAAGAGGCTTACGAATTTATTGAAGATATGTCATTGAATAACTATAAGTGGCAAGTCATGAGGACTAAGCCAACTAAAATAGCAAGCGTTTATAATGTCAATTCGGTTACTATGCTATCATACCAGGTAGAACTTCTAAATAAAAAGATTGATGGTTTACTTGGTTCTACTCAAGTACATCTAGTAATGAGGTGCGAGATGAATAGAGGGGGAGTATGCACAGAGTATCAACCCTTCAACCCTAGCATCGAGGAGGAACAAGTCCAATATATGGGTAACAATAACTCTAGATCCTAAAATAACCCATATAGTAACATATATAATGCAGTTTGGAGGAACCATCCCAATTTCTCGTGAGGCGGTCAAGGAAATCAAAGACTACAACATCCTCTGGGCTTTCAACAACCACCCTATCAACAGGAAAAGAAACCAAACCTTGAAGAGATGCTGTCTAAATTTATCTCGGTGTCAGAAACCCGTTTCCAGAACACTGAAACAACACTTAAAAATCAACAAGCGTCGATCCAAGGGCTCGAAACTAAAATAGGCCACCTTTCAAAACTAATCTCCAAATGACCACAAGGTAGCTTGCCAAGTAATACTGAACCTAACCCAAGGGAACAGCTCAACGCGATTAATGTTCAAGATGAAGAAAGATTCGTTGAGCCTGAGCCAGAATCGAAGTAAGAAACTGTGGTGAGCAGAGATCAAGGTGAGGTAGGTCATAATAAAAACAAATCAGTGAATGATGAATATAAACCTCGTGTGCCATACCCCAACGCGACAAGGAAAGACCGCTCAGATGAACAATTTGGTAAATTCCTTAAACTCTTAAAAAAATTACATATTAACTTACCATTTATTGAAGCTCTATCACAAATGCCAAACGCAATGAAATTTTTAAAGGAGCTTTTAGCAAATAAACTGAAGTTGGACGAGGTGTCGCATGTGGAGCTAAACGCAGTTTGCTCAACTATTCTACAGAATAAACTACCCAACAAACTAAAAGATCCAGGGAGTTTTATGATTCATTGCTTAATTGGTAGTTTAGATGTTAATAATGCATTAGCTGATTTAGGGGCTAGTATTAACGTCATGCCCTACAAAATGTTTAAGAATTAGGTCTTAAAAAATCCAAGCAGACTAGGATGAGCATTCAATTAACAGATAAAACTATAAGATTTCCTAGGGGTATTGTTGAAGATGTGCTAGTTAAAATTTATAAATTTATATTTCCCGTTGACTTCATTGTTCTAGACATAGAGGAGGATAGCAACACTCCTTTCATTTTAGGACGGCCCTTTTTAGCAACTGCTAAAACGATTATTGATGTTGGCACTGGTGAGCTCACACTCCCTGTGCGAGACGAAACAATCACCATTCAAGCTCGCAATTCTGGCAGCACATCAGAAATTGAAGGTGATCGTCTAAACCATTCTACTAAAATTGACAATATGGTGCAACCTACTTTACAGGAAATGAGTCTGAAGGAAGTACATGAGCCATTCTCAAGCAGTAGCAGAGGACCTATTTATGAAGATCGAAGGCTACAAATCGAGGAGCTAGATGAATGGCAGACGCATAAACCGAGAACACAAGATAAACCAAAACTACTCCAGAACAAGCTCAATACCTTTCTAAATCAACTTAAGGTTGGAGATAAAGTATTATTAGATGCAGCAGATCCTCACATTGTCACTACCAAACTGAATGAAGAAATCCCTCTTACGGTACTTAGTATTTTCCCATTTGGTACAGTCGAGGTAAGTCATCCCAAGTTCGGCACTTTTAACGTAAACAACACCCGTTTAAAACCTTATTTTGATGAGAATGATAGAAGAAATGAGGAGTATAAACTCATCGAACCACCATGACCATTCAATGGAAAGGTAAGTCGAGCTTAGGCTATAAATAAGTGCTTCTCGGGAGGCAACCCGAGCACTAACTGTATTAACTTCTTTCAATTTTAGTGTTTAACACCTAAGTTACTAACGGAGCTCTTGAATACAGGTTTACCACACAGACATGGCCAAGCACACGGGCGTGTTTACGACTTTGTGGAAACAAGGAAAAGATTTTCCCAACAAGGGCTACGATAAATTGCCATGGTCGTGCGACATGGCCGTGGGTGAACCTGCCAAAACAGCACGGGCGTGCGACACGCCCGTACCTTGAACCCGTGGCCGAACCTGTCAAATTAACACGGGCATGCGACACACCCGTGCCAAGCAACCGTGGGTGAACCTATTAAATTAACATGGGCGTTGGCCTACATACATAAGCGTGAGAGAAGCGAACGAAGCCAGACACGATCGTATGACACGGCCGTGTGCACCCACACGCCTAAGGGATACAGGCGTGGACAAAATGTCACATGCGCCCAAATTCAAAATTCGCGAGTTACACGGGAAAAAATCGGGGAACACGGGCATGTTCCATGGCCGTGTGCCCCAAAATCTATAAATAAGCTACATTATTCATTGTCTTCTTCACCCAAAAACCCTAACCCTAGCCGCTGCAAGTCCACACGCCCTCCCTGCCACGCCCGTGCATTGCTTTCAACTCCATTTTTTACGCTCAATCTCTTTTCCTTAGTGGTTACCATGTCATCTTCACGAGGAAAGAAAATTGTTGTCCCTGTTTCAAAGAAAAAAAGGGAGCGTCATCTTCATCGGGTCCTACCATGAAAATTCACCACCCTTTCCTGCAATTCCCCATCAGGCCCAAAGAAGAACTTTTCCAAATACTCCGGGCCCGACCTCTAATTGCGGGCCGCTACATCGACTAGGCTGCAGTAGAACAAGTTCAGTTGGCTGATGCAATTTTGTCCCCCCTAACAACTGATCCTTGGGAGATTTTCTTTGGGATCATCGAGCCAACATATCTCGAGCTCACGATGAAACTATGCTCAACGTTTCATCTACAGACCGTAATGACGAACTACGATGATCCCAGCACAATGCAATTTCACCTAGGCAGATTAGTCTGCTAGCTCAGCGTCCCAGAATTTGGTACTTCACTGGGCTTATATACGGAGGAGTTTAAGGAGGAGAATGACTTAGATACTCTCAACCGCCATATCCATCGTTCTCCTTCACAGTGCTGGGACGCACTATTACCAGGTTCAGCCACCAATAATCCTAGTCACTCCAAGGCATCAGCTCTCCCTCCATCTCTGAGGTACCTACACGCCATTTTCACTCACACATTAATAGGAATACGAGAGAGCACTGGCGTCGTCAACACTTACAACGCCTACTTTCAATGGTGTATGTCGCACGGGCATGTCATCGACCTTGCCTATTTTATTGCCCTTGCCATTCAACACCAGACGGAGTGGCATAAGAAGGAGGTCATCTCCATTGGCCCCTATGTTACTCAGTTGGCTCGACATTTCGGGCTCCTCAACACCGCAGCCCAGGAATCATCCTTGACCCTCATTGGCCAGATGTCTCCACAAGGCATCTTGAGCATGCTAAGCATGAGGATGATTGAAAAGCATCGAGGAACCTACCCTCCTCAATATCGTCTCGCCCAATCTATCGAGGAGGAGGCCCCCGAGGACATTACTGATGATGTTCCCCCACAGCACGAGGACCCACCATCTCAACCACCACCACCCTCTCGTCCAGTTCATGCAGCGGCTCATATGCTGACATTTCTGAGTGCCTAACTCGATTCGAGCAGTAGTGTTTTCAACGATTTGACAACATTGATGCTACTTTACAGCAGATCTATCAGCACCTCCACATCTCATCGCCACCCCTACCTCAAGAACCATCTAGCGATAAAGATGTTTAAAAATTTTCATTTATTATTTTATGTTTTTTCTTTTATTTTATTTTAAGACTACTTTTTATTTTTCTTTCATCTTGTTTTTATTAGGATTTATAATTTTTATTTAACAATTTTGAATTCCGAATATTTTTTGCCGAGTAATCATTCTTCCTTATATAATTTCTAAAAGAGTTCCTCATGCTATCACAGTTATAAAAAGCTCCAAAGCTCACTATTACTCAGGGACTCAAAACTCCACTGGGAAAGATTCTCCACGACTGCCATGTCCTGCTCGATCACAACCATAACCAACTTCAGATATAATATTCTTTTGGCGCAGGACTTATGGACCAATGAACCTCTACCACCGCCGGAGTATCCTCCTCCACCCTCATGCCGATTATTCTCCAAAACTCCAGTTCAAGGAAATTCATTCATCACTCAGGAAGTTTCACTTTTCTCCCTATCTTATGAACTTACACTTACATTTGTCAAAATATCTATCTTTGTACACTGAGGACAATGTACATCTTAAGTGTGGGGGGTATTCATTTCATTATCAGAAAAATCCCTGAATGACTGCCTTGTTCTCTTGAAAAGCTTTCATATCATATTTAGGAAAAATTTTGATTGATTTATGATTTTGATTGATATATATTGAATTAAAACATAGGCATTTATGCATTTATTGTTTAAACTTTAGGACATTAGAGAATCAAGCATGATAAGTTGATTTTTAAGAATTTAAAATTTTAGGTTGTTTCTCCATAGGTATTACTTTGAGTTGGAATTCACAAGTTTTAAACATCAAAAATCCATAATTCTTGTGAGATTTTTTTGAGCCTTTTGAGCATCTATTAATTCTTTCATGCTCACTTTTATTATTGCTTTGAGTGCGTCAGTATTGAACTGTTACTCTAGAACTTGCTTGATTATGCATGTCAAGACCACACCATTTGATTTGATATGTCAAAATGATTAAGGCACTTAGGATTAACCCACTCATGTCATGAAAAGCCTACCTCCAAGATTAACCCTTAGTAAACCCCGTTGAGCTAACAAGTCATTTCTTATATTACCCTTAATATTAACCCTTAACCCATTATTATTGAAATCCCCTAAATTAAATTTGATACCTATTTTTGTCGAGATTTGAATTGAAATAGTTACTCAGCTATGTCTTGTTCTTAATAGTTAGTCTATGTTATTTAACTTGTTCTTAAAAAAATGTGTATACATATTAGTAGTAATCTTTTATTTTTGAGCTTAAGTATTTAAATTCCATTTTCTGAGAAGAAGCTCTGTTGTACGCAAGTGATGATTAAATCTTTTTCTAGTTAAGTGATTTTTCAATTCAATCTCGATTCTAACTGTTTCTTTCAGCTTGTGGCCACACCCCCTAACAAAGCCATATTACAACCCTCTAAAAACCTATTGATTGATGTCTCATCTTAATTTATAGTGATGAAGATTTGATTTTCATGCAAGCTTATGGTAATAACCACTACAGCAAAACAGGTTTTTAGTGGCTTTTTTTTGGGCCTATAGCGGCACTAATAAGCGTCACTAAAACTATTTGCGGCGCTTTTACAAACGCCGTAAAAACCGCCGCTAAAGACGACGCCGCTAACATTTTGTGGCGTTTATGAAAAAAACGCCGCTAAAAGTCATGACCTTTAGCGGCGCTTTTCCCACAAACGCCGCTAAAGGTCATGACCTTTAGCGGCGCTTATCCCACAAACGCCGCTAAAGGTCATGACCTTTAGTGGCGCTTTCCCACAAACGCCGCTAAAGGTCATGACCTTTAGCGACGCTTTTCCTACAAACGCCGCTAAAAATTATGACCTTTTAAAAAATTATTTTATTTTAATTAAATAATATTTATTTCTATGTTAAATATTATATTATGTTTAATTTTTGAAATTTGAAATCTAAACTATATACTTTTAAGGATAAATAAAAAATATTAATTAAATTAAATTTTCTATTAAAATTTAAATTTCAAAACTAAATATAAAAACTAATGAATTTAAATTTAATACATAAACATTGATTCAATATGTAATTTAATACATAAAAAAATAACACACACAAACACATAAAGTATTACAATTTCTAAAGCAAAATTCATCCTCATGAGAAAAGAATGCCAATTCATCATCACCTCTCATTAATCAAAGGAAAAAATCAAAAAAAAAAGAAACAATATACAACAGAAGGCTGGTTCAAGCTTATGTGAAGCCAAAGTATTGCCATGCCTGCATATAACTTAGAGAAGTCCTTTGATGCTTTCAATTCAACCGCCAGAAAATCCAAAACACCGAAACAGAAAGCCAAAGTATGCACCTGTAAGCCAAAGTCAGGCCAATAAGGAAATCACTTATACGACCCTCAAAGCCACATATGTCAAAGAACATTATCTGATCTCTTTGAATTATGATATGGAAAGATAAATTTTTAATAATGCCACCATAATGCAAGAATTAGAATTTGTTTCGACAAAAGTCATTGTTCATGTTATTAATCATGTGCCTTTGCATGTACATGCGTTGCATCTAAAACCTACATAGTTTAAATAAAAAATATCACCAAATCCATGGCCTATCCTCAAACAATCTATTATTTAGATATGTAAACAAGTCAAACGCAGCTCATGGCAAAGCATTTTCCTGATCCACTATGTTAGTTGTTTTTATCTTTATTTCTTCCCCGAGTTCAATTTTAAACCTCAAAATATCTAAATATATTGATCCTCAGAATGCTTAATATTGCGGACAACCAACACAATAGTCTAAAACTGGTTTATCTACTATGAAAAAAATACTAAATTGTAAGTTACATAGAGAACAATTTCAATTATTTTCACTTCAGAAAGCACCAAAAGAATTGAACAACCTGCCTAAATTTCATCTGTTAAGGTGGAAAACCTCAGTTACACAAAAGCCTCTCTCAGCCTTTTTGAAATAAATAACTAGCAACTACTATGAATCTTATAGCAAAAATATATATAAGAACAAGTATCTTACCTCTGCAACAAAAGGCCATAATTTGCTCAATTGCTTGTTCAACCATTTTGCCTAAAAGGACAACATAGTGTAAGACAGTAAGCAACTACACTGCATAAAATCTTAACACCAAAATGGAAACACCTTTTTCTACACCTAACACATGCAAATGTATCTAGTCTTTGAGATGCATATTTTATGCCTTGTCGCATAATGCTCTGACCTAAACAAGATAACACGAAAATAGAGTTACAACCAATTATAACCCAGATGAAACAGGGAAGAAAAACGAGGACTTCTATTGATCAACCTGAGAACAAAACAATACAAGTAAAACGTAGAAAAGTCTTGCAAATACACCAAGTTCTTCCGAAATCAACTACATCAAATAAATCAAAAGAATATATAAATGTTTTAAATGGAAGAGAGAAAAAAGCTGATTTTTTTCATTAATTATAACTAAAAGTTCACACGGTGATAGAAACTAATGCTATTGGAATAATATCTTAAAACAAATGTAATATAATAAAATTTGCTATTCAAGTGATGGAAATTAACTAATTAGATCTGCTATTAAAGTGATGGAAATTAACCTCGCGATCAAAACGACCTTGCCTGAGAAGTGCAGGATCTAACAAATCTCTACGATTTGTAGTAGCCGAAAATATAACACCTTTGCCAGTATCAAACCCATCAAGCTCTATTAGTAGCTGATTCAAAGTAGTTTCCCACTCCTGAGTCGCTGTATTATTATACATGTGGTCTGTTGTTTCCTTGAAAATCTCCTGACGTCTGATCAGATAGAAAGAAAGAGATAAAATCATTTACATATGATCTTAAAGACAGCTATGTTTTTCTCCTCTCCACTAAATTCATCTATAGTTATCTTCCTAATCATAATTGCAATGATAATTGGCCTGTAAAAGTATCGAATGTAGCCCATTCTCAGTGTCTTATAAAATACTATAAAAGATAACCAAGGCAACTATATTTCCATTTCCAATCACTTGATTTAAATCAGATGCAAAATATCAATCATGAAACTTTTAGCACCAAAAAGAATCAATTAATGAGAAATTTCAGTACTTGCAAAAAGGATGCAAAGTTAAGTCAAATTAAGAAAATGGCGATGCCTTTTTAACTGATCTTATTCAGCATTAAGCTTCCAGTTATCCAACAAGGTGGTTGAGATTTCAAAATAGCTGGGTTACAATATCAGACAAACCTTTTGATGAATAAAACACTATTAAAACCAGTAACAGAGAGTTGGACAAGCCGATTTGTTAATTGCTTGCCTTGATTTATGCACAATTCCTAATTGAATTTTTGTTTATCATTTAGGTAGAAGGTCATGGCATTCACTCTTCCAATATATGATGTTGACAAATCAAGATTGAAGAGGACAGAAATGAGTTATAGATATGTACTTGGATCCCGAAAATAGAAATGCTTTTCTTTATTTTCCTAATAATTTACCACTATACTATTTATTATGCTATTCTTTTCTTGGATTTATATCAGAAACAGGTCTTGGGAGTTGAAATTTGTGGGGATAGCGTATGTACTCACATGCACAGTATACCCTCAATAATTGGGTATGGTGAACAATTTAAATACACATACTAAGATCTCTGGTTTTGTCCAAATATTCACATAGACTTAGTTGGAAAAGTAGGATAAATTTGATATTAATTAGCTTACCTGCATATAAAGCAGTTCAATGGTTCCACCATTTCCAGTGGACAACACGTTTGTAACATCCACAGCTCGGCAATCACGATACCATGAAGGCCGATCTTTAAGGATTTCAGCGACCTACATGAAAAAGAAAACATATATTGATCAGTCAATTCTTTTCCAAATTTGAGCCAAGAAACGTATCTTTTCAGTAGAAAGCAAAAATGAACTTACTCTTGTAGGATCTAGTCCCACAAGTCCGCATGCACGTGCTGCCACACCACTGCAACCATGAGAAATAGCAACAATTCCAATAGAATCCGGACCAGGCTACACAGGTAAGAAAGATATTAGCAGTAGCCAGCAGGTAAAATTGGCACAGGCATTTGGAGCTAAGATTACTATTCATCAAACAAGAAGTTTTAACAAGGTTAGCTCTTTTTCTTAACTAGCATAATGATATTGGATTACTATTTAATTCAAGTTATGTTCTACAAAGGGAGCAAAAACAAGAGATCCATTTGAGAATATCATATGCATGTTTGAGTCCCAAGGTACAATCTACCTGGAATCTGTATGTAATGATTTAAAAGAAAGATAACAGCATGCTATTACCTAAAAATTGGTTCTCTAGTTTTATCTTTATCAGTATTAATTCATTATTAAAAAAAATCCGTAGATTAAAAAATTTTAAAGGTAAAAAGAAAAGAAAATCCAACTCATATGGGAAACAGGGAAATATTAGTAACCAATAGAAAAATGAGAAAGTGGGGTTGTCCTCGATATTGACATAACAAATATGGATTAGGATGTTGCTTAGAAGATTAGCAAGATTTTATGCTTTGTTATATAAATAAGAATTTATCGATAATGACAATGAATAATGGACTACATTAATATAGTTTAATAGTATTTTACAAAGAATAAAAGAATGATGACAGTAGAGAGAGAGTTACCTTCATCCCAGGCATTTGGACCCACTCGACAGCAGTTCCAGTGACCTTTGAAAGAAACTCTGTTAAAGTTTCCTCTGCAATGTACAAAAGTCTGGAATGCAAAAACAAAAGCACATAAGGCGCACTAGCAATTACACAGCAACAAAACAAAGATTCAATTTCATAGAGAAACGAGGAATGAAAGGGACATAACAATGGGAGTGTATAACAGTGACAAAATTTCCTACTACTACTAACCCTGCAGGGCTGGCGTCCCTTGGCGGATGTTGAGGAGTCAAATGGTGTTGACCACTCGTCACTACTGATTCACAACTTGTATCCGTGGTAGCTAAAGTCGTCTCCAACTACAACAACAACCAAAAAAAAACACCACTGCAATTAACAAAAATTCCCATATTTGAAAGCAAATCAAACACTTTCAAGTAAAGGGTACAAAAAAATTATAATATGATTGTACTGTAAAGTCCTCTTCTTCTTCTTTTTTTTTCCTTTAAAAATATGAAACGTGAAAGGGAAGATGAAGTTCTTACATTTTGAGTCTGTTGGCGGAAATAGTTGTTTTCATAAATAAGTTGTGAAACTTGCTTTTGTAACCTATCATTCTCCTCCATCAACAGTTTATTCATAGCTGTCAACTTCCTATTCACAGCTTGGAGGCGTGATGCTTCTTTTCGTTGTTTTTCTCTACATCTGTGATTAAAAATAAACAAAAATTCAACAACTACATAAAATCATCAAAAAATGGTGGAACCATTGAACTGCTTTATATGCAGATAAGACTTTATACGACACAACCCCACCTTCAACGCCGCCGTCTGGTTCACTGCCATCTCTTTTATCTCAGAGTCTAACTGGAAACCAAATCAAGACTGCTGCTGGAGAGTTTCTTAATTGAAAACAGCAACGGAGGGGTGAGATGGGGGTGTTTTGAGAATATGATTTTAGGGGGAAAAATTAGGGGTTTCAGAGGGGGAAAATTTGGGAATATAACCGTGCCCTTCTGAGATGATTTATTTGTGGCGTTTTTTATAAAAACGCCGTTATTGTTAACATTTTGTAGCGTTTTTCATAAAAACGCCGGTAAAAAATTATTTCATTTTAAATAAAACGACACTGTTTTGCTCTGTTAAAAGTTTTTTTTTTAAATTTTATTTTACTTCAAAAAAAAGTTTTTTATTTTATATGTTAAAAATTATTAGTTAAATAATTTTATAAAATATTTATTATTACTATTTTTTATAAATTAGTTTTTATAAATAAAAAATTAAGTACTCTGAAAATAAATATCGTGTATTTTAATAAGAAAACAAATAATAAATGGCTGTAATTAATTATTAAGTTAAAATTATCCAATGTAAGCAATTAATTTCTCACATATCAAATTTTTATTAAATATTGAGACGTTAATCATGATTTTATATTATTCTTTTCCGATCTAATCTCCATTTCATTAAAGATATTTCTTCCTAACTAAAATATAACTATTTTGCTAGAATTCGATGTGGAATGATTTTTGTTTTTGTATTTCATTTTTATTTGTTATAATCTGGTCCTATCCAAAATAGATAGTTACCTATCCATATCAATGATCTGTTACTTTTTTTATTTATTTATCAATGTTTTTTTAAATCTAATATTTAAATATATCAAATGGTTTAGATTAAATATTTTTAAATATAAAAGTATTAATTGATTGTAAAAAATTTCATCATTTAACAAATCTTAAGTAAATTTTAAATCCTAAACCATTTAATATATATAAAGTTTATCTATTATCTCTTAAATAATTTAAATTATAATCATAATTTTAATATATTAAAATTAATATTAGCTTTTTTACAATTATATAAGAAATTATTTAATATATAAATTAAAAAACACTAATTAATCTAAACCCTAAATTCCTAGCCCCTAACCCTTAAACCTTAAACAATAAAACATAAACCCTTAACCCCTAAACCTTAAACCCCAACCCCCCTAAAACTTAAACCCTAACTTTTAACCCATAAACCATAAACCATAATCCCTAAATCCATAATACATAAACCTTACAATAGTAACTCATAAACATTAAACCCTTAACCATATATCGTAAACCCTAAAATATAATGATAATTAATTCAATATTTTAAAATTAATACTATCTCCTAAAATATAATGATAATTAATTCAATATTTTAAAATTAATACTATCTCATTTACAATTATATAAGAAAATATTTAACATATAAATTAAAAAACAATTAGTCATATACCAAAAATCTTTAAAATTATTTTAAATAATAGTATTTTAATTTTTTCCGTTTTGTGGCGTTTTAAAAAAAAACCCGCTAAAGATCGAGCATTAGCAGTGTTTTTTAAAAAGCGCCGCTAAAGGTGTACTTTTAGCGGCGTTTCTTAAAAAAGCGTCGCTAAAGCCACTAAAATTTCAATACAAAACGATGGCGTTTTACAAAATTATTTTGCGGCGTTTTCTAAAAAGCGCTGCTAAAGGTGTACATATAGCGGCGTTTTTAAAAAAGCGCCGCTAATACTCGATCTTTAGCGACGTTTTTAGAAAGCGCCGCTAAAGCCACCAAAGGCTCAACACAAAACGAAGAAAGTGTTAATTTTTTTGCGGCGCTTTCTAAAAAGCGCCGCTAAAAGTGTACATATAGCGGCGTTTTTAAAAAAGCGCCGCTAATACTCAATCTTTAGCGGCGTTTTTGAAAAGCGCCGCTAATGCTCGTTCTTTAGTGGCGTTCTTCATTCAAACGCCGCTAAAAACCTGTTTTGCTGTAATGAACTTTTCATATTGACTGATGAGTGCTACTTTCATTGTCCTTAAACACTTTGAGTGATCTGAGTGAATCTTTAGTGAGGATGTTAAACTTCGTGAGATTTCGAATCGAGGTAACCACTTAGATAAGGGGAGATGCCTAAGTTTTGCGTGATTAAATATTCAACTTGGATGTTTAAAGCTCTAATGTTCTTTTAGTTGAATTCTCAATGTATGATTACCTGTGGATTATTTTGAGATATTTTCGATAAAGATTATAAGTTGAGAAGGATTTATTTTGATTATGAGCTGAGGATTTTGCTTGAGGACAAGTAAACACTTAAGTGTGGGGGTATTTGATAAACCGTAATTTATACATATTTTTACCCCATGCTTAACACATTTCATGAATGATTTTTCCTTAGAATTGGTGAATTCGATGCTCCTAATGCTTTAATTTCATGTTTTATACTTAGGTGAGCATAGGAGAGCAAAAGGAATGAGAAACGGACCAAAAACGGAGAAAATGGGCCAACATACAAAATCAACATGGCTTGGACTTCCTCACACGGGTAGACCACACGACCGTGTCAATTTGGCAGAATCAAAGCACAACTCACACGGGTAGAACACACGTCCGTGCCATTCTAATAGGTTCTAGCACGGCCTGAAGTAGTCGCACACGGGCGTGTCCCTATCGAGCCCAAGTTGAGTCCAATTTGGGAAAGCCTAATTTCGAGGGTTTTTAGGCATTCTAAAGCCTATAAATACACCCTAAAGGAAGAGGAAAGGGGACGCGGAGAAAAGGAGGCAGGGAACTGCTCAAGGGAAGCCGATTGATCCATCTCAGAAGCCGGATTCACCATAAGACTGAAGATCTCCCCTCAATTTCCCTTCAGGAGTTTTGGGTTTCTTTATGTTTTGTATTCATTATTCTTCTAAGATGTTTTCCTTTTTAGTTATGAACTAAATCCCCTAAATACCTAAGGGGAATGAAACCTAAGATGAATCTTGTTATTATTTTCTAAATTGTATGATAAGTATTTAACTTGTTCTTAATTTTGTGTTCTTAATTCTTGTTTTGATATCCCAGGATACTGATTCAAGATAAGCTCCTATTTAGAGGAGTAATAGACCCTGTCTAAGAGTACATTTGTCATAATTAAGTGAAGTTGATTACGCGCCTAGAGATAGGGTGACAAGATTTTATCGGATTAGGGTGAAACCTAATAAGGGGATCCATAGATCGAGTTAATGCAACCCTAGGGTGTTAATTAGAGAAAAGTCTCAATTATTCAATCTAGGGATTAGACGTTATTAATCTTGAGGGATAATAACATAACTTAGGGATCTCTACGGAACAAGTTAAATGAATAAATCGTCCGATTCGGAGTCAGAATAATAAGTGAAGTCTAGGTGGATTCTTCCTTAGGTATTGTCTTAATTCAATTGTTTTTCCAAAAGTAATTTCCCAATTATGTTTTCTGTGAATTCTTAGTTTAGATAATTAGTTAGTTAAAACAAAACCTTCTTATTCTATACTACTAGTACTTTTAGTTTCTTTGGGTTCGACAATCCGGTCTTGCTAAAACTATACTACTGTTCGATAGGTACACTTGCCTAAATCGTGATAATAGTTAGTTTTAAGAACGGTTAATTATAAATATATAAAACTTACCTGTCACGAAAATCGCGATCACCTATCCTTTTAATTTTGTTGTTGTTATGATGAACATGTTTATGAATATTTGTGATGTTGATATTTTTAATTTAATTAATATCGCTTAAATTTAATACATGTTAGGTTGATTGCATTTCGCCTACTTGAGTTATTGAAATTGTGTTTGTGTTGTTATAGGTCTCGGTAAAATGCTTGATTGAGTAAAACCATGACTAAATTATTCTTACATTACAATTATAAGGTAACTAATGAATTAATTATTTAAATGGATTGAAATTGTAATTAATTGACACAAAATTTAATTAGTGCATGTTTAATCATCTAAGGTAACTGAGGATTAAATTAGCAATCGTATCTAACGATACATTAGCCTTGCATAACTTACAAGATTATTGTGATTAAACTGTTTCAAGGTAGAAATACATTGTTACCTCACGTAACCTTTTATGTGATTATGAGATTGAATTAATTATTTGAATTGGCATAGAGATAAGTACAAGAGATTATTTTAATTTCATAAGTATGTATGTGCATTAACACATTATCTTATTAAAATTTGTTTAATCGGTTGAATTGACATAGAGATATAGTCAGGGGATAAATGGATTTTTGTAGGTAAGTATGTTCATAAGTTAGCAAATTACCGAATTGCCATGAATTTATTTGTAACAACATAAACTTGAGTTTAATAATTCTAAGTTAAGAAATGTAATTAATCTAGCACAAT
Organism: Gossypium hirsutum; assembly: GCF_007990345.1. Taxonomy (NCBI): domain Eukaryota; kingdom Viridiplantae; phylum Streptophyta; class Magnoliopsida; order Malvales; family Malvaceae; genus Gossypium; species Gossypium hirsutum. The sequence goes on along the minus strand of NC_053431.1, from coordinate 21,212,364 downwards.
TATGTCATCTTGATTAAAATCATCTTTTGAAATCCTACATTGGAACTTTTATTTTATTTTTATTTATTTTATTTAGTTAAAATCTTAGTTTTTAATCACCTCCTCAAATAAAAATATTTTTCTTCACTAAAGTGTTTTTAATTGATTCATAAATAATTCTTTTCACAATCCCTGTGGGTACGATAACTCTACATTCACTTGTCACTTTATTATTTGTTGCGATTGTGTACACTTTCACATTTTCGTCGTTCTAAGTTTTTGGCGCCGTTGCCAAGGACTGTTTCTGTAACACCCCTAACATGTATCTTCGCCAAAACAGGTTTAAAAAGCATTACCGGAGTTTACAGATCAATTACAATTAATTCATGTCTTTTACTATTTATATCCGAAACAAATCATAATTCAATCATATTGTCCCTTAAATGGACCCTCAAGGTTCTATTTATAGATTAGAAACAAGTCGGGACTAAATCGAAAATTGAGAAAATTTTTCACAAAATTTCAAAAATTTTCCTAGATGCAGGGGACATAGGCCAATGTGGGTAAGCTGTGTGGCTCACATGGCCAAGTGACACGCCCGTGTCTCAAGATATGTGGACATTAGATGTGAGGCACATGACTGTGTCCCAGCCCGTGTCCATACCCGTATAACTCTTTATCTTGAGTCACACGGCCAGTCACATGCCCTTGTTCTAGGCCGTGTGGATAATTTAATTTTCAAAAATTAGGTGCAGGATTCACATGGCCAAGACATACACCTGTGTGCTAGGCTGTGTCACACACAGCTGAGACACACGCCTATGTCTCTACTTGTGTAAACAATTTAAAGCATTCTGTTTCTAAATTTTTAGGATGCAGGGGACACATGGCCAAACCACACGCCCGTGCGCATGGCCGTGTGTCACACACGGTTGAGACAGACGCCCATGTTCCTACTCGTGTGGACGAAAATAGGCCAATTTCAAGGCCACTTTTCTTACCCAATTTTTCCTTCAACCTACAACAATCTTTGCACATTTTCACCAACCAATTTAAGACATTATAACCTACCCCAAATTCAATCTTATGCACAATATATCGCTTCTTAAATGCATTTATCCAATTTACTTATTTGGCTATATTAACATATATATATTACCAAATCATGCATTCTTAAACATACTTGTATAACTCCCATCATTAATCCATTATAATACACATATCAAACATGTTAATACCTTATATAATTACATCAAAATATACCAAGCACTAGCCATTCCAATGGCTAGTTACAACCAAAACATTAGTGTGCCAACATTGGCTAATTTACCTATACATGCCATTTTACTCACAATAAAGTTTACTTTTTATACCAAAATGAGCTGAAGGATAGTGTGATGATACTATGACTGATTCCAACCTTTACGAGCTTCCGAGCACTATAAAACAAAGAAAAGAAAACTGTGTAAGCATTTCAAATGCTTAGTAAGTTCGTATAACAAGAATTTAACTTACCAATTATATTCAATTTAAGTAATCATGTAAATAACATGCATCCCAACAAATTGACCAATTGTCTAACCACATACACTCAATCAAGCAAGTTAGTCATGAATTTCTAAATACTTTTCAAGTAATAAAGATGAACTCATCATGTAATAACTTTCATACATATATCCTTTTCTTATCATATTTCTATATAACATATACATTTCTATGATAAATCATCTCAAGTTCAGATTAGCCATAATAGAACTTTGCCCGTTGAATTTAATTGAAATATCAATGGATACACATGTAGTACACTTAAAGTGTACAAAACTATAAACTGTCAACTCATGTTCAGGGGTACTCCTTAGGGCACATAATTAGGAAACACTCTCTCGAGCCATATAAAAGGATGCTCATGTGAGCCATGTAACATGAAGCTTATCTGGGCTAAATCAGGAAACTCATAAGAGTTTCAAATAGGAAGCTCATTGAGCTTAACAGGTAACTCCAAAGAGTTATTATCAAGGAGCTCCGGATAGCCATATAATAGGATGTTCAAGTGAGCCATATAAGGAAACTCACAAAGAGCCTATATCAGGATGCTCATAAAGAGTTGTGTCTGTGTCTGCAATATATGCAGGATCACAACCAACCATATAACAGGACGCTTGCAAAGAGCTGCGGTAGTCCGTAACATATGCAAGATCACTACTGATCAGGATGCTCACAGAAACCCTGTAATAGAAAGCTCGAGAGGGCTTATAACAGGATGCTCGTAAGATTTGTGGTGTGTCTGTGACATACGCAGGACTACAACCAATTCGGGAAATCCTGTATCCAACGAATTCCATTATTCAAATGGGATTTACCACACATCAGGCTTTGTCAGATATAAGACTTGTAACACCCCGAACCCGAGACCGACACCGGAGTCGGACACGAGATGTTAACAAACTTTGAAAAATTTTTCCAGACACTGCCCAGTCTGAGTACTAGTCGCTTCAAAAATCATATCTTGAGTTTCACAACTCGAAAATCAGTTTTGTGATTTTTCCCTGAAACTAGACTCATGTTCCCACCTATGTATTTTTTTCTAGAATTTTTGGTCGGGCCAATTAGTACAGTTTATTAGTCAAAGTCTCCCATGTTACAGGGGTCGACTACACTGACCTTTTCCCATTACGACTTGGATATCTCTCTTCACAGAACTTCAATACTGATGCCGTTTGTTTCTATGGAAACTAGACTCAGAGAGAAATCCATACATATATGGTATGACCCCTAATTATCTCTGGTCAATTTATAGTGAATTTCCAAAGTCGGAACAGGGAATCCAGAAACTATTCTGGCCCTGTTCCACAAGAACCCGAATATCTCTTACTGTACTGTTCATATGATTGTCTCGTTACTTTCATATGAAAGTAGATTCATCAAGGTTCGATTACATAATTTATTCGCTATTTAATTACACTCCTACGAATTCTTGTGATTTTTCCAATCCACACCACTGCTGCTGTCAGCCTCTGTTTTCAAAGTAAACCTTACCTATTTTCGGGGTTTCATGGACCAACTAGGGCCTTGTCATACATATGCCCACATATGATCATACTTAGCCATTCCAATGGCTGATCATTTGCTCAACACTTCCATTCCAACTATAGTTACATCATGAAACCATCTATACATTCATAAACACGAATGGTCTAATGCCATACTCCACTTCTACAAGCCATTTTCGCATGGCTGTACACTTATACATTTCATAAAGTACTCGAGAAACAACAATGGGTAGTCCTATACATGCCATATCAAAATTCAACCAAAATAGTACCCAAAAGAGCCTTTGATAGTGTGGGCGACTTTGACTTCAAGATCCCGAGTCCGATAGCTGGAGAACCAAAAATCTATAAAACAGAGGAGCAGTGTAACGAGTAAGCAATTTATGCTTAGTAAGTTTTGAGCAAGGAATTCCAGCATAAACAAAGAATAACACACATTTAGCTAAACGGAATATTTCATAATACGCAATTTACCGATATCAAACTTGCTTCACAACATTAACAACCCTTATGTACATACACAATAGACTAACTTAGCCGAAGGCCGGTAGCTCGTTTATCAACTGAGCGAACATTTATTTGTAAGGGCTCGATTAAATTCAACACATACGTAACATATCCCCATATTGGGATGTTTTTCGAGTATTCGCTGGAATTTTACAGCAAGCTCATTCATTACCAAATCACGTACCTTCGGGATTTAACCGGATATAGCTCCTCGTTCAAATGCCTTCGGGACATAGCCCGGTTTTAGTAACTCACACAATGCCTTCGGGACATAACCCGGATTTAATAACTCGCACGAATGCCTTCGGGACTTAACCCGGATTTAGTATCTCGCACAAAGGCCTTCGGGGCTTAACCCGGAATTTGTATCTCGTACAAATGCCTTCGGATCCTAGTCCGGATATATTCACTTAGCACAAAGCCTTCGGGACTTAGCCCGGACAGCATTCAATTAATCATGCACATCTAACAATAATTCATGGCACATTCATATTTCATTTTCATTTGCGAAACTCAAACACAAGGCACATATCGTCCTTGCACATTCGGCTCAATAGCCACACATAGAGCACGATTTAATCACATCGTAATTTAAGCTCTCTTACTCAAGAACTTACCTCGGGTGTTGTCGAACGATTCCGCTAGCTATTCAACCACTTTTTCCTTCCCTTTATCGGATTTATTTCCCCTTTGCTCTTGAGCTTAATTAAACAAATAAATTGATTTCATCATTTAGGCATCAAAAAGATGAACACAAGGCACTTAGCCCATATTTATACATTAGACATTAAAGTCTCATACATGCAAAAATCATGCATCAACACAACATATTAGCTAATTTCTTTCCCCTTGGCCGAATATGCATGTCTATTTTTGGGGTCGATTTCAACACTTAATACACACATATACACACTAGTAAAGCATCCTCCCCCTTTTCATCAATTTAACACATGCATTGCTCATTAACATGCAAAGTTACATTCGGCCTTAGCACACATCTTGCTAGCCGATTCTTCTCTATTTAGCAACCAATGCACATATGTGCTCACACAAAAATGCTAAAAAGGAGGTTCAAGAATCATCAAGCCATCATCACATGCATCATTAACAAGCTTCATATTTTGCATGCAATGGCATTAACACAACCTCCACCTAGGCCGAATCTTAACTCATCCTCATGCCTCATCACCACAACATCAAACACCAACCAAGAATGATGCATCCATGGTCAAGTGCCAATTCCATCACATAGCAAGATTTAGACCATGGGCTAGGTAGAACTCAAGCTAACAACTAAAACATGCATGCATCTCATGGAACATCATCAAACATACCTTAGCCTAGCTACATGCATGGCCGAATCTCTTCACCTTTCTTCTTCTTTCCTCCTTAAAATTTTTGGCCAAGGATGAACCAAAGGATGAGAAAATTTTTTTCTTTGTTTTTCTTTCTAATTTAGGCTAAATGAAGGTGAGAAAAGGATGAACAAAGATCTTCTCCTCTCTTTTCTTTAGCTCACGGCAATGGGGGGGGAAAAGAGTCAACTACACACTTTTTTTTTGTGTATTCATCATACTCCTTTTCATTATTTAATTTCCATGCCTATTATTTTATTTTTTTCCACCCATGATGCACCAACAAAACATGTCTATGACATGTCTTGGCCATCAAACTTGGTCTACCATGCTTGTCATGGCCGTCCACTACTAGTAGGGGGGAATTTGACATGCAAGTCCCCCCTTTGTCCACATGCACTAATAGGTCCTCACACATTGACCTATCACATTTTAGAATTTTCTCACATAAGTCCTATTGACTAAATTCACATGAAATCAACCAAATTGAAGCTTGAAATTTTCACACATTCATAATTACATATTCTAGACAATAAGTATCACATTCAAACATTTCGGTGACTCGGTTTAGCGGTCCCGAAACCACTTCCCGACTAGGGTCAATTTTGGGCTGTCACAACTCTCCCCCACTTAAGAAATTTTCGTCCCCGAAAATCTTACCGGTAAATAGGTTTGGGTATCGTTCTTTCATCGAGCTCTCGGTCTCCCAAGTAGCTTCCTCGATCCCGTTTTTGAGCCATAACACCTTTACTAGCGGAACTCTTTTGTTTCGCAACTCCTTCACTTCACGAGCTAGGATACGCATCGGTTCTTCTTCATAGCTCATGTCGACTTGAATTTCAACCTCTGATGGGCTAATTATATGCGATGGATCAGATCGATAGCGTCGAAGCATCGAAACATGAAAGACGTCATGAATCTTTTCTAGCTCCGGGGGCAAAATCAATCTATACGCAACCGGACCAACTCGTTCGGAGATTTCGTACGGCCCAATGAATCTTGGGCTCAACTTGCCCTTACGGCCGAACCTGAGTATCTTTTTCCAAGGTGAAACCTTAAGGAACACTTTGTCTCCCACCTGATACTCGATGTCTTTTCGTTTCAAGTCTGCGTACGACTTCTGACGATCCGTGGCTACCTTCAGACTTTCACGGATTACCTTTACTTTCTGTTCAGCATCTTTAATCAAATCAACTCCGAAAATTTTACTTTCACCGAGCTCGATCCAAAACAATGGTGTACGGCATTTACGACCGTACAAAGCCTCGTAAGGTGCCATCTTAATACTTGATTGAAAACTATTGTTGTAAGCGAATTCAATCAAAGGTAAATACCGTTCCCATGAACTACTGAACTCAAGGATGCAACATCTCAACATATCCTCAAGTATCTGAATTATCCGCTCGGATTGACCATCGGTTTGGGGGTGAAAAGCAGTGCTAAAATGCAGCTTGGTACCCAGAGCTGCTTGCAATTTCTTCCAAAATCGTGAGGTGAATCTCGGATCTCTATCCGACACGATAGAAACAGGTACCCCGTGTAATCTCACAATTTGATAAACGTACAATTCAGCTAGTTTATCCAATGAAATATCCGTACGTACGGGGATGAAATGAGCCGACTTAGTCAGTCTATCAACAACAACCCATATCGCATCCTTCTTACTTGCTGACAAGGGCAGTCCGGACACAAAGTCCATTGTGACTCGATCCCATTTCCACTCGGGTATCATGATCGGCTGGAGTAATCCTGAAGGCACTTGATGTTCCGCTTTCACTTGTTGACATATTAAACATCTCAAAACAAAGTCGGAGATGTCCCGTTTCATACCATGCCACCAAAATTGACGTTTCAAATCGTTGTACATTTTTGTACTCCCCGGGTGAATTGACATTCGGCTACAATGGGCTTCGTTCAGAATCATCGAAATGAGTTCCGAATTCCTTGGAACACACAAACGATTTCTGAACCTCAAACAATCATCATCATCAATTTGAAACTCCGATTCCTCGTTCGGAAAACACTTAGCCCGTTTTGCAACCAATTCATCATCGACTTTCTGAGCTTCACGAATTTGGTGAGTCAATAATGGTTTAGCTTTTAATTCAGCTACTAACACATTGTCTGGTAGAACAGACAAATGCACGTTCATCGCTCGTAAAGCAAACAATGACTTCCGGCTTAAGGCGTCCGCAACCACGTTAGCCTTTCCCGGGTGGTAATCAATGACAAGCTCGTAATCTTTCAACAACTCAAGCCAACGTCTTTGTCGCAGATTCAAGTCTCGTTGAGTCATCAAATATTTGAGACTTTTGTGATCCGAAAATACATGGCACTTCTCACCAAACAGATAATGTCGCCATATTTTTAAAGCAAACACGATGGCAGCTAGTTCGAGATCATGGGTCGGATAATTCCTCTCGTGTGGCTTCAATTGTCTCGACGCATAGGCCACGACTCGACCTTTTTGCATCAATACGCAACCCAACCCAAGTAGGGATGCGTCACTATAAATGACAAACTCTTTACCTGATTCGGGTTGCACCAAAATTGGAGCTTCAGTCAAATGAGTTTTCAGTTGGTCGAAACTTTTCTGACATTTCTCCGTCCACTCGAACTTAACATCCTTTTGAAGTAGCTTCGTCATTGGTGTGGCTATCATCGAGAAACCTTTCACAAATCGTCGGTAATAACCGGCGAGCCCCAAAAAGCTCCGAACTTCAGTAATATTTCTCGGAGGTTTCCAGTCAAGTATGGCTGAAATTTTGTTCGGGTCAACTCGAATACCCGACGCGGATACCACATGACCCAAGAAGCTAACCTCTCTTGACCAGAACTCACACTTACTGAACTTAGCATATAACTGCTTATCCCGCAAAATTTGCAGCACTAGCCTCAGATGCTCAGCATGTTCGGTCTCATCTCTTGAATAGACCAAAATGTCATCAATGAACACAACTACGAATCGATCCAAATACGGTCTGAAGATCTGATTCATCAAATCCATAAATACTGCAGGGGCATTAGTGAGCCCAAACGGCATCACTAAGAATTCGTAGTGACCATATCTTGTTCTGAAGGCAGTTTTAGGAATATCTGAATCTCAAATTCGCAACTGATAATAGCCCGATCTCAAATCTATTTTTGAGAACACTGAGGCTCCCTTCAGTTGGTCGAACAAATCATCGATGCGCGGCAACGGATATTTGTTCTTTATCGTCACTTTATTCAGCTGACGATAGTCAATGCACAACCTCATGGTTCCGTCCTTCTTTTTCACGAACAATACTGGTGCACCCCAAGGTGAGAAACTTGGTCGAGCGAAACCTCTATCCGTCAGTTCTTGCAACTGAGCTTTCAACTCCTTTAACTCGGTTGGTGCCATACGATACGGAGCTATCGAAATCGGCGTAGTCCCAGGTACAAGCTCAATACCAAACTCTACCTCCCGAACAGGTGGTAAACCCGGTAATTCTTCCGGAAAAACATCCGGGTATTCACAAACCACCGGCACAGATTCAGGTTTCTTTTCTAATTCTTTGTCATCAAGTACATACGCAAGGTATGCTTCGCACCCTTTTCTTACATATTTCTGTGCCAACATTGCTGATATTACAGCTGGCATCCCCTCCAAGTCCGCAGACTCAATTCGGACTACTTCGTTATTTGCGCACCTCAAATCAATAGTCTTGCTCTTGCAATTCACAATCGCATCATGCGCGGTCAACCAATCCAAACCAAGGATAACATCAAATTCATCAAACGGCAAAAGCATCAAGTCCGCCGGAAAACAGGAACCTCGAATTTCCAGGGGACATTTCTCACACACTTTGTCGACAAGCACGTAATGACCCAAGGGATTTGACACCCGAATTACAAACTCAGTAGACTCAATAGGTAAAGTCTTACTGGATGCTAAGGTTTCACATATGTAAGAATGAGTAGAACCAGGGTCAATCAAAGCAATTACATTAGTATCAAAGAGAGTGAATGTACCGGTAATAACATCAGGCGAAGAAGCATCCTCGCGGGCACGTATAGCATAAGCTCTAGCAGGCGCACGAGCTTCGGATCTGGTTATATCATCTCTAGATCCTCTCTGACCACCACTAGCATTGCCTGTATTTCCAGATGGTCTACCTCGAGCAGTGGTAGCACCCGGTTTCCCACTCTGATTTTCATTCTGTTCAAACAACCTCGGGCAATCTTTAATGAAGTGGTCAACTGATCCGCACTTGTAACAGGAGCGGTCAGGGAATCTACAACTCCCCGAATGACATTTACCGCAATATCGACATTTCGTTCTATCTCGACGTTCATTCCCAACACTGGCGACCGAAGTGCCTCGTGTACCCACAGGGGGTCGATCACGATCTCGTCTAAAAAGGCCCGAAGTGCCTCTAAACTGGCCCGCATCATCTCGAAATCTCTTCGATGTCTGTTGAAGAGACCTTCCCGAGGATCTTTTACGAAACTCTCCAGTTCCCTCATCAACTCTTTGCTTTTCTTTTCTAAGCTCTTCGGCTTTACAAGCTCGTTCAACAAGTACCACGAACTCTCGTATTTCAAGAACGCCAACGAACATTTTTATATCTTCATTCAGCCCATCCTCGAAGCGTTTACACATAATAGCTTCGGACGAAACACATTCCCGAGCGTATTTGCTAAGTCTAACAAATTTTCGCTCGTAATCAGTAACCGACATGGAGCCTTGCTTAAGCTCAAGAAATTCCTTCCGTTTTTTATCAATAAATCTCTGACTGATATACTTTTTCCGAAACTCAGTTTGGAAAAACTCCCAAGTTACTTGCTCTCGGGGCACAACAGAAGTCAGAGTACTCCACCAATAGTAGGCAGAATCACGTAGCAAGGAGATAGCACACTTTAGGCATTCATCGGGTGTACAAGATAGCTCATCGAGTACCCGGATAGTGTTGTCCAGCCAAAATTCAGCTTGCTCGGCATCATCGCTATCCATAGCCTTAAATTCAGTAGCCCCATGTTTTCGGATTCTGTCAACTGGGGGCTTATTTGACCTTATTTGGTCCGTTACCGGTGGTATTGTAGGTGCGGGGGTAGTATTTGTCGGGAATGGAGGTTGTGGAACAGCCATATTAGTTCGAATGTATTGGTTGAACCAATCATTCATCACGCTATAGAATGCTTGTCTAGCTTCATCATTCGGATTACTAGCATTAGGTTGAGAGTCTGTCGGCACTGTCCCTTGTGCGGGAGCAGGCGCTACACTCTCAAGATCATCAGCTACCTCTCGGTTGTTATAACTATAATCAGTTAACTAGTTAGTTAATAAACAAACTATTACGTCTGTTGTTAAAGTCAGTTAGTGCAGTTTAACCTTCCTGCTCTATAAATAAACAGCAACTTTGTACTGAAGTTTTCAAGAGTTTTAATAAAAGATTAGTTCGTATCATATCTTAACATGGTATCAGAGGTTTATTACTTCTTGTAGTTTTTTTTTTCTTCTTTTCTTATTTTTGTGTTTGATGGATCTGCCTTCCAGTCCTTCTGGTGTGCAATCCGCTGCTTATACAATGGTGTCTAATCTTGCTGATGGAATTGTTGATAGTCGTTTTTTTGCAACCAAGAAAATTAGCGTATTGCTTGATGATAATAACTATTTGCTATGGCGTCAGCAGATTCTTTTGGCGCTCAAAACCCATCGTCTACAGCATTTTCTTGACTTAAGCACGACTGCTCCGCCTCAACAGGTTATGGATCAAAGTGGGGTTCCTCAGGAGAATCCGGAGTTTGCCAGGTTTGAGCAACAAGACTGCGCTCTTGCCTCCTGGCTGTTATCTTCTGTAAGTCCGGGTGTATTGCCACATCTTATTGGTATGGATTCCAGTGCTCAAATCTGGAATGCCATTGTTACTTTGTATGGCAGCAAGACAACATCTAGGTTGATGTCGTATAGGAGAGCCTTGCATGCACAAAGGAAAGGAGATCTCTCTATGAAAGAATTTCTTGTGAAAATCAAAACCTATTGTGATAGTCTTGCGAGCTGTGGGGAAATTATTAGTGATCATGAGCACATCACTGCCATTCTTAATGGCTTGCCACCTGAGTATGAGTCCGTCATCACGATTGTCACCTCCAGCCAGGTTCCGTATACGCTCCAAGGAGTTACAACCATTCTTCTTGATGCTGAGACACGACAACAAGTTATCGTATGTGAGGTTCCTAGTTCGGCAAATTTAGTATCTAGTCAGGTTCCGAATGTTGTGAATGAGAATGTATCCACACCAGATTATCGACCTTCTTCTAATAACAGAGGACGTGGGCGTGGTCGTTCGTATGGGTCAAGAGTGCAATGTCAGTTGTGTGGGAAGACCGGGCATCTTGTTGATCGGTGTTACCATCGCTTCGATGCGTCATATAAAAGTATAGGTTACAGACCTTCTTCAGCCCCTCAAGCAAATCTCAGTATGTTTGGAGCAGGTTATCTGACTCCATCTTGGGTCGGCCCTACACCTGCAGTGAATCCGAATGTTTCCTCAGGTTGGTATTGTCCACCTACTCAAATTTCTAACTGGTCTAATCCATTTCTTCCTGCCTCTCCACAGCATGGTAACGTGTCTCAAGTCTCTGCATCCACTCCAACTCTACAGTCTCAAGCCTTTCTTACAACTCCTGGAACGGTGGCGGATAATGCCTGGTACCCCGACTCTGGAGCCACTCATCATCTGACCAATTCAGGGGCATCAATCAGTGAAACTATACCGTACAACGGTCCAGGTAAAGTTTATGTGGGTAATGGATCCGCTCTTCCTGTTATGTCAATGGGTCAATCATCCTTAATTACTCGATCACGACCTTTGCTTATGAAGTCGTTGCTGCATGTTCCCGGCATAACAAAGAATTTGCTTTCTGTTTCCAAATTTACCAAGGATAATAATGTGATGTTTGAGTTTTATCCCACACAGTGCCAAGTACGTGATCTACAGACGAGAAAGGTTCTTCTTGCTGGTTCTGTAAGTGACGGGTTATACAAGCTACACTCGAATGCTTCTGACTCAAAGATGAACTCTGCTCACTGTTTAACTGCCAGCACTATGGTACCACTTGATGTTTGGCATTATAGACTAGGGCATCCCTGTAATGCCACGCTTAAAAAAGCGTTGACTCAATGTAATATCTCAGTTGTTGAAAATAAAAATACTGCTTGTTGTGTTGCTTGTCATTTAGGGAAGGAACGCAAGCAACCTTTTGCACACTCTAATTCTGAATACACTGCCCCATTACAACTAGTAGCTGCTGATGTTTGGGGACCTGCTCCAGTCACATCAAATGGCTTTCGCTACTATGTTGCTTTCACAGATGCCTATTCAAGATATACGTGGATATATTTTCTTAAAAGAAAGTCTGATGTTCTGAGTGTGTTTCCTCTTTTTCATAGACAAGCTGAACGGCTTCTTGGGTGCAAGTTGAAAGCTTTGCAAACTGATGGTGGTGGAGAGTTTCAATCTTTGGCTGGTTATTTGTTACATCATGGTATTATTCGACGTGTCACATGCCCATATACGTCTCAACAGAATGGTCTGGTAGAGCGCAAACACAGGCAAGTTGTTGAAACCGGTCTCTCTATGATGGCTCACGCAAGTCTACCCATCACCTACTGGAATGATGCGTTTTCTAGTGCTGTTTTCTTGGTGAACAGGTTGCCTACTTCTCCCTTAGGGGTATCCCCTTATGAAAAGTTGTTTCATGAGCGTCCCAACTATTGTTTTCTACGGGTATTTGGTTGCTTGTGTTTTCCTAATCTACGGCCATTTAATAACTCCAAGTTGCAGTTTAGATCCAGTCCATGTACATTTCTAGGGTATTCCCCTAGTCATAAAGGCTATCGTTGTCAGGCAGTTGATGGTCGGGTGTATATCTCTCGCCATGTTACTTTTCATGAAGGAGAGTTTCCGTTCAAACAGTCTCCCTCCCAGACAACAGTTGCTCAACCTCCTGCTTCTGTTTCTAGCTCCAAGTTGCTGGTTCTTCATTCCAGCCCAACTGTTTCAGCTCCATCCACTACATCAGTTTTACCTGAGCCTTGTAATACTTTAGCTCGACAGCACAGTCCAATGGTCTCCTTCAGTAATAATTTGCTTTCTGACAGCACTAATTCAGATCATGGTTCTCGGTTACATACCAGCTTACACCAGTCTTCAGTTGGCCCTACTATTCCTACTGAACCTAGTTCGTTGCCTGTAAACTCACATGCAATGACTACCAGAAGCAAAGCGGGTATTTATAAACCAAAGGCATATCTTAGTAGTGTTAGTCATGAGGTTCCAAAGACTCCTACTAATATTCATGATGCCATGCAACATGGCTGCTGGCAAACTGCTGTTCAAGAGGAGTTACAGGCCCTACTTCGCAACAAGACGTGGGATCTCTGCCCTCTCCCTGACAATCGAAAGATTATTGGCTGCAAATGGCTTTTTAAGGTCAAAAAGCGGGCTGATGGCACTGTGGAGCGGTATAAGGCGCGGTTGGTGGCCAAAGGGTTTTCTCAACACCCGGGTTTTGATTTTCGAGACACATTTAGCCCCGTTGTTAAAGCAGCAACAATTAGAACTGTTTTATCTATTGCAGTCATGCATGGCTGGGTTCTAAGGCAAGTTGACGTGAATAACGCTTTTCTTAATGGTGATCTGACAGAGGAGATATATATGGCTCAACCTCCTGGGTTTGAAATAAAAGGAGCTAATGGGCAGACACTTGTGTGCAGACTGACCAAAGCGCTTTACGGGCTGAAACAAGCCCCTCGTGCTTGGTTTCAGACACTCAAACAGCATCTTGTTTCTCATCTTGGTTTTCGGGCTTCAAAAGCAGATCCATCTTTGTTCATTCGCTCATCTGGTGGACATCTATTACTGCTTATGGCATATGTTGATGATATTGTAATCACAGGGAGTTCTGATGAGGAGATAGACACTGTTGTTCGCTTACTGCACGAAAAATTTGCACTCAAAGATATGGGGCAACTGAACTACTTCTTAGGGATTGAGGTTCATCACACAACTCAGGGACTGTTCCTCAGTCAAAGAAAGTATGTTTCAGAGATTCTTCAGAAAACGGAGATGACAGGAGCTGCATCCACTCCAACACCCATGGTGAGTAACCAAAAACTTGTTACATCTGATGGTCATTCATTGTTTGCTGATGGTCAGCTATATCGAAGCATAGTTGGCATGCTTCAATATTTGTGTGTTACACGTCCCGACTTGGCCTTTTGCGTCAACAAGCTAAGTCAATATATGAACTCTCCTAGTGATGATCATTGGAAAGCAGTAAAACGTGTTCTGAGATATCTCATTGGGACTATGGACCATGGTTTATTTTTTTCCAAAGGGCAGTGCGAGTTAGTGGGTTACTCGGATGCAGATTGGGCTGCCTCGGTTGAAGATAGGCGTTCCACCACGGGGTACGTAATTTACCTTGGTCCCAATCCAGTTGCATGGTGCTCTAAAAAGCAATCAGTTGTATCTCGGTCAACTTCTGAGGCTGAGTATCGCAGTTTGGCTAATTGCGTTGCTGAGTTATTATGGTCTACTGTCTCCATGGCCGCCAATCCAACCCATCATGCACGCATGAAGCACGTCGAGATTGACCATCATTTCATACGAGAAAAAGTTACTGCAGGAGCTCTCCAGGTCAATTTTGTTCCCTCTGCAAGACAGATAGCTGATGTTCTCACAAAACCCATACCTCCAAAGCAGTTTGCTGGTTTTCGACAGGATTTAAAAGTTCAACTGTGTGATCAAAGTGAAAAATTCAAACCGAACCAGGAGAATGTTATAACTATAATCAGTTAACTAGTTAGTTAATAAACAAACTATTACGTCTGTTGTTAAAGTCAGTTAGTGCAGTTTAACCTTCCTGCTCTATAAATAAACAGCAACTTTGTACTGAAGTTTTCAAGAGTTTTAATAAAAGATTAGTTCGTATCATATCTTAACATCGGTCACGATCGGGATCCATTACTATAAACACATTTACAATTGTCAGAAATCACCACACTATCAAGTAATCACATAAAATGGCATGTATAGCTAGACCCAACACATTACGGTAGTCCTAGAATCGACTAAACCGTAGCTCTGATACCAATTTAATGTAACACCCCGAACCCGAGACCGACACCGGAGTCGGACACGAGATGTTAACAAACTTTGAAAAATTTTTCCAGACACTGCCCAGTCTGAGTACTAGTCGCTTCAAAAATCATATCTTGAGTTTCACAACTCGAAAATCAGTTTTGTGATTTTTCCCTGAAACTAGACTCATGTCCCCACCTATGTATTTTTTTCTAGAATTTTTGGTCGGGCCAATTAGTACAGTTTATTAGTCAAAGTCTCCCATGTTACAGGGGTCGACTACACTGACCTTTTCCCATTACGACTTGGATATCTCTCTGCACAGAACTTCAATACTGATTCCGTTTGTTTCTATGGAAACTAGACTCAGAGAGGAATCCATACATATATGGTATGACCCCTAATTATCTCTGGTCAATTTATAGTTAATTTCCAAAGTCGGAACAGGGAATCCAGAAACTGTTCTGGCCCTGTTCCACAAGAACCCGAATATCTCTTACTGTACTGTTCATATGATTGTCTCGTTACTTTCATATGAAAGAAGATTCATCAAGGTTCGATTACATAATTTATTCGCTATTTAATTCCACTCCTACGAATTCTTGTGATTTTTCCAATCCACACCACTGCTGCTGTCAGCCTCTGTTTTCAAAGTAAACCTTACCTATTTTCGGGGTTTCATGGACCAACTAGGGCCTTGTCATACATATGCCCACATATGATCATACTTAGCCATTCCAATGGCTGATCATTTGCTCAACACTTCCATTCCAACTATAGTTACATCATGAAACCATCTATACATTCATAAACACGAATGGTCTAATGCCATACTCCACTTCTACAAGCCATTTTCGCATGGCTGTACACTTATACATTTCATAAAGTACTCGAGAAACAACAATGGGTAGTCCTATACATGCCATATCAAAATTCAACCAAAATAGTACCCAAAAGAGCCTTTGATAGTGTGGGCGACTTTGACTTCAAGATCCCGAGTCCGATAGCTGGAGAACCAAAAATCTATAAAACAGAGGAGCAGTGTAACGAGTAAGCAATTTATGCTTAGTAAGTTTTGAGCAAGGAATTCCAGCATAAACAAAGAATAACACACATTTAGCTAAACGGAATATTTCATAATACGCAATTTACCGATATCAAACTTGCTTCACAACATTAACAACCCTTATGTACATACACAATAGACTAACTTAGCCGAAGGCCGGTAGCTCGTTTATCAACTGAGCGAACATTTATTTGTAAGGGCTCGATTAAATTCAACACATACGTAACATATCCCCATATTGGGATGTTTTTCGAGTATTCGCTGGAATTTTACAGCAAGCTCATTCATTACCAAATCACGTACCTTCGGGATTTAACCGGATATAGCTCCTCGTTCAAATGCCTTCGGGACATAGCCCGGTTTTAGTAACTCACACAATGCCTTCGGGACATAACCCGGATTTAATAACTCGCACGAATGCCTTCGGGACTTAACTCGGATTTAGTATCTCGCACAAAGGCCTTCGGGGCTTAACCCGGAATTTGTATCTCGTACAAATGCCTTCGGATCTTAGTCCGGATATATTCACTTAGCACAAAGCCTTCGGGACTTAGCCCGGACAGCATTCAATTAATCATGCACATCTAACAATAATTCATGGCACATTCATATTTCATTTTCATTTGCGAAACTCAAACACAAGGCACATATCGTCCTTGCACATTCGGCTCAATAGCCACACATAGAGCACGATTTAATCACATCGTAATTTAAGCTCTCTTACTCAAGAACTTACCTCGGGTGTTGTCGAACGATTCCGCTAGCTATTCAACCACTTTTTCCTTCCCTTTATCGGATTTATTTCCCCTTTGCTCTTGAGCTTAATTAAACAAATAAATTGATTTCATCATTTAGGCATCAAAAAGATGAACACAAGGCACTTAGCCCATATTTATACATTAGACATTAAAGTCTCATACATGCAAAAATCATGCATCAACACAACATATTAGCTAATTTCTTTCCCCTTGGCCGAATATGCATGTCTATTTTTGGGGTCGATTTCAACACTTAATACACACATATACACACTAGTAAAGCATCCTCCCCCTTTTCATCAATTTAACACATGCATTGCTCATTAACATGCAAAGTTACATTCGGCCTTAGCACACATCTTGCTAGCCGATTCTTCTCCATTTAGCAACCAATGCACATATGTGCTCACACAAAAATGCTAAAAAGGAGGTTCAAGAATCATCAAGCCATCATCACATGCATCATTAACAAGCTTCATATTTTGCATGCAATGGCATTAACACAACCTCCACCTAGGCCGAATCTTAACTCATCCTCATGCCTCATCACCACAACATCAAACACCAACCAAGAATGATGCATCCATGGTCAAGTGCCAATTCCATCACATAGCAAGATTTAGACCATGGGCTAGGTAGAACTCAAGCTAACAACTAAAACATGCATGCATCTCATGGAACATCATCAAACATACCTTAGCCTAGCTACATGCATGGCCGAATCTCTTCACCTTTCTTCTTCTTTCCTCCTTAAAATTTTTGGCCAAGGATGAACCAAAGGATGAGAAAATTTTTTTCTTTGTTTTTCTTTCTAATTTAGGCTAAATGAAGGTGAGAAAAGGATGAACAAAGATCTTCTCCTCTCTTTTCTTTAGCTCACGGCAATGGGGGGGGGAAAAGAGTCAACTACACACTTTTTTTTTGTGTATTCATCATACTCCTTTTCATTATTTAATTTCCATGCCTATTATTTTATTTTTTTCCACCCATGATGCACCAACAAAACATGTCTATGACATGTCTTGGCCATCAAACTTGGTCTACCATGCTTGTCATGGCCGGCCACTACTAGTAGGGGGGGAATTTGACATGCAAGTCCCCCCTTTGTCCACATGCACTAATAGGTCCTCACACATTGACCTATCACATTTTAGAATTTTCTCACATAAGTCCTATTGACTAAATTCACATGAAATCAACCAAATTGAAGCTTGAAATTTTCACACATTCATAATTACATATTCTAGACAATAAGTATCACATTCAAACATTTCGGTGACTCGGTTTAGCGGTCTCGAAACCACTTCCCGACTAGGGTCAATTTTGGGCTGTCACAAGACTAATATCATATTCATAACAATAATACAATTCACATACATATCATTCAATTTAAAACATATAAATACACAATTTAGTTACACGAACTTACCTCGATAAACATTCATAAACAAGGATCAACTAATCCAATACTTTTTCTTTTCCTCGATTTAACTTCGTATTTGAGTAATATGGATCTATATAAATGAATTTAACATTAATTTGATAAAATTCACATTCAATTTTATTCAATTCACATATTAGGCAAAATTACTTTTTGCCCCTATACTTTTGATAAATTCTAATTTCGTCCCTAGGCTCGGAAAATAAAATTCATGCAATTTAATCCTTATTCCAAGCCTAATCAATTTGTACATATAACATTTATATCCCATGTATTTCAAAAAAATCAGAAATTTTTCGTGAATTTTACATCTTTAGTCCCTAAATCACAATTTCATGGAAATTTCCTTTACAAAAGTTGTTTATCTATCAATAATATTTCATTTTCTACCATAAATTTCAAAATTTCAGCATACGCTTCCATCATAAAATTTTAACACTTTGATATCTTTACAAATTGATGCCCAAAATTGCTAGATTACGTTATTCCGATCTCAAAAACATAAAAATTACTAAAAATTGGACAAGATTACTTACCCAATTAAGCTTGTTTGATTTTCTTTCTCTTTCCTAGGGTTTCCATAGAATTTGGGGAAGAAGATGATATAAAATGATGATATTATTTATTTATTTAATTTATCATCTTTTATTTTTTTAATTTCCAATTTAGTTCTTTTCTTTTTCTAATTTTCCATGGATGAATCATCAAAAATACCTACTATCTTTTCTTAATGGTCTAATTACCATGTAAGGACCTCAAATTTTGAATTTCATAGCTATTTAATCCTTCTAGCTACTAAAATTTAAATTTTGAACTTTATGCAATTTGGTCCTTTCTTTCTAATTAAACACAAAATGGGTAAAATTTTCTTAGAAAAATTTTCATGTCTTTCCTATCATGATGCAGACCATGCAATATGTAACACCCCGTACCCGAGACCGTTGCCGGAGTCGGACACGAGGGGTTCACAGACTAAATTCGCTTACTATCGCAGTCCATTTTAAAAATTTCCGGGCAGTTGGCTAACTGCGTCACTGTCACCTTAAAAATCATATCTTGAGTTTCACAACTCGAAAATCAGTTTCATAATTTTTCCCTGAAACTAGACTCATATGCCCATCTACATATTTTTTTCTAGAATTTTTGGTCAGGCCAATTAGTACAGTTTATTAGTTAAATTTTCCCCTTTTACAGGGTGCGACTACACTGACCTTCATGCATTACGATTTGGATATCTCCCTGCACAGAGCTTCAATACTGATGTCGTTTGTTTCTATAGAAACTAGACTCAGAGAGGAATCTATACATATATTGAATGACTCCTAATTATCTCTGGTTAATTTATAATGAATTTCCAAAGTCGGAACAGGGAATCCAAAAACCGTTCTGGCCCTGTCTCACGAGAACCTGAATATCTCTTAACATACTGTCCATATGATCGTTTCGTTACTTTCCTATGAAAATAGATTCATCAAGGTTCGCTTACATAATTTATTCACTATTTAATTCCATTCCTACTATTTTTAGTGATTTTTCACATCCACATCACTGCTGCTGTCAGCATCTGCCTTTAAGGTAGACTTTACCTATTTCATAGTTTCCATGATTCAACTAGCCCTTTTAGCATAAATAGCACAAATTATGATAGTGATTAACCATTCCCATGGCCAATCCTTGTTAAGCATATCCATACCAAATGATTATAACATTATGCTCAAACATATATAAGCCATTTTCGCATGGCTATCCAAAATTATATAAATCCAAAGGGTCCATGACCCACAACAAAAAGGGTAGTCCTATACATGCCATTTCGAAGTTCAACCAAAATTGTACCAAAAGGGGGCTTTGATAGTGTGGGCGACTTCGACTTCAAAATCCCGAGTCCGATAGCTGAAGAACCAAAATCTATAAAACAGAGAATCAAAGAAACGGAGTAAGCAATAAATGCTTAGTAAGTTTTGAGCAAAGAATTTAGACACAACCAAAGTATAGCATTCATGTAGCTAAACGGATAATTTCATATGCACAAATTTTCAATATCATACTTACTTCACATTACCAACCCTTATATTCATACACAAAGATCAACTTAGCCAAAGGCCGGTAGCTCATTTATCAACTGAGCGAATACTTATTTGTAAGGGCTCAACTAATTCAAAGCACATACGAAACATACCTCAATGTTGGGATGTTACAAGCGTATTAACTGAAATTTTTACAGCAAGATCATTCATTCCCAAATCACGTACCTTCGGAATTTAACCGGATATAGCTACTCGTTCAAATGCCTTCGGGACATAGCCCGGTTATAGTAACTCGCACAAATGCCTTCGGGACTTAACCCGGATTTAGTAACTCGCACAAATGCCTTCGGGACTTAACCCGGATTTAGTAACTCGCACCAATGCCTTCGGGCTTAGCCCGGAATTAGTATCTCGCACAAATGCCTTCGGATCTTAGTCCAGATATGGTCACTTAGCACAAAGCCTTCGGGACTTAGCCCGGACATCATTCGAATAACCATGCACATTTAACAATAAATCATGACACATTCGTATTTCATTTTCATTAGCAAAACTCAAACACAAGACACTTATCACTCTTGCCATTTCGGCTCAATAGCCACACACAAAGAGCGCGATTTTGATTTGCTTAAAACATGATCTAATAAAATAATAATTTAAGCTCTATTACTCAAGAACTTACCTCGGATGTTGTCGAACGGTTTCGACGGCTATTCGACCACTTTTTCCTTCCTTTTATCGGATTTAGTTCCCCTTTGCTCTTGAGCTTAATTCAAACAAATTTAACTCATTAAAGTCTCATTTTGCTAGCTTATGGCCGAATATGACAAGGAGTTTGATAGGTCATATGGCCACCTTTTAGCTCAAATACACAATGGTCATACGCATTTTTAATCACATCAAGCAATTTAATACAATTCATTCGAACATCAAAAGAGAAGCTCAAGGTACTTAGCCCATATATACATTAGACACTAGAGTCACATATGTACGAAATCACGAATCGAATTCAACATACTAGCTAATATTTCCCCTTAGCCGAATTTTCTAAGTCAAGCTAAAGCCATCAATAGGCTACCTATGGCCGAACATACACATAACTTATGTACTTATTCATGTGGCCGAACATACATGTCTATGTTGGGGCCGATTGCTTCACAACACCATACCATTTCAATTTTTGGTCATGGTTAAACAAAGAACTTAATGTCTCACTCAAAAATGCTAAAAAGAAGATTCAAGAATCATCAATCCACCATCACATGCACCATTACAAAGCTTCACTTTTAGCATGCAAATGATATCAACACCAATCCACCTTGGCCGAATATCATCTCCATGACATAGTAAAGATTTGAACCATGGGCTATTTAGAACTCAAGCTAACTACTAAAACATGCATGCATCTCATGGAACATCATCAAACATACCTTAGTCTATCAAACCACCATAGCCGATTTCCTCAAAGCTCTTTTTCCTTCTTTTTCTTTCTCCTATTCGGCCAAGAACAACATGAGAGCTTTTCTCTTCTTTTTTTTTTTGGTCATGCATGAGAATGATGAACACATTTTTTTCTCTTTGTTTTCTTCCTTCAATTTCTTATTAGTTTATTGCCCATGCTTCTTATTTTATTCTTCCATTAACACAACATGTTTCATGACATGTTTTGCCCATGCTTCTTATTTTATTCTTCCATTAACACAACATGTTTCATGACATGTTTTGCCCATGCGTCTTATTTTATTTTTCCATTAACACAACATGTTTCATGACATGTTTTGCCCATCATCCTTTGTCATGGCCGGCCACTAGTACTTAAATGGGGGGAAATTGACATGCAAGTCCACCCCTTTGATTACATGCACTATTAGGCCACTTGCATTTGCCTAGCACATTTCTAAATTTTCTCACATAAGTCCTATCAACTAAATTCACATGCAATTAACTAAATCGAAGCTTAAAACTTTCACACATTTATATTCACATATTTTAGGCAATAATTATCACATTCAAATAATTTGGTGACTCGGTCTAGCGGTCCCGAGACCGCTTTCCGACTAGGGTCACTTTAGGGCTGTCACACAATAATATTAAAATAATTTTTTTTCTAACTCAGATTTGTGGTCCCGAAGCCACTATTCTGATTTCACTAAAAACGAGCTTCTACAGTTTTAAAAGACATTATTTGTGAAATTGTTAATTTTGCATTTTAGTCTTTTTTCTGTTAAATTTTAATTCTATTTTTTTTATGTTTGTTTCAGTTGTTTATGAATATTGATCAAATTATTGACTTACTCTTCGTAAACTCTAAAATTGAAAGGATTTTCTAACAAAGGAGAAGACAAGCAAACTAAAGAAGGATCGAAGAGATGAATTTTGAAAATCCAAACCAAAACCCAAGAGGAACGTTCGCTTCTAATACTCACAATCTGATCATTGATGCCAATGATAGAAACTGTGCCATTCAACAATATGCCATTCTGCTATTCAACAAGCTTAATTCGAGTATTAGAAGACCTAAAATTGAGGCATAACAATTCGAGTTGAATCCAGTCATGTTTCAAATGTTGCAAAATATGGGTCAATTTAGTGGGATTCCTACTGAAGATCCAGATCTTCATCTTCAACTATTCATGGAAGTGAGTGACTCATTTAAATTGGTCGGGGTGACGAGAATGCCTTGAGACTGAGATTATTTCCATACTTCTTAAGAGATAAAGCAGGCGCGTGGTTGAACTCCCTACGATCCGATTCCATAACTACATGGCAAGAGTTGGTTGAACATTTCTTAATGAAATATTTCCCTCCATCTTTAACCACCAAAATCTGAAATGAAATCACTTTATTTCAGCAACATGACAAAGAATCTTTATATGAGGCATCTGAGCAATTCAAAGAGTTATTACAAAAGTGCCATTATCACGGCATTCCTTGTTGCATTCAAATGGAGACTTTATATACCTGTCTCAATATTCATACTAGAATGATGGTTGATGCTTCAACAAATGGAGCCCTTCTTTCTAAGCCTTATAATGATGCTTACGAGATTATTGAAAGAATTGCCAGCAATAACTATCCGTGGCCAAACAACCGAGCAGACTCAAGAATATGAGTAGCAGGAATACATGAAGTTGATGCGCTTAATTCTTTGGCAGCCCAGGTATCATTTATGTCTTCTATGCTTAAGAACATAACTGTTAATGGTTTCAATTGTAATCTAACAGGTCAGCAACTGAACCAGTTTGAGTATATTTCTTGTGAATA
This sequence comes from Gossypium hirsutum, assembly GCF_007990345.1. NCBI lineage: Eukaryota > Viridiplantae > Streptophyta > Magnoliopsida > Malvales > Malvaceae > Gossypium > Gossypium hirsutum. Next base: position 21,188,805 of record NC_053431.1, on the reverse strand, counting down.
CTGTGGAGATGGCCATTTCTTTGAAAATTGCCCATTCAATCAAGAGTCAAAATATTACATGGGAAATCAAAATTTGAATAGTCCACAGTCAAATTCTTAAAACTCTTCATGGCAAAACCATCCAATTTCTCCATGAAGTAATCAATGGGTGAACCATAGCGACTCTTCTATATCACATTGACCAAATTATCGGCCAGAATATTCTCAACAAGTGCAACAACTCACACCAACTGAATCTTCAAGTAATCATGAGAATTTGCTGAAGGCGTACATAGCAAAGAATGATGAACTAATCCAAAGCCAAGCAGCAACATTGAAGAATTTAGGAAACCAAGTGGGACAGCTAGCCAATGAGCTCAAAAGCAGACCTCAAGGTATTTGGCCAAGTGATACAGAAAATCTAAGAAGCACGGGCAAAGAGCATTGCAAAACTGTCACTTTACAAAGTGGGAAGGCATAAGAACCCAAAGCTGTCGAGATTGAAGATAAGCCTATGTAGTTGAAGGTAAAGAGAAAATTCAACTGAGTGTTGAAACTCCTATTCACAAAAGTCAGATATAGTGATCCTTGATGAGGTAAACTCCAAACCAGTTAGTTTTGATTACCTAACACCCTTATCAGATACAGAAAAATTTCCACAGAAGAGTTTTCTGGTTAAAGATAAGATTCCACCATTACCATATCCTCAACGATTCTAGAAGCAGCAAAATGATTCTCAGTTGAAAGAAATCTTTGATGACAAGGTGACTTTTAATGACTTCGATGCTACTAAATCCCCAGATATAGCTGAAAAATGATCTACTATTTCCGAGATTGAATCCCTGGCTTGTACAAAATTGGAGCTCAATTCTTTCGATGATTTGTTAGAACATATTCTACTAGAGGATTCACCAAGTGATGATAAAGACAAGGAATGTTTGGCTTGGTTAGAAGCTAATTCAAAGGAATTCACTCAAGAAGTTCCACTAAAATCATTAGAGTTGTCATATCAGGAGTATACGAAACCAAAGTCGTTGATTGAAGAGCCAACTAAATTGGAATTGAAGATTTGTCTCCTCATTTGAAATATGACTATTTGGGTCTGTCTTCGACTTTACCTGTCATTATTTCAGTTGAGTTAACCAAAGGTCAAAAAGAAGAGGCACTTCTGATTTTGGAAAGGCACAAAAAGGGTACTGGATGGGTTATTTCACATATTCAAGTCATGGGCTGGAGGATTTGTAGGAATTACATGGAGTTAAAAAGCGCCACCAGGAAAGATCATTACAGGTTTTCTTTCCCTAATAAGATGTTGGACAGATTTGATAGGAAAGAATATGATTACTTCCTAGATGGTTATAATTGGTATGAAAAATGACCATTTGACACCACCATGGTCAATGATGATCCTGAATAAAATGGAGGGAGTTCTCTTCACTTTCTCTATCATTATTTCATATTTTTAGTTTTTTTTCTCATTTGAATACAATGGTAGACTTAGATAAAATTTTCTTTAGTTTATTACATTAATTAAAACTCTGTCTAGGAGATTAGGACTTAAGCAGGACCATCTATGACCCCTCCAGTCTTTCCTGGGAGTTTAATTTAAAGTAATTTTTTGAAAAATATTCTTCTTAGTAGGCCAAAGAATTTAAGTATTTGTTTTGTTAAATAAAAGGTCAACTTTTAAGCCAAGCACTAATTTATTTGAGTTTTTTTTTAGTTGACTTTCAGTACAGGAGCTTAGGATCCAAAAATGAACTGCCATTGAGCTTAAGACACTACTAGGAAGGGAAATATTCAACCATTTTCTACACAAACCTATATCCCTTACCTTGCTCCACATCTACTCCTAAATAGCCCAATAGTACATCTAACTTAACCCCTTAATGTCACAGCCCTTAACTCCTTGAATCACCACTCCAAACACCTTTATTCGAAGTCACCAACTACCTCGCCTAAACTATCCTTAAAATCGCCACCCTCTTTAACTCTAAACCTTACCATCAGCTACTCAACCACTTGCCTGAAACTGAAACCACCCTTAAAATATTTTTTTCCAATATCGAGCATCCCTTCATTTAGCACCTTTTCACAAAGTGAACAGTTTGATATAATGGCTATGCTGCAACACATGTAGTTGCAGCAACAAAGAGATACTCAAAAATTTGGGATGACTCAACCAAAGATATATTTAAAAATATATTTCATAAACCATTTGTTTTTGTGCTTGAATTTCTAAACTTAATACTCAAACCATGGACTCCAATGTCGAGAAAGGAACGAGGTGATCAGATTCTAAGGGTTCTACAAATAAAAAGGGGGGATCTTGTCTCTACTTAATTTTATTTTATCTCTTAGGATATTTCTATTTCTTGCATAATAAATCAAGAGGTTGAAACCATTAATAAAATTGAACAATTTATAAAATAGGAAGTGTGGCAATAGATATGTACATGTCTAGGATTGGATCTGTCTAGGAACAGTTTGGTATTTAAGCAGTCAAACTTGACTCACCTCCTTTTTCTGGGATCCTACCTGGCGTATAGTGTCTATTCACTTCTATATTTTCATTTTCTCTATTGTTTTTCACAATGGGGACATTGTTCATCTTAAGTAGGGGGGACCAAAAAATTGATATTATTTCCTCTTAGAATAAATTTTTCTTTTAATTATGATTAAGTTATATTTTGTTCAAAATTTTGAAATTTTGTTAAGTATGCTAGACTTTAGTATGAATGAAGTTCTATTATTCTAGTAATTGTTGTTAGCTGAAGTATGACACAAATGTACTCTTAATAAAGTTTTTAAATCATACCATAAAATTTTTAGTTCCTTAAGAAAGATAGACATGCATGAAAGTTTAAGTTTCTAGAATTGACTTAGTAGTTTCTTGAGTCGAAATCCTAGGAAGCATGGAATGTTCAAAATGATTTAGTGTAACACCCCTAACCCGTATCCGTCGCCGGACTAGGGCCACGAGGCATTAATGAACATAAACACAGTTCCGAACATTCTCATATTATTGAAAGTCATATTCTTATATACATATAGAGCATATAAGTAATTAAATATAGAACATATTGCATATACAAATCACAGGTTAATTATTTTAATGATAAGTAAATGCCAGAATAAAATTAAACATTTTATTCCTTAATTCTATATATGAGCAGGTTTAACCAATTAAGTCATTTTACAAGGCATTAGGTCTCTTAGCATATATGGCATTTTCAATCCCACAAATAATCAGAAATAATTTATTAAACATTTAAGTTACACTAACTCCATCTTTCCAACTTAAGTTAGAGAGTTTACCAAATACACATCCACAATCAAATATAAATACTTGTTACTTATTAACTAACCATTTTGCTATCAATACATACTTAACACCTACTCAATATTTATCTTCATCAATTGTATCTATTTTGAAAATCATATAAGCATAATATATGCATATATATTTCCAAAACAAACCGAAACATAATGACAAGTATCATTCGATTATACACATATACCAACCCTAGTATAAGCGCAATATTCATATACATATATAAGTTCAATTAACAAAGCGTAATTGATTAGATTAGCACATATCTTTTACCATAACGAACAAATCATGAATTATACATATCATTATTCCGAACCATAAGGGAACACCAAATATACCTCTTGCATATATCTTGATTGTTACCTAACTAGTATATGATATACTTAGCTCATTTAACAACCATTATATATATCATGTAACCAAGACACATAAACAACTTCATGAACATCATATACCTTGGATGTACTCCCAATATAAGCTTATTCCAAGACCAAATATTAACACAACCCTTAACATTATAACTACCACAATTTACAGAAAAATATATGTATGTGTCGAACTAACAATCAATTATATTCATTATCTCTTATTATCATTTAATCGAACATACTTGTCAACCAAATGAGATTTTTACTATCATTACAAGTCACAACCTAAACATTTTAACCAAGAGTAATATAACAAATATAATTTATACCTACAAGTATATCATGGCCGAATCATTCATGTTGCATCCAATTCACATATCAACTTCAAAGCACAATAACACACATCATAAATATCATTTATCCATACCAACTACTATTATAACCAAAATGAACACAAACCATAATCAAACATAACCGATTTCAATCAAGGTAGTTAAGCCATTTTCGCATGGCTTATATCATACATAACCAAAATCCAACATTTCAAAACTATGTCTCAGCCTATACATGCCATAATTCAAGTTCAACTTATTAAATACCGAAACAGTAGATAGTGTGATAAACTTTGCTGGCGATCCCCGAGCTCGTAACTTGATCCAAAATCTATAAAACAAAAACAAACACACACACAGAGTGAGCTTTTATAGCTTAGTAAGTCATAAGCAAATAAACATCCCAATAATATAATCAACTCAATCAAATTAAAACAAATTATATCTTCATTACCACATTTAGTCTCAAAGTTACAAATTTTATAAATAATACATTTTCATATACAAATGCTACCTTGGTCAAATGCTCATATAGTCAATTTAACATAATATTATACAACTTCTAAAGCCAAATAGTCATTATAAAACCTAATCCACATACACGCAAATACATAAGCTCATGTATCAAAATATAACTTCATATACATATTCTAGTTATGTGGCCGAATATACCAAATCATGTATGCACATAGTTAAGAGTCATCTCAATAATACCAAATTATTTATTCACAAGGCCGAATACACATACCATATTCACATATATTCTTCATTTGCATCACACGTAATTTGTAACAAATATCAAGTTGCTTACTTACCTTAGTTCAAATAGGTAATAAGCTAATTCATATCTGGTCATTTAACTCGTTTCACATATTCGTTCACAACATACCATTGCCCGATGAACCATTCAGAATTGGATAGGACACTCAGAAAATCACACATATATCGTACAATGCCAATGTCCCAGACGTGGTTTTACATCTAACCACATATCGATGCCACTGTCCCGGACAAGGTCTTACTCGCACACATATATCGGAGTCACATATCGAAGCCATGGTCTTACTCGCACACATATAGCGGAATCCTATGTCATGACATATGTATCCTAGCTATTCCTAAGGTTCATACAGGTCTTTTGGACGTCGTAACTCGGTCGAAACAAATTTAGAAATATAGTAGCCAAGCTTGTGGTCATTCGGCTATTGTAAATATAAATTCATATATTTCATTTCAACATATATAAGTTGCATTTAATTAAAATTAAGTACGTCTATTTGTTTATAAACTTACCTCGGACGTTGTAAAACAGAACAGGACGACTAGTCGACAACTTTAGTTTTCCCCCGATCCAAATTCGATTTCTTTGGTTCTTGATCTAAAATATTCAAATTAAACCCATTCAAACATATTTTCATTCAATTTAGTCCAAAAACACATAAATGGACAAATTACCATTTTACCCCTGACATTTCACACTTTTTACAATTTAGTCCCTATTACACAAAACACAAAATATGCAAAATCTCAACATACCCATGTCAGGCCGAATGTTCCTAGTGTTCATAAAAGTCCAAATATTTCATTTATTTCACATTTTAGTCCCTCAAATTATTATTTTTTCAATTTAGTCCTAATTACTCAAAATAATCAAAAACTCCAATACAAAACATGTAAACCCAAAACATATCTTTCATATTTCATAATCAAACAACAAAAATCACAAGCTTTCAACAATGGCATAACTCAAAATATTCATCAAAATCAAAAATTCAAGCATGGGTCTTGAAGATAACATAGCAACAATCTCAAAAACGTAAAAATTATCAAAAATCGAGCTAAACATATACCTTAATCAAGCTTGAACAAGACCGAACCCTAGCTTCTTTTATTTCTTTTATTTTTGTTAAGTTTTGATCAAGAAGAAAGATTATGAACATGGTTTTATTCTTTTATGTTTTATGATATAATATAACTTAACTTTTAATTTACATTTTTAACCTTAAATAAAACATTATACTATCACTTATATTATGTCCATTGCCGTCCACCTATAAAATCAATGGCATAATTGCAACATAAGCACTTCCCTTTATAAAGACACACTCATTTTGGCCCTTTTATAATTAGCCATCAAATTTTCATTTTAAGCGATTAAGTCCACTAATTTAATCGGACACCTAAACGAAAAAATTAAATCACGAAAATTTCACACACACAAATTCACACATAATAAACACAGAAAATAATTTTAAAATATTTTTCTGACTCGAATTCGTGGTCCCAAAACCACCGTTCCGACTAGGGTCTAAATCGGGCTGTTACATTTAGGAAACTTTTCTTTGGACCATTTAATCCTTTCAAGCCAACATTGATGAAATTTTATCCCTTAAAACCAAAATTTGAGACTATATAGCCTAATTTTATTTGAACACTCACAATATTTAGCCATCACTTTTTCTTAATTATCTTTAAATTGTCCCAAACACTAGACTCAGTACTATTCAAAATGTTCTTTGAAAATAAGTTTGGGGGAGTTGAAAAGAAGTATCAAATGCTCAAAAATATTGTAGTACATATAGTAAAATGCTCATGAAAAAAAAAGAGAAAGCATATGTACTTCAAAGAAAATAGATGTACAAAGTGCATGTGAAAGCAAAGTAAGTTGGTGAATTGAAAGAAATTATTCTGAAGGTCCGGTTGTAGCTGAGTCTAGGGTTTTTAGCCTAAATTTATCTATCTTTTACCTACCCCTCGCCTAGCCATGATACAACCTTTTTAAAGATATGCTACCTACATTAGTGGAGAGAAATTGCTATGTTCAACATATGAAGGCATAAGTTAAACTTAATGATTGCAACTTAATCTTGAATAAGGGAATAAAATCAAATTCGTAAGAATTTACCATGTCTTTATTGAGAAAGCATTTAGTCTATTTTTTCTATCACAAGAATAATTGAGATTAATTTGAATGATATGTATATATAAGTAGCATAAATATCAAATTTCTTGTTTTTGAGCGTAAGTATATTAAAATCATAATTTTGGGAATTTTGAAGGAACTTTTCAAAGGGGTTTCCGAGAAATTCTTTCAAATTTGTGCATTACTCGAGACGAGCAATGAAATAAGTTTAGGGGTGTGGAAATACAAAAATATACACACTTTTTCATGCCCTTTTTAACTCAAATTCATGCAATTTCGGTAAAATTCTTATCGAAAAAAAATAATAATTATAAAATAATTAAACTAAACTAAAATTATGAACATGTTGAATTTTAATTAATTTTTTTTATCAAATTTTGATTATTTTTGAAAGATTTGCACAAAGGGCGAAAAACGGCTCAGTAGACACTACTAGAAGCACAAAACCGAGAAGCAATTTTGAAGTATCAAGGCGAAATAATTTTTCAACCTGAGACGATCCAAATTATGTGTATTAATTCATAATATAATTAATTTTAATTTTAAACCAATTTAATTTGGGTTAAATAAATTATTATTAATTAATTATGAAAAGGGGCCCAATTGAGCTAAACCGAAAAAACTGATCCAACCGAGCACTGGGTAGCCCAAAATCGTCCCACATGCTGACCCAATCAGCTTGTTTAGATGATTATTTGGCTTGCAAAATGGCCCCTCAAGACTCATTCAATTTGCATTCAAACCCCTCTACTATTCATGCCTTTCAAGATTTGCCCCTACCTAAAAATAGCATGTTTGAAATCTTTAAACATGCCACAAGTGTGGCTAGCCATGGGAGGAGTATTTGGCTGCTGATTTTGGCTATTTTTAACAGCCTTATCAACCTATAAACACCCCCTTGGCTGCTTAGTTCAAACACATCTAAAACCCATTCATTTATTCACTTCTCTCTCACTTTTCTCTCTTCATTCCCTTCTATTGTTCTTCATTTTCTTCCCTATTCCTTTGCGGATTTCACCTCTTGAAAAAGGAATAAAGTCTGCAAGGTTGCCATTACAAAGCTCCTGAATTGAACACAGAGCGAAGTTACTATCGACTCAAAAAAGGAACTTTTTTTTCATCAGTTTCAAAGGGGGAAAAAAGGAAGAAGGCCAAAACCCAAAAGAACATGAAAAAACAACACCACAAATACGCAAAAAAACCCCACTTTAAACATACAATGGCAAAATTTAAAGAAAAAGGAATTGTCTTTTCCTTGAAAGCACTTCCTTGGGAACTTAAAGAAATAAAAGAAATAATACAACAGCAAACTAGGCAAGTCTCGGAGAAACAACAGATTTAATTCTTGTTGCCTATCCTTTTAATTTTGCTGTTGTTATGGTGAACATGTTTATGAATATTTGTGATGTTGATATGTTTAATTTAATTAATATGGCTTAAATTTAATTCGTGTTAGGTTGATTGCATTTCGTCTACTTGAATTATTAAAATTGTGTTTGTGTTGTTATAGGTCTCGGTAAGATGTTTGATTAAGTAATACCATGACTAAGTTATTCTTGCATTACAATTGTAAGGCAACTAATGAATTAATTATTTAAATGGATTGAAATTGTAATTAATTGACACAAAACTTAATCAGTGCATGTTTAATCATCAAGGTAGCAGAGGATTAAATTAGCAACAGTATCTAACAATACATTAGTCTTGTATAACTTGCAAGATTATTGCGATTAAACTGTTTCAACGCAGAAATACATTGTTATCTCACATAATCTTTTATATGCTTTTGAGATTGAATTAATTGTTTGAATTGTCATGGAGATATGTACAAGAGATTATTTTAATTTCATAAGTATGTATGTGCATTAACACATTTTCTTATTAAAATTTGTTTAATCGGTTGAATTGACATAGAGATATAGTCAGGAGATAAATGGATTTTTGTAGGTAAGTATGTTCATACGTTAGCAAATTACTAAGCTGCTGTGAATTTATTCATAACAACATAAACATGAGTTTAATAATTCTAAGTTAAGAAATGTAATTAATCTAGCACAATTATGTCATCTTGATTAAAATCATCTTTTGAAATCTTGCATTGGAACTTTTATTTTATTTTTATTTATTTTATTTAGTTAAAATCTTAGTTTTTAATGACCTCCTCAAATTAATATATGTTTCTTCACCAAAATGTTTTTAATTGATTCATAAATAATTATTTTCACAGTCCTTGTAGGTATGGTAACTCGACATTTACTTGTCACTTTATTACTTGTTGCGATTGTGTACACTTGCACATTTTCGTTGTTCCAAATGTATAAATGCATTATGACTTGTCTGGATAGACTTAAGGCCTCTAATGCACGAAATGGTAAGTGGGGAAGTGTCCAAACTTTGGTTTAGCAAATTGCGAGTATGTTTGCTGCAAAAATTGCAAAGCTCATCAGACGACGTTCGAACGTTGTTAGGATGCTCTTATTGCGTCGTCGGGATGATGGCCACTCTCCAAGGCACATTTCTACATGCTACTTCACGTCATCTCGACGTTGTGCATGTGCCCCCCCAAAGACCAATTTTCACAACTTTGCAATTTAGTCCCTAGATTTTTGTGGTGTAATTAGAGTACCAAATGTTTGCAAAATGCTTTGAAAATTCACATATCGGAGTCCTAGATATTTAATTTAATAGATATACTATTCATTTTTTAATTTTATTGTTTTTAATATTTTTTCAATATTTTGATTTAGTCCCTAGGATTCTTGTTTTTAAAATTAACTAAGAAATGCTAATCGGATTAAACTGATTCTTTACAAAATGTTTCTAAAAATATTTTAGAATTAAAATGCACATTTAGATTGATGTTACACATATGCTAGCGTAATTTGGACATGAAATGACGTTTTTGCCATTATGTTTTGTTTGAGTAAATTTTGTTAGAAGAAATGTAACAGATCGTTTTTAGTGGTGTCAAAGACAGTGGTTTCAGGACCACAATTCTGACATGTGAGTCCATAAATATTATTTATTTAATATTTACGA